>NC_135503.1:159210620-159530926 GCF_052857255.1 Amblyomma americanum
AATAACCTTAACCTCAAAAGAGTATCTGATAGGAAAAAAGCGCTTGTTTAGTAACGCTTCACGTTCCACTTCAGAAGACCGGTGGAGAGCCAAAAGAGCCACTCAAGAACGCCGAAAGTAATTTTCTCAAAAGCACCTCCTCTCATGCTTAATGATCCCCGAAAAATTCTGGCACGCTGTTAATCCAAGGAAAGCCGACTCACTTCACTTAATAGATCCTGACGAACAACCTATACGGATGCATGCAGAGTACCCCGACGTCTAAAACAAAACTTTAAGAAATAAATTCGTTCTATGTCTTACCACAGAATTATCACCCTCAAATCATATGCGTACTCGATGATGAACCCAGTCTGCATTGCTCCTAGCGGCATCATGAAATTAATTGACAACTTTAAAACATCATCTAGTCGCGGCACTGATATAAATAACAGGAAATTTTTGAAAATGAATCAAACCTACTCATCACTGATGCTTTGCAAGATTTTTCAGCAGTGCATGGATTCCTGCACTCTTTCTGCTGACTAGAAAGTCGGGAAGGAGATTCCGGTCCACAAGCCAAGTAGCAAAAATTCACCTCTCAACTACCGCCTAATTTCATTAACCAGTATTCCATGCAGATTACGAGAACATATACTGCACTTCCATATCGTTAACTTTCTGGAAACAGACTGGTTCTTCAACGCCCAGTAAGGTTTCCGAAAATCTTTCATGTGAAACACACCTTGCATCATTCACTGACAATCTTCATGTTATCATTGATCAAGGCTGAATAGCTGACTGCATATTTACTGATTCCAAGAAAGCTTTTGAGCAACTTTGTCATCGACTCCCCTTATTCAAACTAGGCAAACGACACCTTGAACCTAAGTTTCTACTTTGGCTTGAACAATTTCTTCTAAACCGTCTCTACTTCTTAACAGCTAAATATCGCAACTCCTCAGTATATTCGGTTGACTCTGGGGTGCCTCAGGGTTTTGTGTTAGGTCCTTTGTTGTTCTTCATATACATTAATGACCTACCTGACTTTAAGTGTCGATGAGTCAGCATGAGGCGCGTGGGACGGTGGGGAGAAATACAGCCTATCTTTCCGGTATTTGCCTATGTAGGAAGGGTGGCCGGTGTCAGGCATCACCGCGTGGCCGGTTGTCAACGATTCGTCAGAAGGCCAGGGCCATTAACTTTATCGGAAAACTCGTGAGCTTCGGTCAACCGGTCACAGCCCCTTCAATGAAACCGCTGGCAGCAGCGGGGCGCAACAGAGAACCCCCTCCCTTCCCTTCCAAGGGGAGACTGCATGACAGTACCTTTCCGACTGTTTGGAATTTCGTAAGCGTGGGAACCGCGCAAGGGGTGATAACTGAGGTTGTTCTAGGAGGGCGCCGGATTGACTCCTGCGGAAAGGGACTCCGCGGTCAGTCTCGTTTGTTTGTCTTTACTTTGAGAGAGGGTTTGGCGTGCACTATCAAAGTTGTAGGTTGGGAGCCGAGATTCGTAGAGCCTATCGTTTTTCTGGACATCGCTCTGTGCATCGCATTTTGTAGATAATTTGGCAATTTTTTTTTTTATTTGGTTTTTTTTAGGGAACCGTTGTTAACATGGTCAGAGTTGAAGGGGCAGCACGCACCTAGCCACCAATAGTGTTGAGGCTTGCAGCTATTGGACGCTTCCTAAGTAAGAGAAGGACTCCCGAGGACTTAAAACCGAGCCCGGGAACCCAATTCGTCGTTTCTGGGCTAAGTTTAGATGCTCTGAATCTTGGGCTATGTCGAGGAGGGAAGATTTCCCTGTGAGCCAGTTCCATTTTAATTGCAACTCTGTGTCAATATGCTGTTTTTGTAAATCTAATGCATAAAACTTAAGTTTATTTCCTTGTTAACCCCCGCCATCGCAAGCCGTCAATTCCCCGTCGCCGACGGTGCACCCCAGGTGCGGCTACCCTTCCCTCCACGCAACCGTCTCGGATGGCGCACCCTTGGTGGAAGGAAAAAACAAAGCCAAGAAGTTTTACTCGGGCTGTGTATATTCTGACATCCATTTATTCTTTGATGATTGTGTTGTCTTTCGCGAAATTAACAGTTCGGATGTTAATAATGCTTTGCGACATGATATGGATGCCATTACTATAGTTCGTGTCATGTGGAAAATGTACCTTAATACATCAAAATGTAATTACGTGCATCTAGAAATTCCTCCAGTCCTAGCCTGTATATCCTAAACGACAGTGCTCTCGCATCAGTCACTTCCTATCGTTATTTTGGCATCTAAATCTCTTTTGATCTTACTTGGTCCCTTCACATTAACACCACAGCCAACAATGCTAATCGCATGCTTCGTTATCTTCCCCGAAATTTTTCTTCGGCTTCCAGATCACTTAACGTCCTCCTGTACAATACACTGATCGGTAGGAAACCACAATACGCTGTATTCATTGGGACCCCAGTTGTGCTAACCTAACCTATGCCCTGGAGCTTATCCACAATAACTCCGTTCGGATCATTCTGCATAACTATCATCGTAATGCTAGTATATCATCAATGAAGCGCATGTTAAACATACCTTCATTAGCTTTCTGTCGAAAATTTTATAGCAATTGCTTGTTCCATAAAATTTTTCATATTTCTCCCAAGATTCGTAGCGCACTCATCCCTCCGCCTTTATACATCTCATCTCGTCTGGGCTGCGCACCCAACGTTGGAACTGCACCATTCATGACAAGAACATGCAGCGACTCCTTCTTTCCTCGAACATCCAAAGACTTGAACCACCTTTTCGAATCGATTGCCAGCATTGAAGACATTCCCCATTTCAGAGCCGCATTATCCAGCATTGCATATGTAGAACATTGACTTGTCTGCTTTGCGTTCTCTGTTTTGCATTGTATTTATTCCAATCATCCACTCTCCTCTGCAGTGCCCCAGGCCTTCAGGGTAAATAAATAAACCAATAAATATAAAAATGGCAGGATTTTACATAAATGTGCTTAAGAGCGGAAATCCGAGCCTTCCTAATTTCTCTTTTATCCCATTTTTTTCATTTTTCAGCTTTTCTAACTTGTATTTCTTAATTTTAATTTTTTGTTTTATTCTTTTATGTATGTGCACTATCTAAGATCTATCAGTCGTTTTTTTAAATTTTGATTCCTTATTTGTTTTCGTTTTTTATTTTATTTCCCATCGCTATCATCGTCACCACTATCGTGATCATCGCCATCACCACTACCACTATCGTTGTTGTCATCACTATTATACTCTTCGCTATCAGCAACTATCACTATCGCTATCATCATCATGGTCATCATCACTATCACTGTCTACCTCTAGCATTCTCACTATCTAGCACTATCAGTAGCTATCACTATCTCTATCAGAAACAATTATTATCAGGACCATCACTATCTATCACTATCGCTATCAGCAGCTATCATTATCACTATCACTAGCATCAGTACCACTATCTCTAGCTTTGACACTATCAGTAGCTATCATTATCACTATCTCTCCTTATTTTTACTATTTACTATCACTACTACCATTACATATATGTTACTTATAAATTGTTGCCTAATCGACTTTTACATTTTTTTAATTACCATGCAACTTACGAATGAAAGTTCATGCGGACACTTCTGCGAACATCTCCCGTCTACAACCTCCGTACATGCCACTAATGAGCCAAAAAAGGCTTACGCCTTAAAAGTGATGTAGCTCGTTTCTTGCATTGTGCCGACGTTCGGAATGGGCCTATAATTTAGGATTCTTTTGTTCATGAAAAAGATCTTTTATGGGACACAATCATTAGACTACCAATCTATTTCCAGAACTTGTTACAATTGCAGTGGATGTAGAGTCACCAGGTACTTATAAAGCACGGGTAAAACGTATGCTTCAGGATGAACCAAAATGACCTGTCCATTTAACAGTTATCGCATTCATGTTAATGTTTTCATCGTTCTACCGCGTTTCTTACTTATATAATGGCTATATATCTGTGCAGCCGTGGTTTCTTCTTGCCTTTTGATACATACATAATAATTTAACTGATCATGCGATGTAATCGTTTTTATGCAAAGAAATTCCGGTGTATTCTTTAGTACTTATGATTTTCGGCTGTGTAATGTGCTGATAATATTACTACATTATTTTCTGCATGCATAGGAAGGCACACCGTAATTTCTGCACTCATTCCCTCAACGGCTTTTTAAAGCATAGAGAGTTTCTTGCGAGCAGCCGAGGCCTTGTTTGAAGCGCCTTTTGCCTCGTCTACCTCGGTACAATGCAAGGAGATTATGAACAGAATTTCTGGAGTGGAGGAGGAAGCCGTACGCCGCCATCTCAGCATAGGCAGAAAGTGGTTTGCTCCGCGTGGTCTGTAGGGGCGCGTATTCACTTGCTCTAACTTCCAAGGAGGCATGAGCAGCGAAAATGGTGGCTCACAGAGTGAGGAAGGCTTCAGAGATTGCATTGCACTTGTAAGTACACTAAAACTTATTCAAACAATGCGTGCTATTGTTGCTGAGCTTCATGTTGTACTGGGACTGCGCCCATGAATGAGATATGCGGTTTCGTTGACATATTTTCCAAAAATGAAGAGATGTGAAGTTTACGGAGCCGTTGGAAGAGAACACTGGGAACCACAACACGTAGACTATTTGGTCGCTATGCATTTCGCCCCGACTGCTTCGATCGCTGTGCGCAAACGGCGCAACTGGGACCGGGAAGCCTACCGACTGCATTTCCCCCTTTCCGCAGCACCTGCAAAAACTGGTAAGCACCCCCTGGAGATCGCACTCCTTAGTTATTTGTGCCCGAACTGGTACAACTCGATGGAAGGCAGGAAAAATACAGCGTGGGCGTGTTTCGGTTTTGTATTCAGCTGTGCATTTTTCCCTCTAATCGCTCAGCCTTAAAGTGGCTATGTGAAGGTCCCTCTCAGTTGAAAACATTGATCATAGGCATGAACCCTTTAAGCAAATGTTTTACGTTACAATCCGGCAGATAGTGAGCCGGAATTCGCTATACTGCTTATGCTCCGACGATGAACAATGCAATCTGCAACTCAGGTGTAAACATTATAACCCATGTAAATCAATTGCATACAAAAGAATGATAATGAACTTGGCTTGGCAATAATACTATCGTTATTTTCGAGAAACTGCCGCCTTACTTTTCAGCATGCGCTCAAACGGCTATATTTTTTTTGGTCGTCATTCATGCTACTGCAATCTGCATAAAAGAATATTTTGAAACACTAGCGTGCATTTTTTTATTGCAGGTGCAAAGGAAGCAACCGTCGCAAAAACCATGTGGTTCCGAGGTAGCTGCAAACAATGAAGATTTTAATGACCTAGAAGAGGCAGTCTCAGATTCGCCTACGCATAACTACCGGGAGCGCGTTGTATTCTTCCATCGCTCGTTGCTTTGGAAATATTCTGTGGTCACAGATAAATTGCTGCGCAGCAGTCTACAATAGCACATACTTGAACTCCCCAGGGACAATGTTTCTCACGTCCCCAGACAAGTTCTACGATCCGAAGCGACGGGAACAGTGAGTGGCTCTCGACCCGACGGGCACTGAGCAGGCAATCATGTCAGGATTCGCCGCATAACGTTGTTCCCAAAAGAGAAAAAAAAAAGGCACTCAACTAACCTCTGCATTCGTAATTTTTCTCGCCATCTGAAAAAGTCGTGCTATTCGGCAATGTGGCCCTTGTATTTTGTGTTCTAATTTAGCCTACCCAACAGAACGAAAGGGCGTGCTCTAGGAACCACATAACGCGTCTGGTGGCGCGCGCCGACGTAGGTAGTTTTTACATAACGCTCAATTAACCCGTGGTTTGGTCACAATATCAGCAAGTGTTTGTCAGTGCCCTTGTTCTCGTTTGTTGATTGTAACTTTTTTTTTCCGGGAAGAGCCCCACAAACACTCGGCTCCGGCAGAGGCTAAATAAAATGGTTCCATTTTCCAATAATAATACAGTCTTTAAATAAAACGATACGAAATTTTATATTTACAATTATTTTCTCAATCATCATACAGATGCGAAAACAAAAATTTTAAAGAAAGGTGAATCTTGAAGGCAAATAAAAAATTTAAATTCGTATGTTCAAATTGGAACATTTGTAATTAAGCAGCCACTTCCGTGCGCATACCAGTGCAGTGTGGAGAGAATGATCAAAGGGCGTCTTATTGATATTCGCTGCGGAGACCACCGCTACATGCCGTACGTCCTTTAAAAACTATTTTGTCATCAGGAGAAGAGGAATCGGACCTATTGGAGAGATAATTGAAGCCTTTGAAAACATCCTGCCAATCTACTACGTCAGTTATCTCAATTATTCTCACAGGCAAGGAGATGCCGCTTTCTATGAGCCTATCTGGCCGACGTACGCGAATTTTCAGGTCTTTCGTCAGCTTCTCGTAGTTTTTCTCCGTTTCATCTCCCCCTCCGTTCATTCCTCTTTTTCTTCCCTACCCTTTCCTCCCTTCTCCACCGCCGCTTCTTTCGCAGCGTTATTTTTATTTTCATTTTCGCAGCTTTTGCCTAAGTACGTCCCATCCTCTCACAAAAATCCGGCCGTCCCGCTTGATCGACTTGCTCGTGGCTGGCTTTGTGTCGCGTTGTACATGTGGGGGGTGCCACAAATCTTGTTCTGTATTTTTCTACTTCTTTCTTCACCGTATTTTTATCCCTTCCCTTTCAGTTCGTCTCTGTGTTTTGCTTCTTGCCCTTGGGCACCCTTCTCCTTGTGTCGTCTGCTGTTTCTCGTTCTTTGCTACTTGGAAACAAACGCCCAGCATAACGCCAGGGATCGTCCATGTCTCTGTGTGGTGTCCTCATGTTCCCGCACTGTTTATTTATCGCTGTGTCACTCCAACTAGGCCAAATCGCCACCACTTCGCTGCGACAATCCCGAAAACTTTCCGACGGCCGCCCCAAACTGGGCGCGCGCCCGACCCAGGCGGCCGCGACTCTCCCAACGCATCTGCTCCGGCGGCCACCGGCAGCGCTGCCTGTTCACCGAAAGTGCTGACCCCTGGGTTCCTGCACGGGGCCCATAGTATCGGATGTGGGTTTTCGCTTGCGCTGACTACGAACGGAGCCAGCTCGAGTGCGCATGCTCTTTCGTCGCGTTGGTTGCGTGGTTGGACGCCGCAGTGCCAGACAAGCCAAGACTCGTCCGGTCAAGAATGTGCCGTGGCGATGCATCGCGCTGTGACGAATGGCAGGGGAGACGACGTTGATGGGAGGGAGGGGCAGCAAGGAGGGGAGTCATTTTCTTTTACACAGCTTTTGTGGTCCCAAAAAAAAGTTTCGAGCTGAAAGGTAGAGGAAAGAAAAATTTGGGGGGGGGGGGGGGGGGGGCAACGAGCCGCGCAGCGCGAACCTGCGCATGGAAGAAACAGCTAGGAGAAAGTGAGTAAAAAAAAAAGCTCTACGGGGGGGGGGGGGGGGGGGGGTAGTGCGCTGCCTTGAAAAGGGAGATGAGTTGGGGAGATAGGAGACTTCAAAAGAGAGAGGGGACGGGTGCCCAAACATGTGAAAGAGGTTTGGAATTCTCCGAGAATGAGTCATAAGCAGTTTTTAAAGTAAGGGTGCGGAAAACGTGGAAGCGTCAAAGTATTCTTGCAAGGCCGCTGGAGAAGCATCATGCCCGGCGACCGAAAAATTTGAAGCGAAAAATGTGGAGCTCGTGATGGACTTCGCCAAAACGACTTCAGACACTCGCGCGTTCTGTGGGGCCGTGTGTTCGGATGGCTAAAATAATATCATGAAATAACAAAAACATAAAACTAAATTAAATATTATGCAAGCAAATTCGCACTCTTTCATAGTATTACATACAGGACATGTGGCAAACAAGCTAGGTTAACATGCGTCTAACACCATTTGTCAGTACATTTGTTCGCTGGTCGTCGAAGAATCCTCCAACGTTTTGTTGGTGCGGAAATTTCACACAAAAAGCTAAAAGAAAAAATCGTGTTGAACTGTGGCTCGCCACTATTTCCGATGCTTTTCATCAATAAAGGTAATATTCGAAAGAAAAAATTAATTCGCGAGCAAATAAGTAAAAACGTCTGCAAGAGCTATAGCCCTCAATGCAAATTACGCAACAAAACAATAAAATGCATGAAAAACGACATTTTGAAACATTAAGATTTTCAGAAAGGGAAGAAAAAACAAATCGAAAAACACAGGGCAAGGCGCGATCACAGGGAACGACGTACGGAAGCGTAGGAGTCGCTTACCGCGTGTTGAAGTGGCGGCCTAATGTTTCGCGCGTGCGCAACTTATAATTGTAAATTACGAGGCCACTGCTTCGTTTCTGGACGTTGCTAAAATCGCGCACAAAATCGGCTTAGGGAATGCACTTGCACTAAATTATTACGTTTGATTTAGCATCTCTAATAAGCAGACACACACTGCGCAGTGTGGCAGTGAATTCTCTAGAGGGAAGCAAACAAGCGATTTTTCATTAAAAAAAATCATGAAATGAAAGTCATTTGATTTTATTTTTGAAGGAAGCCCTCTTCAGCTGATCTTCAGATACTCGCGCAAGCAGAGCGTGCAAAAACGCTTTAAAATACATAAAGTTCGTACAAAAAGGCGGGTTATTATGCCCAGAAATCGGACAAAGGCAACAGCGTGACGTCTGGGTGTGCATTTCTCAAAAAAGTATTTTTTCATTAACTGGCTAAGCCATATATAGTAACACGAATCATTAGAACTGGGTCGTGCCAGCGGATATTCGTTAATTACTAAATTTACCACACCTTTTCAAAGGAATTTTAGTGGTTAGTTGCAGCCGCTTTTAGTTCCCAGTATTAACGATAGAATTGACCATTTGCGGAAAAGTTTCTGCGCATGCGCGGTGAAAGCGCCGCTAGCGCCCTCTGTAGGCGATTTGGTTTTGGTTGGAAAACATGAGCTGGCCGTGCATTCCAGCGCTGTAGTGCGGCGACAGATGTGAGCTGTAACTGCCACGTAACTGTCATGTAACTTCAACGTGTTTCTAACTAAACTGACCACGCGTTTTGCAACAGCGATACTTGGACGTAATAAAAGCCGCTACGAGATACAACGCGCAAAAGACGAAGCCGTTAATGGAGCCAGCAATTCGCGCATCGAGCACGTTTCGAAACGACTGTTCCTGCTACATTTCGCGCTTGCTCCCAAGTGCGCACAGCTCGGTCGTTCTAGAAGAGTTTTGCCATCGACGCACGTGCGTATTCGGTGACAGCCAAATTATTTGTACTAGTATGAACATTCATAAATGCTACAATGTCAAGCTGTGCTATCTCAACAGCGAAGCACGCGTCAGAGCGCAACCTCGCCTATATCCGCGCATTCCAACGCTCCAGCGGCCTGTTAGAACGCAAAGAAATGCTCTATCGTATCAGCACGAGCCGTGGTTGAGATGGTGCAACGGGTCATTTACTGATCAGTTAAGTGTGGCCTGCGGCAAAAGGTGCTGCATGAAGTTAGCAGAAACTCTTGCCCTATCGAGGAAGCGCGAACATAAATGGGCATTAGGAAAGTGCATTTCATTATGCTGTTACACTCGCCCGCACATAGGCGCACATTCATGCACACTTTCATTTGGTCATTCGGCGTTCCGGTGAGGTAGTAGACTGCAGGTTCAGCCACACATGGTCGTTTTTCAGGCAACAACTCGAAAACTCTTCGCCCCACCCCGTTTCTAAAAACGGAAATGGGGTGTTCTCCTCCTCCATCATCGTCTTTCGTTAGCAAACGCACGCTTCCGGCGAAGAAACAACGCTAAAACAAGAAAACAAGCGCACGTGAACAGCTGAAATCTACCTTTGCACACGCCTGCTCGAGAACCCCTTTCCAACCGAAAGTGCCAGCGGAGCTTCCCTGTTTGCACGGCAGGCGGCGCTCGCTTTTCCGCAAGTGGTCCATTCTACAGATCCGTATTTGTCTGTCTGGATGGTGTCGTCGTCGGCCTTAACCTCGTTTCACATGCATGCGATTTTCGCCTGCGACACTGCGAACTCCGTTGGTCTGCGACTGGGGAGGGCCGTCGGTCTAGTAGCAGACGGCTTGAGATCGAGTTCCGTCCGGTTAGTATTCAGTCGCAGCATCGGTGTGTTCGCTCAGCGACTGAGCAATGGAGAGCGCCAAGACTGCGTGCGACGTACGGTCACGTGGGAGCTGTTGCCGTGGTTGAAGCGAAACTGTTTATTCTAATCAAAACATTGAAATAATGCCCCACATCTAAAATACACTCGTCATAACATCAGCAACACATTTGGTGTAGCGTTTCGGTCGCGTTTAATCATGGATTGGCTTTGCAAACATCAGGAAACCTTGATTGCCCCTTTGACCGAATTCGCTGCGGAGTTGCATGTGAAGGCACCGGCCGAAAATCGCACTGCGGCGTCACCGGCTAGGCCGACTGCTTTCGTTCTAGTTGCAGCATGTGAAACGGGCTTTATGCGACAGAGCGGTTCCTCTGTGGCGGAATATGCACACTCGACTGACCACCACCGAAGTCTTCGTCACGTCGATGCACAACTCAAAATCAGCGAACGGATCGAACAAAAGTCGATGGCAGCAGCACACAGCAAGCGAATGCGTTTGGAATGCTTTGGAATGCGTTTGGAAATTGTTGGGAAGCACCTTAGAACACAATTCATCTGCGGCGGAGCCCGCGGCAGACGTCGCCGCGCCGCAACTCGACGGCGTCGACACGCTCCTCCTTCAGTTTCTCATGTGCGAGAAGTCCCTCTGGCCGGCGCGATCCGCTGACAGCTTATTTCGGTTCATTTTAGTTTTTTTCGTCGTAACTATGCCTCTATGTCCGACTGCGCAGTCGGAAAATATTCGTTGTTTATCCAACTCCACACATATACCGCGCAAGTGTTGGGTAGGAGAAAGATTAATAAAACTTAAAATTCTTGAACTCGCCCAAGCGCAGCCCAGGAGCTCAAACAAGTTTTAGCGCGTTCGAAAGTTATAAACAATTATAAATAATAAATTTTAAAATGAATCTTCTGCCCGGTATAATGGATGGTGCAATGTTCACCAACACATGCCAGTATACTTTTAAGACTGGATAAGGGGTGGCAAGCCAAGGCCAATATAGCCAGGTTTCGAAAATGGCTTAGCGAATTCTGGCAGAGAGTGGGATAACTCTGGCTAACATGGCCCATGATAGCCAGGTTTCGAAAATGGCTTAGCCAATTCTGGCAAAGAGTGGGAGAACTCTGGCTAACATGGCCCGTGATAGCCAGGCTTTCAAAATGGCTTAGCCAATTTTGGCAAAGAATGGGAGAACTCTGGCTAACATGGTCCGTCATAGCCATGATTTTTTGATGGCACAGCCAATATCAGATCCTCATTGGCAACTCTGGGCCTACTTAGGGCCACGCTTTGGCAGTGGCTTTCAAATATTGGCCCGCTATCATGTGCTACCTGGGTTGCAGGAAATTGAAGACACTATGCAAAGTCAGCAAAAGTTCGCTAAAGTCACAGACTATTGTGCAGGCAAGGAGTTCTCAAGAAGCGGAGCAATGCTTTACTTGGAGGCCGTCACGGCCTACGATCGCCACGGCAAGCAAAGTCTATGCTGTGCGTGTAGTCATAGCCTTAATTCTCGCTGAATAATCGTGCGTCTCTCCAGGGACTTGGCTGTTTCGGCACTTTCCTGAGCGATGGCTTACCTGGTAAGGAGGAGGAGGAAAGGCGGGGAGGTTAACTGGTAGATGACACCAGTTTACTACCCTGCACTGGGGGAAAGGAATTAGGGGATATAAAGTTGAGGGAGAAAAGGCAGTGAAAAGAAAAGAAAACAGAAGGCGAAAAGGCTTGGACAAAGTCAGAGCCTGTCGTGAAGGCCCGACACTCGTATACTCTCTTTGCTCCTTCATCTTTTTATTCTCTCACCCTTTCTCCTCAGGCAGGGTAGCAAACCGGTTATTCTTTCATTTAACCTTTCTGCCTTTCCTTGTCCTCGTCCTCCTCCTCTCAGCGTTTACAAATTCACAAGTGCCATATAGTGCTGTCTTTGTTTCTGGAAAGGCTGCGCCGGGGTCTACTTGCGAAGAGCGTGTGATGGCCCTCCAGGAAAAAAAAAACCACCTCTTGTGAGACAAAAATTCCGCGGTGGGCTTGTTTCCCCATCGCAAGACGTACTATCGACTTGCGCAGCCGCTAAAAAATGGTGAATGAATGAAGGCTAAAAGAAGAAGAGTGAAAGCTGAAAAGGCTTTCTGTAGAAGCTTTAAGGCTGTCCACTCGAAATTTATTATTGGAAGTGATGACTTGCCGTCGAGACAATCAAGGGCGACCTCGGCTGGCCGTCGTTCGAAGCGCGGGAGGACAGCAGCAAAGTCGCTCTAGAAGAACGGCTGCGTTTTCTGTCTGAGCGCACCGAGAATTTCGGTGCCTACATTTTAAGGGGGTCAGAACAGAATGGTGTGCCTGTGTTCAGCGGCCACGCGGCAAATTCGCTTTCTCCCCATGGTCCATCGAGGAGGACAGCAAGGAGGTCAAATGCACGCAAAGGCGCAAAGTACGGGAACAGCTGCGGGCAGAGGAAACTGTTCTTCGGCAATTCGCTTTGCAGAAGAAGGCTCCACTCCAATAGTGCCGCGCTCAATCAAGAAATCTTACCGGAACCGCTGCACGACAACCACGGCAGTAGCGCACGGCTCTTCGAGGTAATATCATCTTCATAAGCACATCAGGTGTTGGCCTGCCATTACCCTGTTTCAAAGGGGACGCTCCTCTCTTCCACCTATTCATCCATACACTGCCAGGTGCCCGTGTCTGCGAAGTGATATGCAAAGAGGGTTCCAGGTCACTTAAGGGAGCCACTAACTCTACTGCGTCGTACCCTTAAGGCGGAGTTTGTGTCTTCGGAGTTATATTCCTCAAATATTTTGTTTCGCTTTCTTGTTCTGAAAATCTTCTACGCCTGCGCTCTAGCCTTCCGTATGTATAAAGAGCGAAAGGAAAATTTCCAAATAATTAAGTTGATAGTCACCGCTGCATCCGTCGGTTTCTTGCTCGTCCTCGTATTTGTGCGCAGATGAAAGAATGCTTAAATTTCACGAAACTGCAAAGTTCTTCCTTCGGCGCCGTTCATAAAAATAATATGTCTGAGCCATTTCAGGCATGAATAATTATGAAAAAAGCACGACACAGGAGCAGACTGCTCATTGACTGCTGGGTTTTCTTAATATTAACGAGCCCCTCGTCACCCTGCGCTCTAAGAAAAAAAAAGATGCTCAGGACAGCATAATTGTCAATTGTCCTCTAGCGCATTCCGTATTGGATATTGATATGATTATGCCGAAATGAAATTATTAATTTATTCCTGCTCGGGCAGCTTCTTTTCCGGGCCCAATGGTATAATTAATTACTTGTTTCAAGGATACGGTTTGCTGAGGGAAGGTCGTAGATATCCACTGCCAGGCTTTAATGGCAGTCGGTGGGAAATTGATTTACGGCCATCTAGGGTGTAATAAGGAAAATACGTGACTTGATTTTAGTTACGCAGGGAGGTTTATTTTTTGTTCTTCTGCTCTCCTCGGCGTTTTTCTTGGACCTGCTGCAGTATCAGAGCCTTTCTGGAAGACTCGAAATGATGCGCTATACAAATATTTTATTGCAGTGCGCATGAAGCATCGTACAGTATCTCGAGTATATTTTGCAGAACACATTTTCGACGCTCAGAGGGATGGGGTAAGGATTAGGAGTAGTCCAAAGCTCAACGAAAGCTCGTCTGGCGTGGAAATAACATCATATTAAAACCAAACACTCGCCAAAAAAGAAGAAAAATGGAGTAAAATGAATGACGTTTCGGGACCGGTATGGGTCCCTTGTTCACATATGAAATGAGTAGCGGAAGGACCGTGTTTATACGCGATAAAGTTGTTACAATGAGCATGCGTATGCTGCAGGCATGGGCCCACGAGTCCGATTAAGCGCGTGCGGAGTTGATTGGATGTCAACTGACTGTAGGAGTAAACGGGGAGATAATGATTTTTAGGTGGCAGTGATGCTTTTTGAATCCGAGGCGATATTGTGATCGGCGTGTTTTTGGTGACATGCCAAGGCGTCTGACCCGGCGCGTCCCGTGGCAACGTCATTTTCATGGTCCCTTAGCCGCCTCCTGTAGTCTCCGGTTTCGCCGATCTATGCTGCATCGCAGTCCCGACCAGAAATTCTGTTAAGTGACCGCGGGGTATCTAGTGCGCTTTGGCTTGTCTTTTACCCGCACAAGTTGCTGTCTGAACTTGCTTGTAAGCACGTGGCAGATTTAAGCCTCGTAGTCATTCAAGATTCTTGACAGGGCTTCACTCACCCCAACAACGTAGGGGATGGCGGCTCGCTTGCTTTTTTTCTTTGGTGCCGGGGGGGAGCGTTCGAAGATCGGCGTTACTGAGTGTCTAGGATTTGCCTAGGGTAGCGCTTTCTTGTAAGCTCTCCTTTTATTCTTTTTCCTCTCTCTTTCGCGCTTGTGGCGATGAGCGTAGCCGTGCGCGTGTGAAGAGCGGTGATGCCACATAACGCATGCTCACTGCGACGACCTTCTCGCGTATAAACACAGCCTTACCGATATTCATTCCGTATGTGAACAAATAAGCCGTAGGGGTCGGGAAACGTCATTTATTTTACTGCGTTTTTCTTCTTTTTCGGTGAGTGTTTTGTTTTAGTAAGGATTCGGAGTGGCGCCGCGCAATGTCTGCCTATATACGTGTCACCGCAAAGGCGCTGCGCAAGGGTGCGAGTTGAAGTATATACGTTCAGTGCTAGAGTGCGGCCAAACAAGGAAAAGAGAAGGATGGGGTGCTTACAGATCAGGATGAATATGTCACATGAGGTATCAGGCGGCATAATACAGAGAGGTAGGCATGCACATGACGAAGGGCACTGCACACGGCACCACGGCGGGCACGATGCGGCGACTATTAGCCGGGACACAAGCAGCAGAAAGATTATTGGGCCGCAGTGGAAGCGGCATTTGAGGTGCCATTCCGACAGACAGGTTTGCACACACAGCCACCCCCAGAACGCACAGCAGTTCCTTCCGGAGCTAAAAGCCGTCACTGTGGCTATCCCTCAGCGAACCAGCCAGCATAAGCACCGACTACCGCCGCAGCTCGTCGAATCGCCGTCCGTATGGTCCGAGCTGCTGTGTGAGGAGCTTCGGAAAACCATAAGACGGGCGCCTGAGGAGAACATGAAGCAGAGGGTCGCACGCAACCAACCAGCACACAGCGTAGCGGCACGCAGAGGCCGGCACTAAGCACAGGCGCGGGAAGGAAGCCGAGCGCTCGTCGTGGCTGCCGCGGTGGGGAAGCTGAAAGAGTCGTCACGAGCAGGGCTGCGGCAGTGGTCGGTCAGGACGGTGGCCCGCTCAAACGGCTCAGCGGAACTGAGGCTGCACGACGGACCATGGGTCGGTGCCACGAGAGCGGGTGTCATGGCTGGCGCGTCCCGGGGTAGAGGCCAACGTCGCAAGTGTCGCTGTACAGCCGTCAGCCCGGTTGAAGGAATACGACGAACCCGTTGAGTGAAACGCCGCCTCTCTGTGGTGTGCATGCTACGACAGCTCACACGAGATTCTCCCTTGCTGCCCTGCTCTTGTAAACGTACTTCCGAACGAAGCACAGCTCCCGTCGACTCACGTACAGGCTTTTTTTTTATCTCTTAAGCAAATTGGGCCAATAATGTAATCCGAGCGACGTTGTCCACAGCTTCGCGAGCAGTGCGCGTAGCGTGGTTGCGATAAAACCTACCAAAACTGGTCCCCTCAAGTGGTACACTGTGCCTCACACAAATGCTCTACTCAACCGGTTTAATGGTAATCTTTGCACATGTAGTGAAAACGCCGCACTTCACTTCCTCAAAGCCCAAAGCACGGTCGACAGCTGTTGAGCGAACGGCTGCGGCCGCCGGCGCGAGCAACCACGTGGCCTCTTCGCGACCACATTGGGGAAGTCGCAGGCGCACTGTCACGCGCCGTACGGCATGCGTTGTTTTGCAGAGTTGCAGCCGCTATTGCCAAAATTTATATGCGCAACGTAGTTTAGGTTTCTATCTTGTCTAAGTTGCCAGTGCAAACTTGGGGTTATTCGTTTGGCCCCCGTGTTGGCTCAGTGGTTTTGGCGCTCGGCTGCTGACCCGACAGACGCGGGTTGGATCCCGGCCGCGGCGGTCGAGTTTCGATGGAGGCGAAATTCCAGAGTCCCGTGTACAGTGCGATGTCAGTGCACGTTAAAGAACCCCAGGTGGTCAAAATGTCCGGAGCCCTACACGGTGGCGTCGCTCATAGCGTGAGTTGCTTTTGGACGTTAAGCTCCCATAATCCAAACCAAACTAGAAAAATCACTTACTGCTTCAGCTACTATGCGTGCAATCTAGATCACTACAAGAAAGATGAAAGACAAACCTGTCTTGGATAAATGTTAACAAACATTACTGCCGAACTTACGCACCGTGGATATACGGGCACAATTTCATGTAATTGGTGCATCGCGCTCAGAAAATGGAGCGGCCTGCTCAAGCTTTCTCTGATGTGTTCGAAGTCGAACGAAGGCAACATTCAACTTTGAGCTGCTGTTTCGCGAGAAATTCAAAGAATTCTTGTGGTGGTGTAGTAAAGCAGCAAGTTCGGCCAGTTGGTGTTGGCTACGTGGTTACTGCGGAAGCACTCCTTTACGGGGGCCAAACCACACCAAAAATTTTGCAGTGTCCCTGTCCTTGCGGATACAGTAATAAAATAAATATTTGCGCGATTGGGTTTCCAACCCGCTGCGGCGCGACCAGATCAGGTTCGCTGGCCACTGCACGAGAGCACTATGCTATCGCCGAAGCAGACCACGGCACGTGTTATGCTGCAACACACCAGTCGTCGTGTGTGTGCCTCGTCTCTTCGCTGTGTCCCGTCTTTTGACTGGTTTTACTCCTGGACATGTACCAACTGGCCCGGATTTCAACACTACTACACACTCTCACATCATGCATTGCACATTGTCGTCTCATCAACTTCCATCTGTGGCGCGAAGAGATCAGATCAGCTTAACCTCGATCGGAGCTGAGTCTGAGTATTATATCGTCGGCAGATGTGCTGACGACCCAGCGAAGCAAAACCTTGAGCCAGCCAGGCTAAACACATGCTTTCGCACGTCTACTCGGTTTAACTACATGTTAATACACTACCACCTTCCTTTGTTGCGCAGTAACGTTCTTTCCGTCAAGAATCTTACGGTGGCGCCCGTGAGACTGAGATTGTGGCTATCGTATTTTTCTTTCTGATACGACCTTGGTAATAAAACCAGAAAATAACGTGTCGTTGGAGTGTCTCCATAATTTCATTGTACGTTGCTTGTATAGATTGTTGATCGCGGAAGAAGACAAATTCCTCGCTGCAACTTGAATCTGTATTAGCTTTTAAAACTTACCCAAATTTCATTCGAACGTAATAACGTTTAAAATTCCCAAGTAAAGTAGATTATTGACATTACGCAACAATGCCATTTGTTGTCAATTTGGTTAAAAAATAAATGCAGCTACTTGAACCGGATCCGATCAGCCTTAAGTCCAAGCGAACAGTATAACCTCTAAGCAGGACTTTTTTACCAACAAGAGAAAAAAAATGTTCGTTTCAGATGAGAATAGAATCGTGTCATGCAAATTGTCCCGATTTTTTTCGGTCGGCCCCCGTCATCTAATATGGGACACATCAAAAAGAACTGGATCTCAGCTCCCCTTTCGGTACGGTCAAAATACGAGTAAGTGGCACGGAGAATAAGCCTTTACACTCGTTGCGTAAATCAGCTACAGCGATGCGTCGGTGTGAAACGAGAAGGCGTTGTGCACGGCGAGATGTATACGCCTCATTCGTAGCGCCATGGTCCGCTGTGTAAACGAATAAAGACGGGCGCTTCTTACGCGCGGTTATCAACACGGTTCGCAGCCAGCACAACTACTTTGTTTCGGCCCTTTCACCTTTTGCACAGCCGCTTGCTTAAACCCGCCGCCCAGATGTCGACCTACTGTGAGAGAGCCACCGCGCATTGTTTCCCTCATAAAACTTGCACCTACTTATAACACTTACGCAGACACACAAGCACTGTGGCTCCGGCAGAACGAGACATAGGCTCGTTCCTGCAAGGTACGTTATGAGTGAAGAGTTGCGCCGTGCTATTACCATCTTTCAACGGTGACAGTAAAAGAGATTAATAGCAATGCCAGAGCGTGCCCGAAGCTGCCGCGTACAATTATTGACCGTTACGCTGCCATCTGTGTGTCCAGGTTGACCGGGTGGCACAAGGCCTGCTCTCCCTCGACCTTTCGCCGGGGTCGCGGATCGGCCTCCTCTCTCCTACCTGCCACCGCTGGATCGTGTGCCAGTTCGCCGCGGCCAAGGCTGGCCTGGTCCTGGTGAGCTGTGGTCCGCTTATACTGCAATCATTGCGGCATTTGGGAAAACGATAGAGCCCATTGCACTTTATGCCACTTCCTCAGTTGGGCGGCTCTTCTTAATCGAAGACCTGATCGGCATTCCATAAAATATCCCAAAAATTCACGCTTAGCTGTGCTTCGCAAAGGGTGTCAGGCCGTCACGCTACGTGAAAAATTAATTTCACCACAAGAATCTTTTTGCCATCGCATCGAGCATTGCCGCGACGCCGATATCTTAAAATATTATAGCTATTTTTAGTCCTCCCTTACTCTTAATTCGTTTTATATAAGGGTTTCGCCCTGCACTGCAGGAGGAAAAACTTGCTCTCTTCATTTTCGGTAGTTTATTCGCCTACGCCTGAATGGCCTGGAATCTGCGGGTATTTCAAAGGGCAGCGGTGGCAACGCAGCAAAAAAAAAAAAAAAATCAACAACAGTATATTGCCACGAAATTCATTAAAAAGCAACAGCATTCACTGTATATTCTTTGTTATATATCATGTGGCCTGCCTCTTTGATGCGTTTGCCCAAGTTCTAAACACATAAGTTATCATATATATTAAAGTACATAATGCAGAAAATAAGCGAAGCATGCAACTGGTCCTTAACTTCATCAAGGTACGTTGCTGGGCGAGTTGGTGAGTGAACGTTATGAGTACCACAATGCAAAAATAACGGAACAGAAGAGAACAGACACACGCGAGCGCTGAGTAGCAACTAGATGCATTTATGAACTGCTTAACTAGCAGAGAATAATCCATTCGCACGAACACACGATGAATCCGGAACAAGCCTCTCCTTAATTAAAATAAGGAACAATGGATTAAGTGGCGAAAAAACTCACATCGTCAGTTTACCTTGCCGACTGTTAGTATTAAAACCGAAAGTTTGAGCCCACTTCATAAACTTATGGCTGAGTGCTGTTTATGAACATTTTAGTCCTTCTTGCAGTAAGTTTAGTTATAGGTCATTTCAGAAGTGATATTGCGGCGAATTTTTCTAGTGTTTGTTTGTTCATTCTTCAAAGATGCCGGCACGGCGCTTTATCGTTTTGTTTGTGATGCAAGACGCCACCATATTTACCTCGATTGATCGCATACAGCCACAGCCGATTCTACGTTGTTCCCGAATGTTGTGATAGCTTTGCACGCGCATCTCGAAAGTTCGGTATCAGCTTTAAATTCAGTGCAGCTGAGAGCGGCGGGTATTCTGTTCCACGGCCACCGAGCATTCTTGTTGCTTTCGCCACCATCGAGTGATTCAGTCCATAAAGAATTTACTTTTAGAAGCACTTTTCGGTCTCTTCCTCACTACCTGGACTCACGTCACCACTATGTGATTTCTGTTGGAGGTGAGGGGTTCCGTGGACCCGCTACGCTCAAGAAGATCAAGGACAACACTGCATCATCACCGTTGGTTTCTCAGCAGCCACGTGATGTTTTTTTAGTCAGTGCTGTGCCCCCAGGAAGACCCCGAACAATGGCTGGAACAGTTTCAGCGTGTGGCGACATTCAATTGATGGGATGACCAAGCAAACCTACGGTACGACTTTTTTGTCCTAAATGGCCCAGCTAAAACCTGGTACGAAAATCAAGAGGCTTTCCTGCGAACGTGGAATGAATTTAGGAGAGAACTCGTGAAAACGTTCACAAGCATCGTCCGCCAGAAAAAGGCCTAATTACTGCTCGAGATGCGAGTCCTATTGTCAAATGAGAGTCTCCTTGCTTACGTCGAGAGATGTGCAGCCTATTCCGAAGGGCTGGCCAACAAATGACAGGAGAGAAGAAGGTGTGCTTCTTGACGCGGGATATCAGGGAAGAATTTTTCGCCGGGTCGGTCCGAAGCCCACATAAGACCGTTGCTGAGTTTACAACCGAAGTGTCTACGATCGAGGGGATCCTCGAGATCAAAGCTGCGCAATACGACCGGACACCACTGGCCTTCTCCATGTGCTGTCACCCTCCCCACAGCCGCACGCAGCAACTTTCATGGATATGGCACGGGAAAATGTGCAAATGCGCTCGGCACCATAAGTCCGACGACCACACAACTCCATGTCAGGTCATACGGCACTGCACTACGCAGTTTAAAAGAACGTCTTGTTGGGCAAGTTGGTAATTGTGCATCTTTGGGTACAGGCGTGAAAACACAATGCAGAAAGACGAGACGGAGGGGCACTCACAACTGATTTATTTTAAGGCAACACGGACAAATATACACCATTTTACACGCAAGGAATAACATAATCTTTAAAATTGATATGATAGCGCACTAGTGAAATAGTTGTTCTCAGCCTTATACAAAGATATGGACGTGTCGCTAACGCAATGCTTCCTTTCTTTGCAATGTAAAAAGCTTCTATTAATTCCCTGGCTTTTGTATCTTTGCTTTTTGATAGAATTCGCGCACCGGAAAAACATGGTGGCAAATGTAAAAAAACAGGGCAAACCGGGCGGTGCGTTAACGAGCGAATCAGGGAACACAAAAGAAACGTTGAGCAAGATAAAGATTGCCCAAATATGCCTAAGCATATGAGGTCCTGCCCGTCAAGCACTTGTGAGCCATGTTTTTCCGGTGCGCGAATTCTATAAAAAAATCAAAGATACAAGAGCCAGGGAATTAATAGAAGCTTTTTACATTGCAAAGAAAGGAAGCATGTGCGTGCGCGACACGTCCATATCTTTCAAATTCAAATTCTTTATTTATCCAAGAAAATACAATAAAAGTGTGTCCAGCACTGTTTGGACCCGTAGCCGTAGGCTAGTTATGGGTCCAAAAAATTGAATTTCTATAATGCAGACACTTCTTGACATGCACAATAAAAACTTGGAAGAGCGGAAAGAGGGATATATGCATAATATAAATCACAAAAATGCATAACAAGGAACAGTGGCCACAATTCAAAAACATGGTGCATGTTCAATTACAATAATAGATGAGATGCGAACAGCAGATAGATATACTTTACCACATTTAATCTACGCGCTGAAATAATTAATGTACCACATTTAATGTACGCGCTTAGCTGTAAGTGCAAAATTTTGAGTGTGCTTTATTTCTTGTGGAAGAGTATTCCATATCTGACCGCCAATGAAAGAGAGCCGTTGTTCTTCATAAACGTTGTGCGTGAGCGGTAGGCTGTAAGGATGAGGACAACTTCTTCACTCGTTCGCTATGATATCAATTTTGAAGATAGTATGCCTTGCGTGTAAGATGGTATATATTTGTCTGTGTTGCTTTCAAATAAATCAGTTGTGAGTGGCGCTCCGTCCCGTCGTTCTGCCTTATATTGCGTCTTTTTTGGCGCCTGTAACCAAATATGTACCGTTACCAACTTGCCCCGCAAGACGTTCTTTTAAGCTATATTTCTAGTACAGTGGGCCTGTCTGTGTGTGAGTCGTCTCCATGTTTTATTGACCAATTGATTTCATGTACCGTAGCTACCACCTGTCGTGCAAGGAATATCGCATTTTGTATCAAGGATGGACTGGTGCCTGTCAAAGTAAGTGCCCTTTTACAGACAGTGCTATCCTCCTGGGGACGTGTGAAGCGGACAAGCAGGATCCTTAAGTCTGAGTTAAGGCGTCAAATCCGCCTGCTAAATGATCTACGCGTCTCCTGCCAAAAGCAATATCCTACCTGGTGTGATGACCCCCATAATGCGCAGGTCCACACGGGACGGAGAGGCAAAGAGACACCGTATGGCTCAGTTTAAACAAACAGGTATATTCAATAATTACACATGATTAAGATTATACATCAGAGGCTGGGGCGTCCGAGCTTACGTGCCGACGACTTCATGGGGGCGATGGAGTGGCTCCGGAGTGGCTCCGGAGTTGGGCTCGAGCGGTTGCTGGCAGAAGCTGCACGCCGTCGGGCTTCGGCGCTGAAGGCCCTCTTAGCGAACGATGTCGTCCTGAGCGTTTCCCTTCCGTACTGCTCCTCGATTTTTATATCCTCTTCTCCACACTCCCTAGGGTGAGGACGCCCACGCCGGAGGGGAAGGAGGGGGGGCTAGGGCTTTCACTTGGGCGCACAAACATACCACCGCACTTATTGTCTCGCCCCCCTCACGTGTTGAGTCCGAGGGAAAGAATGTTGTCTTCGCGGTAGCGCATAGCGTCGGCTGTGGTACGGCGCGCTCTGGATCGCTGACAGTTCCCTTGTCCTGGAATGTGCCCGGGAGGGCCGCCACTGGAACCGCCACGCCAATTGGGGAGGATAAAGCCTGTTTCCCCGCGGCGGCGGCGGCGGGTCCGGTTGGGTCCGGTTGGGCCCAAACCCCTTCGTTCCGGTCGTCACTCAAAGTGCATGGCTGGGCAATTGATGACGCCGCTGTCATCTGGGTCCCCGTCCACGCCGCGCCGTGGAACGCGGAACCTCGCAGCACACACAAGGAATGTACCTCGTAGCACACACAAGGAATGCACCTCGTAGCACACACAAGGAATGCACCTCGTAGCACACAAGGAATGTCACACTCGCTCACCCTCAAGAAGAATGTTCTCCGAACATTTGAGTCCCTGCAGCTCCCCTTGTCTTTCTGAATCGCCTCGCACAGTGCGTCCGACAAAACACTTTTCGCTGCACTCAAGACCACTGCACAACACCATATGCCTCCGCTGTCATAACTGGCGTCTCCAGGGGCAGCACTGATCTTCTTTTACAGATAAACATGAAACTCAGCACCCAAGCCTCTCCTTTCTAGTCCAAACTGGACGAAATAAATTTACCACAGTTACAAAGGAGCTCCCACTTCTAGCACGATCACGGCACAGACAAAAATATAGATAACGAGAGGAAGTAGGGCAGGTTCTGCATGCGCTCCGCATGCTCTCCTGTGAAGGTGTTACTTAATGACAGAAAGGTTTAACTACCAACTCCGATAACTTAACACATAAGCACATAGCAATGTTATGGGCTGTGGCATTACACAATTCTAACCAGTTCACAACTCCGCTCTGTTTACGCCATTAGTGCGACTTAGCTTTCCGATTTCGCAGCGGATATCGGCCTTCATGAGTCATACTAAGTAAGTCTGTGCCCCTTTGTCTGCTTTGGGACTCGCGAGGGCTCGTGGCAGGAGCCTCTCCTGGCGTTATCTGCGCGGCAACCTCGCGCGCTTCTTCTTCTAGCAATGCATGAAGTAAATCCGGTGGCATTCCGGCCGTCACCTCGGGCGCCTGCCGAACAAATGCAGGAGAGGGCGTTTCTTGCGAACTATCTGCGCGCTCCGCTTCACTTCTGTCCCCATCAAAATCCGCGCTTTCCCTTTCCTCATTTCGTGAATACTGAACCGGTGCCGACTTGAGGCGATTTGCGTGTATCCTTATCAAACGCCGGTTCACGTCTCGGACTCTGAAGTTTACCGGAGAAAGCTTCTCGACAACCTCGCACGGTCCTCTCCACTTCGTCTGGAACTTACGAGCTAGCCCAATCTGCCTTTGGCAGTTTTCAATGTACACGCTGTCCCCCACATCAAACGGCGCGTCTCTAGCACTGCGATCGTGCACCTCCTTCCTGCGCTTCGCCGCTTTCTTTAAGGACTCCTTTGCGATGTCCCTCGCCACTTGCAAGAGCGATTCTAGCTCAACCTTATAGTCGTCCAGTGAAGCGTATGGGACACGACGGGGGCCCTCTGGCACTTCACTAGGCTGGTCCGGGTCTCGGCCGTAGAGAAGAAAGAATGGCGATTCGCCCGTGCTCTCGTGTGCTGCGGAATTGTAGGCAAACATTGCATACGGGAGCCACAAGTCCCAGTCCCGCTGGTCGCGCGAAACAAAATGCGACAGGAACCCGGCCACGGTTTGGTTCAGTCGCTCCACCGCGCCGTTGCAAGCCGGATGGTACGGTGTTGTCTGCTTCTTAGCGATCTTAAGCAGCTCGCAAACTCTCCTCATTAGCTGCGACACGAAGTTCGTTCCCCGATCTGTCAAGAGTTGCCTCGGGGGTCCATGTCGGAGCACGATCTGTTCGACAAATGCTCTTGCAACCGTGTCTGCCTTCTGATCTGGGAGTGCTACCGCTTCCGCGTATTTTGAAAGGTGATCGACAAATACTAAAATGTACTTGTTTCCGGAAGTGGTCGTGGGCAAGGGGCCCATTATGTCCATACCTGTCCGCTCGAAGGGAGCCGAAACCTCAGGGAACGGCTGAATTGGAGCTGGTCTTCGTCCCTTGGGTGTTTTTCTTTCGAGACAGGAATGACACTTCGCACAGTAGTCTCTAACATCCTGTCGTATGCCACTCCAAAAGTACAAACGCTCCACACGCCTGCGTGTCTTCGCTACGCCAAAATGACCAGCGCATGGCCCATCGTGAAACGCGCGAAGAACCCTTTCTGTCCACGACCGAGGTATGACGACTCTCTCCCAAGCGGTTTTCTCTGGTCTCCCTTTCCTGGTTGGCCTCTTGCGCCGACACAGGGTGCCGTCTTTGCCAATGAAATAACCTAGCTGTTCGGGGTGAGACGGTGCGCCCTCTAAGCTTTCGATTATTCGCTACAGGTCAGGATCTTTGCACTGCTCTGTGCGTAATTCGGCGGGGTCGACTACGGGGACAAACTCATCAATAGCTGCCACGGCAGCTGTGCGGCTGAGTGCATCAGCATTCAGATGCGTCTTTCCTGACTTGTGCTCAACTTCAAAGCAGTATTCCTGCAGGTGTAGATTCCATCTAGCGAGTCGCGAGCTAGGGTCCCTGACACTCATCACCCATTTCAGAGGATGGCAGTCTGTGACTAGCTTGAATTTGCGGCCGTAAAGGTAGCATCTGAAGTGCTTTACTGCCCAGACAACGGCGAGGCACTCCCTTTCCGTAGCTCCGTACTTTTGCTCTGTGGGGCTCAGCTGTCGGCTAGCAAAAGCAACGGGATGTTCTTTGCCCTCGATAACCTGATATAGCACGGCACCAACTGCGAACTTTGACGCATCTGTGGCCATAACGAAGGGCAAATTAAAATCCGGGTGGCGCAACAGCGGTGCACTCATTAGCTTCCTTTTCAGGGCCCCAAAAGCATTCTCCGCGTTTTCGTCCCAGCGAAAGGCGACATTTTTGGCTGTTAAGGCGGTGAGCGGCTTAGCGAGCTTGGCGAACTCCTCTATGTGCCTTCGGTAGTAACCGATCAGGCCGAGAAACTGCCGGACCTGGCGGACGCTAGTCGGGGATGGAAAATCCGAGACACACCTTAGTTTCTCAGGGTCCGGTCGCACGCCGTCAGCTGAAACAACGTGCCCGAGGTATTTCACCTCGTTTTTGAGGAATTGGCACTTAGAGGGCTTCAGCTTGAGACCCGCTCCTCTTAGTCGTACCAAAACCTGCTCAATATCGCGCAAATGGTTCTAAAAACTGTCACTGTATATGATAATGTCATCCATATACACGAAGCACAGCCTCCCCAGAAGACCTGCCAGGATAACATCAGCGGTTCTCTGCCAGACAGCATGGCTGTTGGCCAGACCCATCGGCATTCTTTTCCATTCATAGTGCCCTGAGGGCGTGTTGAATGCCGTTTTCTCGGCATCTGCCGGATCCATTGCTATCTGCCAGAATCCCGCCGCCATGTCCACTACCGTGAAGTACCTGGCAGAGCCCAGCTGAGAAAGCGTCTCCTGTATATTGGGGATGGGGTATGGATCGATGCGAGTTACGGCATTTAGTTTGCGGTAGTCCACTACCAATCGATACGAGCCATCTGGCTTTTCTACCAATAGTGCTGGTGCTCCCCAGGGTGACTTTGAGTGTTCGACAATGCCGCGATCAATCAGGTCCTGAACCTGCCGCTCCATCTCCTCACGTTGGGAGTAAGGAATCCTGTACGCACGCTGGTAAACGGGCGATGAAGTGCCGGTTTCTATCCTGTGCTTTATAACGCCACAGCAGCCCAAATCCAGGTTGGACGCGGCGAATACCTCCGAGTAGTCGTTCAGCAAACCAGCCAGAGCCTCCCTCTCCCTGGATTTTACGTGAGAAAGATCGAACGACACCTTTGCAGCAGCCGAAGGACTAGCATGCTCTACAGTTGCGAGTACCGTATCGGTGGGCTCACGTTTCTCTATCGCAGAGGTGAAGAAAGCCAATGTTTTGTTCTTGGGAAGGCTCAGTGGCTGCTGGCTACAGTTAACCACCCGTAGGGGCACTCTGTGGGCGTCATTAACTGTCACGAGGCACGCGGCTGCCTTCAGGCCATTGCTGAGAGAGTCGACCGGCTCAAGCACTCCCACGGCGCCGCTCTCTACATCTGAAGGCACAAACGCGTACAAAATGTGCTCCGACCAAGGAAGGACGACCGCCTTATCGACCAGCCTGACGGCAACCCGCGAATATACCTTCTCCAATGATCCCACTGTTTGCCGGGTGTCAATATCGGTAATGCGAATCTCAGCCCCTCTCCTGTTCAAAAACGGAACTTTTGATCCGCCCGCATTAACCTCTTCCTCAGAGAATGAGACTACTACCTTCCCTTTTCTCAAAAAATCCTGCCCTAATATACCTGACACTCCGTTTGGCAGAGACACCGTGTCCGGGCATACGTAGCAGGGGTGCTCCAATGCAATTCCGCCGAGAGAGAAGTGTAACCGGTAGAGTCCACTTATGCCAAGAGGATCCCCCGTTATGCCTACAAATTTGGTTGCCATACCACCAGACGCTTCCAACACCTCGCGGTCCCCCTTCCTTCGAAGCGTGTTAAAACTGCTCTCCTTAAGCAATGTCACCTTTGACCCCGTATCTATCAACAATTCCATGCAACAACCATTTAACTTGCAACGCACAACAGGGCATGCCTCGTCGGCCACACAAACTACCACCACCTCATCATCCACTGCTCCCTCCCCACGCTCCTCAGGCTGGGGAGGACTAACTAGTTTTTTGTCTCGGTATCTGGAGCCCCGCTGTAGGCTTGCTTAGGGCGTGTCTCGCCTGCTTCTATTTGTGGCTCCCCACGGCGCACGTTTTGGCAGAACCTGGCGATGTGTCCGCGACCCTGGCAAGCGAAGCATACGATTTCTTCAAAATCTCGCATACCGCGCCTGTAGCTTTGTGGCGGTCTCCGGTTTCCAGCGAATGGGGGCTGTTGAGCGCGCGCTTCAACCTGGCGTTCTACCTGCTGAGATAGCAGCTGTTCCAAGCGATCTAACCGCTCTGTCAAGAGAGCAACCTCAGGGTTGAGCACCGCTCTCTCTATGACGCGTACTCTCGCTGCGGCTGTCGTTAACGCCTCATTTCGTTCCTCATCCAATGCGGCCTCCACGGCTTGGTCGAAATTGCTCGGCTTGCGCGAGAGCACGAACCGGCGCACGGGGTCTTGCAGACCAGCCACGAACAAAGCGGTCATTTCCTCTTTAAGTATATCCTCCGCGTATTTCTTCCTTAGCTGGTCTCCTTCCTCCTCCCTGCTTAACGTATCGCGTGCTAGGCGCTGAAGCCGCGACGCAAATGTTCGCACGCCCTCCCCTACCATCTGTCCGGCGTCACGGAACCTCTGTACCCGCACGTGACGTGGTTCAGTGTCGAAATGCTCAAACGCGAGCTTCTTAAATTCCGCAAATGATTTTGTGGATTTTACTTTTTCGTCTCGCCATGCAAAATCATGAGCAGCTCCTGCCATCTTACACCTCGCCATTCCCACCATTTGAGCATCGGACCATCCCCCCATTTTCCCAATCTCTTCTAGCATGGAAAAGAAATCGCAGATTGGAACCCCTGTCTTATCTCCTGTAAACGTCGGAATGACGCTTCCTGATGCCAGCATGCTTGCTCCGAGCGACGGCTGTGGAGTGGGAGCTCCCTCAGATAAAGACATTTTTTTTTCAAGCCCTCCGGTGCCTCAAGCCTCTCATATGGGGGTAAAAGTCCCACAATCAGTCCCGTGATTCCCTTTTGATTACAATGTTGAAGTCATGAATGTCGCAGCATTCAGAGGACATTTGCTTTTGAGACCCCACTTCTGACACCAGTGTGATGACCCCCATAATGCGCAGGTCCACACGGGACGGAGAGGCAAAGAGACACCGTATGGCTCAGTTTAAACAAACAGGTATATTCAATAATTACACATGATTAAGATTATACATCAGAGGCTGGGGCGTCCGAGCCCACGTGCCGACGACTTCATGGGGGCGATGGAGTGGCTCCGGAGTTGGGCTCGAGCGGTTGCTGGCAGAAGCTGCACGCCGTCGGGCTTCGGCGCTGAAGGCCCTCTTAGCGAACGATGTCGTCCTGAGCGTTTCCCTTCCGTACTGCTCCTCGATTTTTATATTCTCTTCTCCACACTCCCTAGGGTGAGGACGCCCACGCCGGAGGGGAAGGAGGGGGGGCTAGGGCTTTCACTTGGGCGCACAAACATACCACCGCACTTATTGTCTCGCCCCCCTCACGTGTTGAGTCCGAGGGAAAGAATGTTGTCTTCGCGGTAGCGCATAGCGTCGGCTGTGGTACGGCGCGCTCTGGATCGCTGACAGTTCCCTTGTCCTGGAATGTGCCCGGGAGGGCCGCCACTGGAACCGCCACGCCAATTGGGGAGGATAAAGCCTGTTTCCCCGCGGCGGCGGCGGCGGGTCCGGTTGGGTCCGGTTGGGCCCAAACCCCTTCGTTCCGGTCGTCACTCAAAGTGCATGGCTGGGCAATTGATGACGCCGCTGTCATCTGGGTCCCCGTCCACGCCGCGCCGTGGAACGCGGAACCTCGCAGCACACACAAGGAATGTACCTCGTAGCACACACAAGGAATGCACCTCGTAGCACACACAAGGAATGCACCTCGTAGCACACAAGGAATGTCACACTGGCTTGCTGACAAACATGTTCGCTCCTTGAAGAGGTTAGCTTCCCAAATGACAGAACAACTCTGGGTGTGCGTGTTAGACAAGCTGCTGAAGGAAGGAAGTGCGAAGCAAAAGAATTGTGGTGGAGGTTTAGTGGTTTTGGGGGACATTCATCTGCCTGAGGAAATGTCATCAGTTCTTAGGAGGGGACCCAAGTATGGACTGGAACCACAAGTGCCACCGCAAGAACTGACAGCCACCAATCGTTGAATCACCATTAAGGCCAATTCTGAAGAGCGTGAAAAGTGTCTACTTGAGGGCGTAGACTGCCTTCTCAAATCCTGCAACCGGGTACCTTTTCGTCATAAGTGAACTTCACCCCGAGCCATTGTGTCTTTCGTTAAGAATAATAACCTTAATAACCTAAGGCTTTTACAAGCAGTTGAGGAAGGTGGATTTGTAGTGTTATCTGAAAATAATTTCTCGGAAAGAGCAGCCCGGGCAATTGAAAAGAATTTTTCGCCTGTCAAAGTGAAAGCTAAGAAAGTTGAGAACAGAGCTGTTGCATTGTGTGAGCGGCTAGGTTTAGTCCGTCTTAGCAAACAGGTTGCCAAATGCAAGAATAATGCATTGAAAGTGTTCTTTTCAGTAAAAACGATCAAGCAAGGAATGCGCTTTATAACTATTCTTACTGAAAAGGGACCATTTCAAAGGCCGGTTAGCCGGTTCTTGTTGGAAAATTTTGGTAAGCTTGATGTAGAAGGCCCCTTTCTTACCAAAAAATCTGATGAAGTTCGTGAATTATTACAATCCCATCGTGATTTTGGACGCGCCATTTCGGTAGATGTCGTGGATTTATTTCATTCGGTTCCCCACGAAGCCTTGTTCACTGCAATCTTAGAGTGCTTTGAAAGCAAAGACCCTATTTCTTTTCAAAATACTGCGGGTGTATCCATCGAGGATTTTTTAACCGTTTTAAAGTATTATTTACAATCTGCCTTCGTAACATTTGACGAGCAGTGTTCTCTGACGAAAGCTGGCATATGTATAGGCTCCTATGTTGCACCTGTTTTGTGTAATATTTTTCGTTCCCATATGGATCAAGTTTTGCACCAGGGTTTACCAGCTAGCAACGTTTTTAAAATGTTCAGATATGCGGGCGACTTTTTAATCCTTTCTACTACGGACGGAAGTTTGAACTTCGAAGAAAATGTGCGTGATGTTTTATCCTTATTTAGAGAACATGAAAATGGCTTAAGTTTTAATTGTGAAAAACCTGAAGGTAATGTTTTACAGTTTTAGATCTTAATACTGAGTTTTGTGAGGAACAGGTTTGTTGGGCGTACGCTCCACGCGCAAAAAATTCCCTTCTGCCATATGACTCTGATCATTCCTAGCTAATTAAAAGGGGGATTGCTTCACTTTGTCTCGAATCCGCCCTCAGAAAATCATGCTCTCACAAGATGCCACTAGGTTTTCAAAACCAATTGGCCAGGGTGTCTTCAGCTGGGTTACCCGGTTCGCTCGTAACGACGGTCGCTGAAAGCCTGCTATAGAAAATGAAGAGAAAGGCTGTGAGAGCTGGGGAAGATGTCCCTCAAGAAGAGGTGGTGCGACGTGTGGTGGTGCCCAACGTGCACAAGTTAGCCCACCACTAGAAAAAGGTCGCGAGCAGGCATGGTGTGCCGCTTGTTTTTTCAGCCCCATAAAAGCACGGAAGCCTTTGCTCTCGTATTGAAAGAGAACGAAAAGAAGAGAGAGGTTGTGGCACCAAACACGGGCGATCATACATGAAGTGGGCCGAAGGTGTTCTATATGAAATTCCCCTCTCGCGCGGCCGCTCCTGTATAGAGCAAACTGGGCGCTGCGTTAACGAGCGAATCAGGGAATACGAAAGAAACGTAGAGCAAGATAAAGATGGCCCAAATATACCTAAGCATATGAGGTCCTGCCCGTCACGCACTTGTGAGTCATGTTTTTCTGGTGCGCGAATTCTATGAAAAAGCAAATATACAAAAGACAGGGAATTAATAGAAGCGTTTTGCACTGCAAAGAAAGGAAGCATGTGCGTCAGCGACACCTCTATATCTTTGTATAAGGCTGAGAACAACTTTTTCACTCGTTCGCTAGCATATCAATTTTAAGGATGATAGTATTCCTTGCGTGTATGATGGTATATATTTGTCCATGTAGCCTTCAAATAAATCAGTTGTAAGTGGCGCTCCGTCCCGTCTTTCTGCCTTGTGTTGTGTCTGTTTTCGTGCCTGTAACCAAAGATGCACTACGCAGTCCTGCGCCCCGACGAGGCACCCCAAGCCCTGTTCGACTGGAACGAGCTCTACAATAACGACGCCCCCAGCTCTCTCCCACGCCCACATTGAGAGCGACGCAAGGGCTATCGGAAATGCGACAAGTGGAGGACTCCTGACAACCACCCACTGTTCTTCCATTGTGGTTATGCCGGCCACATACATCGTCAAAGCCTGTACAGACACATCGGCCTGCGCGATTTCGCCATCGACGCCCCTCGACCCCTCCTCGGCCAGCGACCACAGTAAATTGACGAATACCTGCGCTTAAGGGAGTGCGAGTAGTCAACCCGTTTTTCCCGCTCCGCGTAGCCGTCCACCACACGTTTAAATTAGCGTCGCCGGTCCACACCTAGGCCGCGGCTGTCCGAGGAAGGTCTAACCCCCGTAAGAGAAACTAAACAAAGCAACCTTTGGGGGTCAGGCTGCTTGCCGAGGAAGCGACGAAGATCGTCCAGAGACCACGCTGCATGAAGGCGCCGCACACACTACGCCGATGCCGCATACAAACAGGAGCTCAACCACGACGCTGGCCGACTTAAGAATGACACCGCCATCCAGATAAGCACCGATGACCCGCCCTAGCCATGATTCACACACCCGACAAAGGCGTAACCAGACGCTGAGGACGACGTGCAACTCAAGAACTAGGACATCCGACTTTAAAGGCGCTATTGAAGGCCGTACAGTTGCAGCTCTTGCCGACACAGGAGCTGACTATTCGGTGATAAATGAAACATTCGCCGCGAAGCTCAGGAAAGTCACAACAGCTTGAAACGGGGCACGAATTCCCATCGCCGGAGGCGACTTCATTACGCCACCGGGGCGATGCACAGCGTGTGTGACCGCCAAGGGACATACCCATTCTGCGACGTTCGTAGCGCTACGGCAATGTTCCCGCCATGTGATCTTGGGCATGGATTTCTTTAATGAGCATCAGGCAGTCATCGACCTGCTTTCCAACCTCATCACGCTTTCGACAGACGAAGCCATCCCTTTGATGACATCCACGGAGCAGCATGTTGCCCTGAGTGTCCTGGATTAACAATTGAGCGTCGAACCTAGATCAAGCCTCAGGATCACCGTAGGTGCCACGGCTGTCAAGAACATGGAAGCTCTCATCGAGGGTAAAAGGAGTTGCTTGCTTCTAGAGCGAGGAATTGGCATCGTAAGAAGCACTGCACAATTCCACAATGGCCAAGCTTATGTGCTTTGTGAGGAACTTCACCTAAAAAAACCATTTGCGACGCCCCCCCCCCCCTTCTCCGGTCGAACCCCAGAAAATTCAGCTAAGGAAGATCACAAGCACATACTCGACATAAATCCAGCAATGCCCCGCAAGAGACAAGACCAGATCCGCAATCTGCTTCGAAGGTACAGCGAGTGCTTCCTGTCGTCGTCGAAGGTCCGACAAAAGTCGATTTCCAAACATCGCATTTTAACCGACGAGCACGCCGGACCTCTCCGCCAAAGCCCCTACAGAGTGTCGCTGCGAGAACGACAAGTCATTTAAGCACAAGTGGAAGAAATGCTTCGCGACGACGTCATCGAGCCGTCGAAGAGCCTATGGGTGGCACCGGTTGTTCTAGTGAGGGAGAAAGACGGCGAACTTCGATTCTGCGTCGATTACCGCCGGTTGAACAACATAACACAGAAGGACGTCTACCCCCTGCCCCGCATCGACGACACACTGGACCAGCCCTGCAATGCCAAGTGTTTCTCAATCTTGAAACTCAAGAGCTGCTACTGGCAAATTGAGCCCGATGAAAGTCACCGCGAGAAGACCGCATTCTCCCCTCCGGGTGGTCTCCGAGTTCAAAGTGACGCCATTTGGTCTCTGTTCCGCACCAGCGACGTTTCAGCGAGTAATAGATACAGTGCTGGCAGGCCTAAAGTGGCAAATTAGTCTTGTACATTTAGATGACGTTCGCCTAGAACTTGGATGAGCACCTAAAATGCTTCGAACAGTACTCTAGGCAATCGAGTCCTCCGGACTAACTTTGAAAGCAGAGAAGTGCCACTTTGCCTACGAAGAGCTACTGTTTCTAGGCCACATCGTTAGCAAGGAGAGAGTGCCTCCCGACCGGCATAAAACAGCTGCTTTCGCATAATTTCCACGATAGATCGCCGAAAAAGCTATGCGCCGATTTCTAGGACTGTGCGCGTATTGGCGACGATTTGTCAGGACCTTTTCACGCATCGCCGAGCCCCTGACCCAACTAACAAAGGCAGCAGTGCCATTTAAATGGCAAGCGCCGCAAGCGGAAGCCTTCAAGGAACTTCAGGCAACCGACAAGATCGATCACGGAGTAGGAGGAGGAGAAAACTTTATTCTATTCTGCGGTTTTGGGGCATCTTCAGAGATGTTCACTCCTTGGTTGTATCCCAAGGCGTCTTCTCTGTCGACCTCGTCCACTTTTAATCAATGTTCAGGTCTCCTGGACAATGTCCTGGTCCTCAGTCCAGGGTTCGAATTCCGCTGCCCACTGCCGCGCGTTGAACTCCCTGTAACAGACCTTGTTGGTCTTCACAGCGGTCGCTGGACAGCAGCCTCTCCCATTGCTCCGAACTCGGGTTTTGCATTTTGGGGACCATATCTATGTTTTGACAGGCCCATGTCATATGATACCGTGTGGGTTTTTCGTCGCACCAGGGACATTTGTCCGCGTACATAAATACGATTGATCAAAGAAAATTTTTTTCGGGAATATTTAGGCCAAAATGCGGTGTTAAATCAACACTCTCTAAATGTACTAGGTTCACTTTTCTTTAAAGCATATTTAATTTCGTGTGAGTGTGACGCACGCATTGCCATGCTGGCTTATTCTGCTGCCTCTTCTCGCCACAGATAGCTTCATATTCTCTACTCATAACGTAACAAGCAGTCCACTTGAAACATTTTAATGTTGCTGGCCGCTACGAAAAAGTTAGCGGCCACAAACACGGCACATAACAAACCGCGTCGACCGGACACACCTTCGGCGAGCCCGGAGCCTTTGTTTTTACGCCGCATGATATCAAAATCGCCGTAATGGCCGTAATCGCCGTAATCGCGGTAATGAATGAACACGATTTTAACGTGCTTCCAACCCTCTGAGACACCTTGATTACAGGACCACCTCTGTTCCTCAGCTGTATACGACAAGGTAAATACGTTTCTCAATGAGACTGTGAACAAAGCGGAAGCGTCACGCGGAAAATGCCACAATTTCGATCCGTTCGCCTACGATGAATATAGAGCATGCCAGTAATAAATGCTCACCGTAAAAATCTTGATCACTATCCACAAAACACCTCGAATTTCGCCACAAGTCATTCTCAAGCGAGGTGTCGAGTATAGACCTCCATAAACAGGCCATCTTATCCAACGTAGTCGACTTCTCCGCGCTGCTCGCGAATAGGCACATGCATTCGCTAGGAGCCGGCTCGATTGTTAAGCAGCCAGAGAGCTAGAGATTCCGTCGAACTGCCCAGCGGAATTCCCGACCGGTCCAGGACCGATTTCTGCCGCCGGAAAAAATTCTGCCAATTTCCATTGGCAAATAGGACGGCGAAGAGGAAATTCCATTCCGCGATGACATCCTCGGGGGCGCTCTTCGAAGCAGGACTCTTCGCTTCGGACGGAATTCGCGGTTGTTACTGCTTTTCTCAGTACGTTCTCTATTTCTATCCTTCCTCTATAATTCCCTCTTCTCCTCATCTATCTTTCTTCTCTCACCCTCGGTACATCAATGGAGCGGCAGAGGTTGTTCTCTGTAACCTCACACTGTATCCTTTCCATAAATGGGGTACCCTTCTTTCGCTTCGTCTCATCTTGCCTATAACAAAACGTAAGAGTGATAAATTTGCTTTGTTATTTTTTTTCTCAGTGACGATTCTGCCGCTTCTAGGCTGAAGAAGAGAGTTGGAGGCGTTGGTCTGTTGACAAAAATAGTCCCCGTCCTAACAACCAGATGGCGTCACAAGGCTGAGCTTATCGTCGCATCTCTGCATACTCTGAACTAAATGTGCTAATCTGGTAAATGGCGCAACGTTCCGTAAAATGCCTGCGTTTGGTATATGCAAGCGTGCATATGGTTCTGGTACAGCCCGCGTAAAAAGAATGCAGCCCAAGGAGTTTGCTTCTGAGTTGTTTAGCAGGGCTTCATAGCACGTCCAGCAGTCCAAAGCTCCGGAGGATTGAGGACTCGAAACCAATTCTATTTCGTGTCATTAGAGTCGCTGAGAGTGCATAACAAGGCATAGTACGTAGACAACGTCGATGTATACACTTTTCTTACTGCATTTGTGCACTCCGCGAGCATACGAAACGCAAACGAGGAGCAGCGGAGGAGCAGGTTTGACGAGATCTCGCGTTCAAAACGGCAATGTGATGGCCGGCAAGCCTTCATGAGGCAGCATTTCGCCGACGGCAGACTGAACTCCTGCACTGGAGGGGTTGCTGTGCCTGCATTCTTTTCTAATGCGCATGCATTTCGGCATGCTGCAGTCAAAATCTGTTGGGCAACAGCACCAAAAAAGCCGTTATGACTCCCTCTGAAGCACCCAGCTGCCACCTGTCACAGATGGCAATGTGGAGAGAGGAAACCGATATCTACAGTTTCAGAGGACAGAGATAATAAAATGCAAGTGGGAGAGCGAAGGCAAATAGATGGTGACAGGCGACAGCTTGCGGGTAGCAAAGTGGAGAGACGTAAATCCCATTTTTTTTCGTGCACTAACACTAGGGTGGTCACTTGTGATAAAGCTGTTGTGTGTCCTGGGGAAGGTGGAAAACCGTTTTTGTGGCAGCTGTAGGCACATGGAAAATACCAACCCCATGCACGACAGCTGAAGCCTAGTGAAAGGCCACCGTGGTAGGTGGATCAGTTGAAAGGAGCCGAACCGGTTTCGCGACTGCTGCAACACCTACAGGCATAATCACAACAGACCGAAAGAATTGCACCAATGGTATCATGAATATCGAGTTACCTCACTGACCTTAAAACAGAGTTTGTACGCGTGAAACTACAGCAGGAGGAGGAGGAAAGGCGGGGAGGTTAACTGCTAGATGAAACCAGATTGTTACCCTGAACTGGGGGGAAAGTGCTGAGAGGTTATTAAAGTTAGGGAGAAACGGGAGTTATTTGAAAAAAGCACAAGGTGAAAAGGCTTCGACAAAGCCACAGCCTGTCGTACCGGCTCGACACTCTTAAAGGGGCTGCGAAACACTGCTTGAACGGATGCCGGTTACAATTCAGATGGACTCTTTATGTCACACAGATGCTGACTCAAAAAGTATTACGAGAATGGATGCATAGAAACGGGAGTTATTCAATGAGGAAATTTCAAAATACAAGCGAACAAAATGCTGGCCTCAACTCGATTTTCGCGCAGCTGCCCATTCCCATTACACTCTCCCAATGACGACACTTAGGGCGACCAATCAAAACAGACTATCTGAGCATGTGACGGAAGTTTGCACTCCATGGTTGCCAGTTCTCTGTAACTCGTTCTTGCCCAGGCTAGCAGCGCCGTTTGCATGGTTACAACAACCATGTGAACGCCGAACTGTCCCAGCGATGCTTCATCGCAACGTCGACGGCGCAGAAGGCAACACTGATCAGTGACATTCTCTGACTTATGGATCCGAACGCGGTCCAAACTGGATCCGAATTCGAGCGCGAGATACTGCGACGGTGTGACGGCCTGCGCACAATATCAGGCACAGTTAGCATAGCGCGTACCGCTACTGCTTACCGCCTACCATTTCCCGTCGCTCCTAGAGCGCTAGTTGGTCACGGCGAGCAAGGAGTGCGCACTGTTGGCGGGAATGTGGTGCCATCTGGCGCTGGCGCCACCGCCCGGTGATCCTCCAAAATCTCACGATGCGCTCTGCTAAATGTTGGGACCGAAACGAACGCTTATAAAGCGCAAAGGCCCGATCGGATCGATTCCACAAAGCTGTTCTCAGATACTTAGAGAGTAGCCATAAGTGTTGTGCGCTAGGTCGTAGGATTTTTATAGAGAGGCACAAAGTCATTCGATGCACAAAGTAGCTAGAGCCTCTGGTGGTGTATTTTTGTTTTAATTGCTTTAGAGCGCTTTTATCTAAAGCAAACAAGTTGGTTTTGTTGATGTAATATAAAACACAAAAAACTTGACGAAACGTATTTCTAGTTATTAACCCAATTTGCGGTATATTTACTGCTTGTCCCGTCATCAAGCTCCCACCAAGTGATGTCATATCCACCGCTAAAAACCGCCACTGTATGATGACACCGTCAGCGCCATGAATTTGATTTTGCACACTAACTAAAAAATTAAATAACCTAAGTATACGCGGTACGACCGATGCTGATAGCATCCCTATTACTCATTCTACGCAACCAAGATGCAAAATAATGTACTGATTATGATTAAGAACCGCAGGAGGGCCTGGCAGGCCCTCAGCGCCGATGATCGCCACGGCCAGTGTCCAAGAAACCTGAACTCCGTTAGCGGGTGTGAACCAATGTGTCCCAGCGCACGGCGTAGAAAATGTCTGTCAGAAGTGTACACTGGGCATTAACAAAGAATATAAGATGTGGTCTCACCGCGGCCACATAGGCCACATGATGGGTTATTAGACATTCTGATCACAGTATAATAACCGTTTGTGAATGCGACACCAAGCAAAGTTGCCTCAGGTCGTGGCAGGCGGGATGGAAGCCGTAGCTTCAGTTCAGTATCCAGGGATAATAGGCGTGGACTTGAAAACTGGCTGGAATTCCACAAGGCGAGCGTGATCTCCCGCGCCAGTTTTCGAAGCCTACCCGCTGCGTCGGCTCCCGAGTTAGAGATGGACACAAAATCGCCGTAGTGGTGAGCAGTTCGCGTAGCCTTGTCCGCGCGGTGGTTGGCTGCGATGCCGCTGTGCCCTGGCAGCCGTTGGGAGGCAATATCGTGTCCTTTATTGGCGGCGCTGTGGTTTAGCTCTTGGATTTCAGCGACCAGTTTTTTGTGGGACCCATAACGAAGAGAAGATTGCAAGGCTTGGATGGCTGCTCTTGTTTCAGCGAAAACAGGCCATTGCTGGGGTGTTTGTTCACTGATATGCTCAATGGTGACTGCAGAATAGCAGTAAGTACTGAAGTCTGGTGTGATGTTCTCAGTTTCTTAACTGTGGTCCTTACCAGGATAACGACGGATCCCGAAGAACTGGAGGAGCTCACTGAGTCATCAGTGGCAGTCGGTGTCCGTGTTGCTCATGCCATGATTCAACAGTGGTCTGTTTTAACGCTGTCGGCGATAAATAAGCTTTCCTTTTGATGCCTGACATGGAAATAAGCACACGAGATAAGTGCAGGCTCCATAATAGAGAGGATGGCCTAGAGGCTGGAGTAAATTGGGACGGTAGAAAGTCGCGACCGGCGTAAATAATTTTCGCAATAGGTGTACGCGACTGGTTAGCAGGAGGATAGGCAAGATAGTGAGCAAGAAGTCGAGCGAGGGGACCAATATGCAGTCCCAAGGCGTATATGTAGTCACTGCATTCTCCCGGGCTATGTGTACTGTTGCGGCTGTAGACGCGCATTTTAGCAGTCTCCGTAGAGATTGAGCTTGAACGCTTTGTAGACTCCGCATATTCGTGTGCTTTAAGTTTCCCAGTGGAGAGAGACTACAGAAGGAATCCTATGAATAATGCGCTGTAGAGATGAAGTATCGAATGCACTGATGCTTTCCACCAGAGGTTGGTAATCTCATGAAATAGACCTGAACATCAAAATGACCTCAACCTCACGTAGTGAAGTGAGGTTGGGATGAGGTCGGGCACGGCTGGAAATTTTTGAGTAAGGTCACCACATCGGACCTCAACCTTATGCTTGAGTTTGAGGTTGAGTGCGATTGTCATTCAGTGAGGTAGAAATTTTGAGGTCGAGACTTTTTGCAGTTGCCGTGGCCTAATCCAACTAACACCCCATCCGAAGCGGAGTTGTAGCGCACTGCCGCAGTGCTCAATCAGTGCCGCTTGGTGTTCGGTTTCCTCTGTTTGGACGACCGGATTCCGCAGGCCGCTCATAGCTTTCGGGGCTCGGCCATTACGTCCGTTCACCTCGAGGCTACAGGAGGACGCTCCCCTCCGGTCTTGCTGGAACGAGTGCTGCTGTCATGGCAGTCTGGCACCCCCTCTCCCCGTTGGCGTAGCAGCCGTAGCTGCCTGTCATCGGCTCGAACTACCTGCAGGGAGCGGGCGAAGCACATAACTCACGTCGGTCCGCGTTATGTTTGTCTGATGCCTGCAAACAAACAGGTTCAGTCCAACAAGCGCGCAAGAAATTCGTCGTAGCGCGGATGTCCCAAAGCAAGACTGCTTCGTTTTTATGCTCGTTCTAGGCACTGACACCGCAGCTGTTGCCTTTCAGCCGAGTAAAGGGGATCCTGCTGTACATTACAAGGGGACTCAACAGAAACTGTAGCAGTCGGCACTGGCGAGAGAACGTGATTGAAGCAGTTCTTAACAGCTTGATTTTCTTTTGTCGTACGGAATAAACGTTAGGTTCACGGGCTGCCTTGCAGACGACCAGCACACGCCACACCGCTGCCTTTCCGTTAACTGTTTTGCAGAAACTCATCTTTCAACCCCTCTCTTAACGTTACCGGCGCAGTCCTTTCGGAGTTTTTTTTTGTATTAAATGCTACAAACCGCGATGTAGCTCTGGACGATGCCGTGGGGCCTAGGCCTTGTGAAGACTGCGTTTCCATTTCACAGTGGAACAGACAAACGGACGCCCTTGTTTTAGGGTTGTATTTATGACGGCTTTGCAGCGCATTGAGTGAGAAAAGCCAGATGCCCAAGGGAAGGACTGCAAAGGGAGGAGCGCGTTGACTGCGGGGTGCGCCGCGTCTCTGTGTTGCGCATTTGTCCCTTTTAAGTCGCCGCTGACTTTTGCGTGTGTGTGTCAGCTGTAAGTTTGCCTCCTTAAGGGCTTAAAAGGCTGCAAGGGATGATCGAGCGGTTCTTGCTGCTAAAGAACGTCGAGTACGGCGGCGTACTATTGATAACTTCACTTTTGAAGGAAAACAAGAGACTGACTCAAAGCAGTTTGTCTCAAACTGGCAGACTGAATGGTACCTAGAGTTCTGTCCAGATGTAGAGATAATTAAACTGTTCTTTTTTTTTGCGCCAGTTTTGAAAGGGAACTCGGAAAAACATTTCCCTGTGGCGACAATTGACGAGAGAGCCGGTGCTCGGGACAGAGAGAGCGGTTCATGTTGGCAACTCTTTCTATTGTTTTGACCCGTGTAGTTTGAATAAACTCGGCATTGTGTTCAAAAACATAAACTAGGTTGCTACGTGCCACGGGATCATCGAATCCTTCGAGAACTTCAGGATTTCTAAGTCATTACCATTACCACATGGAAGAAAGTGGCGTAAATAGAGGAAGGGAGGGGAGATTGACCTGTCTGGACCTACATCATCATTATCATCCTTAAGAAATGACTGCAAGTATTCTTGTTTTCCTCTTGGAAAATTGTTTTCGGTTGCTGGGTAATGTAAAATATTTAATCAATTTTATGGAAACTTTTGAATTTATAGGGTATATCAGACTTCCCTAGGTACACTGTTATCATCATTATGAATCGTTTCGAGGTTATAGGGTACTAGTTCTAGTAGTCTATATCGAGGGCCAACGGCATATGTCGTTGCATCGTCGTTGCACTGTCGTTTCAGTTTGTCCTACCTAAGAACTGGCGTGTTCAGCTGCTGGACAATCCGAATGTCATTAATGTGGGCCAGGTAGTGAACACCATTTGTAATGCGTCATGCCGTCATGTGTAGTCATGAGGGATTCATAAGGAAATAAGGCCTGTTAGAATGAGGGTGAGGGGCAGCTATTGTTGGTACTTTGCCGCAGTTTTCCAAGAATTGTTAAAGTGTTATGAAATTATTGGTTAACGTCCTGCAGTATCTAAATCCCTCAAACGATAGAACTGTTCCAAAATGAAAAAAATGCACCGCCAGTGAACATATCACCGATTTTGATGCCATGAAAGTGGCTCTCCATTCGGATATGTGGTTTTTAATGCATTATGTATTCAAATAGTGAAGAAGAATAGAAGCCGGTGATGTCGGCGTTTATTTTTATAGATAACTGAAGAAGACGACGAAGTGCATCCTTGTGGAACGCTTTCTAACCGCCTGTGTCTTGGCCACTCCCCCGTAGTGGGTATGTGCCAGCAACGTCTGAGGCCTTCCTTCCTTCCTTCCTTCCTTCCTTCCTTCCTTCCTTCCTTCCTTCCTTCCTTCCTTCCTTCCTTCCTTCCTTCCTTCCTTCCTTCCTTCCTTCCTTCCTTCCTTCCTTCCTTCCTTCCTTCCTTCCTCCCTTCCTTCCTTCCTTCCTTCCTTCCTTCCTTCCTTCCTTCCTTCCTTCCTTCCTTCCTTCCTTCCTTCCTTCCTTCCTTCCTTCCTTCCTTCCTTCCTTCCTTCCTATCCGTCTCCAGTGTTTTTAAGTGCTTTTTGCGCGTGTATTGCGGAGACGCCGTCCCCCGTCATATGGCAATGGATCTGGATCCTCCCGGGCATCCGACCAGACTGGTGGCTTCCTCTTCAAGTTCTTCGAGGAAGCGTGGCAGCCTTCCGAGTGACCCCAACAGCGAGGACATCATAACGTGCTTCAGCGAGGACAGTAGTGAAGGCAAATTTCAGACGTAAATCAGCTGCAGGGCCAAACGAAGACTATTAAGAGCCAGCTCGTCATCGAGCCAGTCCACGGGGAAGACAAATCGCCCAGCACCGAAGCAGACAATTCTCATCCTGCCTGCGCATCGATCTGATAACATGAGGCGTCTTAACAGGCAAGCTGTCTCTGAGCAACTTACTTGAGGCCCTTGTGCCAAGCTAAATTAAAGACGTTCGCGTGAACTCGCGCAAAAACGTCGTTGAAGTTCACGTCCATCATGCCTCTGTGCTCGAACCTCTCCGGACTATCATGGAACTCGGAGGCAAGTCAGCCCATACAGTTATCCCTCTCGGCGGGGAATCTTCTTCTGCCGTCATCTAAGACGTCGACGAGGCTATCACGAAAGAAGACCTGCCCATACTCGTGAAGCCAGGAAATGAAGGGACCGTGATTCTCTGAGTTTCACGTCTCGGCAATTCTCGCTGCGTGATGATCGTTTCCAAAGACGACAGTCTTCCTTCACATGTGAAGGTAGGTCATTTTCGCCATGCTGCACGGCCATTTGTATCTAAGCCCCTACAATACAAGAAATGTATGAAACTGGGCGATGTTGGCGGAATCTGCGGCAACGCGAGTGTGTGCTTCCGTGGTGCCGAACCTCATGCCGCTGAGACGTGCACTGCAGAACTTCTAAGGTGTTCAAACTGCAACAATCCCCATGACGCCTCATTTATAGAGATTGTCCGCGGCTAAAAGAAGGGCGTGCTGTCCTAAGGCAAATGGCTCGAGACAACTCGACGCACCGCGAAGCCGCTGCGATTGTTCGCGAAAGACGTGCCCGACGCAAGAAGAAGTCCAGAAAGGCTGCTGTCCATGACAGCCGCGCCAAAGCGCTGCTGGCGCACCCTCTTGACCCTCCTCCGCCTCCTGTTCCACCTCGTCCCAGTGTGGCCCGTTCACGCGCTACGGACAAGAGCGGCCAGATGTCCTCAGATTTAGATTCTTGGCAAGCGCTTCCGCCATTAGGTCCTCCTAAGGCACCTCAGCGTAAGGTAGAATTTCTTGTTGGACGACTTGGTGCACAGCTTTATTGGGATGGCGTTGCGCACACGAAAAGACGCACACAGGAAAGAGCAGAAGGTGACAGATAGAGCGCAAACTATCAACTGAATTTATTGCTTTCACAACATAATGTATTGCAGTATTCACACTTGCAAAAGAAAGGGAAGAGGGAAGAAAAAGAAGAGGATGACAAGTCAAGCCTGCGTAGGTCAGCGAAAGCATCGAAAAAATTTTTTTTCCTATCATCTAAGGTGACCGAGGCATCGCTAACACAGTTATCGCCTTTTTGTTTGATGTGGAATGCTTCTGAACGTTCGCGGGCTATTTTGGTTTTACTCTTGCCCAGAATCTTAATGTCTTTGAGCAGTGGCTCAAAACCATGGCATGAAATGCAATGACAGGGCAAGTTAATTTAAAAAAGTGGCAAGCAGGCATGGTGTTCCGGTTGTTTTTCGGCCCCAAAAAAGCTCGCTGGGTTATCCCACAGGATCAGCGAGGAAGGAGCCCCACGAAGCGCATGCACAAAGAAACATGCAGAACAGTTTGTCAAATGTGCCACCGGCGTGGTCTATCGAATCCCGCTAAAGTGTGGACGCGTGTGTGTCGGCCAAACTGGTTGCTGCGCCAATGAACGCGCAGGGAAGCATGCTCTTTCTATACAAAAAATAGAAGTGGCGAACTTGCCCGCTCATTGCATTTCATGCTATGGTTGTGAGCCGCTGCTCAAACACATCAGTATTCTGGGCAAGAGTAAAAACAAATTAGCCCGCGAACTTTTAGAAGCATTCCACATCAAACAAAAAGCGATAATTGTGTTAACGATACCTCGGTCACCTTATACGATAGAGAAAAGAAATTTCTCCGATGCTTTTGCTGACCTATGCAGTCTTCATTTGTCATCCCCTTCTTTTTTGTTGCCTCTCCCCCTTGTTCTGCACGTGTGTATACTGCATATGTATGCTTTTGCGAAAGCAATAAATTCAGTAGATAGTTTGCGCTCTATCTGTCATCTTCTGCTCTTTCCTGTGTACATCTTTTCGCGTGCGCAACGCCCTCCCAAGAAAGACTAACGGTAAGCTTCCTTCATTGAGCACATCAGCCGCTCCTGACAGGCCCCCGGAGCAAAACCACCAAACCCTTGTCATCTTATGGACGGTGGTCAACGCCATTCGACCTCTCCTACAGGCTCTGCTATCCTCAACTTCTCGAAGCGTCTTGCTAGTGCTTGTAAAATTTCTGGCGACAGCAGGTGGTCTGATTCAGCTGCGTATTCGGCCAGGACACCTGCAGCCGGGGTCCCTGCACGGCGATAGGCATCTTGTTTCCCACGCTCGGTCCTCGCGAGGTTTATTGGATTCGAGACGGAGGATTCCACTGCCGTTTGAAAACAACATTGTTCGCGGAAGATCGTGCGGCCCGGAGCACCCCTTCAACTGTGCCTGCTCGCCGGCGTCTCGCCTATTCGGACTTCCCGGAAGACGTGGCCGGCTGGAACGTGAGAACTGTCGTTCCGACGCGAAGACACGCTCTCTCTGGTGGGGGCGATTGTCCAGCGGCACCCTCTTTCTCCGGCGAGGCATGTGACAGGGGCATGTCCCTATGTGAAGTGTGTGTGTGTGTGTGTGTGTGTGTGTGTGTGTGTGTGTGTGTGTGTGTGTGTGTGTGTGTGTGTGTGTGTGTGTGTGTGAGTGTGTGTGTGTGTGTGTGTGTGTGTACGACAACGCAAGTTAGGCCACGCACACCCTGGCGAAGACCGCCTCGAACCTGGGGAATCCTAGGGACCGGACCCTTTTTAAACCGGGCGACGAGTGCCGTGAGGAAGAAATCCTCGATCATCCTCAGATCTTCTCAGATCCTCCGTCCTTCCCCCATCACCCTCCAATGGGTTCCAAAATCTTGTAAATAATGTAAAATAAACCCCCTGTACAGTTTCCTTCGTAACCAAGTCCGACAACGTCATTCGGAGAAGGGACCTGCGGCGCTGAAAAAGTCAGCTCACTCAAGGACCCCTCGTCCCCAACAACTGGTTGGCAGCAGCTGGGATGGACCGTGCGACATCGTGATTTCTCAACCGGTAAGCGTTTCGGCATTTTGCTATAGGATTCGCCAGGCTTCAGATTTTGAGAGAATAATCTAGAATCACTGGGAAGTGTATGCCAATTGAGAAACGGTAATCTCGCGACATTTTGAAGATAGCATTGCCACAGCGGAGAAAGCATTGTCATGGACCTTATGAAATTGTCAAAGTCGGACTTGCTGTTGTTATGAAGGAACTGTCAATAGAAGTACAGGGAAAAATTACAAAACTTGAAATATGCAAGACAATTCAAAAGCACGTAGATGACGATCAGCTGGTAGATACGTGGAATTTGGTACAGGAAGAAAAAAGAAAAAGGGAAGCGGAATGGGAAAAAGAGAAAGAAAGGCAAAAGTGGGAAGCTGAAAAAGAAGAAAGAAATCTAAAGCGATTGCAGCTTGAAAGCGAAAATCGAAAAAAAGGCGACAGTACGAGAGCCGGTTCTCCTGAAAGAGCAAGCGATGTACAATCATATAGAATGAACAGATTCATGCAGCCCTATGAAAGTGGAAGGGACATAGGATTGTACCTGGGAAACTTTGAGAGAACTTGCGAAAGGGAGAACTTTGCTCGCAGTACATGGCCGCAACGGCTTCTGACACTCTTGCCATGTGAAGTAGCTGAAGTCATAGCGAGACTTAGCACAGAAGACGAAGCTGACTACGAAAAAGTCAAAGCCAGCCTGCTAAAAAGGTACCGGCTGTCAGCCGAAGCTTTCCGACAGCGCTTCAGGAACGCAATGAAAAACGATAGCGAGGGCTATCCGGATTTCGCGTATGGACTAAAGACGAATCTGCTAGAGTGGCTAAAAGGAGCCGAGGTTTATGAAAGCCGACACAAAATCATTGAGTGTTTTTGCCTTGAGCAATTTTACCGAAGCATTCCCCAAGTGGTGAAACTGTGGGTTCAAGACAGGGAAAAAGTCGACACAGTTGAAAGGGCCGCTGAGCTAGCAGAGGAGTACGTTTCGCTCAGAAGGTTGAGCACTGAAGAGGGTGCGTCACACGCTCGAAACGCGATGCGAGATAAAGGGCCTAGCAGAAAGACGCGAAGTGCTAGAAGTTCGGAGCAATCAGAGGCAACGAAGGTAGCGCCAGAAAAGCGTGAAGAACAGGCGAAGAGACAGGGAGCAGACAAAGCCGCGAAAAAAGAGTTTGAGGCTAGTAGGCCATTTCGTTGCTACAACTGCAATGGTGTCGGGCACTTTGCAGCCAAGTGTACAAAGCAACGTTTGGTGTTCTCGTGCGTCGAGGATAACGCCGAGAATCTAGAGCTCCTTAAGCCATACCTGCACGAGCTGCACGTTAACGGGAAACCGTGCAGGGTGCTTCGTGATAGCGCCGCGACGATGGACGTTGTCCACCCGTCTTACGTGTCAGTGGACGATTTTACGGGAGAAGTCTCGTGGATAAAACAGGCAGTAGAAGAACACAGTGTATGCCTTCCCATAGCTAGAATGATAATTTGTGGACCGTTTGGCGAGCTAATCACTGAGGCCGCAGTTTCGAAGGCCGTGCCACTTCAATATCCTTACCTCTTCTCGAATCGATCAGACCAATTGCTACGCGAGAGAGGCCAGAAACTCGGAAGCGGGGTGATACAAGCTTTGACAAGATCGAAAACTCGTCAGCTCGCATCTCAACTAAGTCAGATTTCCGAATCTCAGGTAGCCAGAGACGCACCAGCCAGCATATCGTTGCAATCAAATGAGGAGGGAAGTGAACCAACGAGGAATGAAAGCCAGACAGCTGACCGAGCAAATGAGCGACGAGGGACTTCAACCACTAAGTCGGTAGAGGAATCAGAAAACGCTGAAGGATCCGTTTTATCTCCAACATCGCGTAGTTTTGATCGCCTTCTGCAGGTGAACAGGGAGTCCCTAACAAAAGAACGGAAGCAGGATCCCACTTTGGAAAGACTGCACCTTACAGCTAAAGAGGGCATCGCGAGACGCAACATAACGATGCATGAGAAGGGAGGCTTACTCTACCGACACTACTAGGACAGAAAAGGCAAAACATTTGATCAGCTGGTCGTGCCCGAAAAATACAGAGCGGACATTCTGAGTCTCTGCCACGGAAATGGCTGGGCAGGACATCTGGGAATCAATAAAACAAAGGAGCGCCTATTAATGGAATATTATTGGCCGGGTTGTTTCAAAGATGCAGAACGCTACGTAAAATCATGCGATGCGTGCCAGCGCGTGGGCAAGCCGGGAGAGACATGGAAGGCTCCACTGAAAATTGTGCCATTGATCTCAGAACCTTTCCGCCGGCTTGTAATAGACACAGTAGGCCCTTTGCCTAACACGAAATCAGGCTATAAGTACTTGCTTACTATGCTATGTCCCGCCACAAAATTTCCCGAAGCAATTCTGTTGAAGGACTTGAGCTCCACAGAAATAGTTGATGCCCTTTTGTTAGTGTTCGCGAGAATAGGATTTCCGGCCGAAATCCAAGCCGATCAGGCGACGGTCTTTACAAGCGCCTTGACGACCACATTCCTAGAAAGATGCGGAATAAAACTGTTGCACAGCTCGGTGTATCATCCGCAGTCCAACAGTGTAGAGAAATGGCATTCGGTGCTGAAGCGGGTGCTACGCGCTCTTTGTTATGAGCATAAAGCAGACTGGGAGGATTGTCTGCCGGCCACACTTTTCGCTTTACGAACAGTCCCCCACGAAGCTACGGGGTTTACGCCAGCAGAACTCGTGTACGGAAGAGCCCTCCGCTCTCCCCTCCGAATGCTGAGAGAAATGTGGGAAGGAACAGGAGAGAACCAGACAGTGGTTGAGTACGTGCTTAAGCTACTGGACCGCCTTAACAACACGAGGGAATCAGTAAATCGAAATATGAAAGCTGCCCAGGAGGCCGCCAAGGTCTATTATGACAAAAACGCTCGCCTTCGAGGTTTCACCGCGGGCGATCGCGTGATGATCCTCCGGCCATCGAGAAAAAACAAGCTGGAAGTTCACTGGGATGGTCCAGTAGAAGTGTTGCAAAAACTTTCGGAGACGAATTACGCGCTAAGGGTTCCAGGCAGGGGAAAGCAGGTGAGAATCTATCATTGTAATCTGATGAAGCCGTTCGTGGAGCGCAGCGGGATCGTCAATCTGACTCTAAATGAACCAGAAGAGCTGGATAGCGAGAGTCAGGGTTGGAAGGGAGGTGCGGACGCTAGTGACAACGTGGAAAACATTCTGGCTCACTCCGTGAATGCAGATTTCCTAAGCGGGACACAGGTAGACACGCTAAAGCAGTTGTTGAGCGAATTCGCTGACCTATTTAGCAGTCGCCCGGGAAAGACACACCTCCTAACACACGAAATCGAGCTCACCTCTGATGAGCCGGTACGGTCGAAACCCTACAGGGTATCACCGCGGCAAAAAGAAATAATGGACGTGGAAATTCAGCGCATGTTGGAGTTAGGGGTTGTAGAGCCAGCGGAAAGTGACTATACCTCACCGCTAATTCTTGTTGAGGCCCCAGGGAAAGATCCTCGTCCCTGCGTGGATTATAGAAAGCTTAATGAAATTACCAGGGATCAGCTATACCCGATTCCCAACATAGAGGAAAGGATAGATAGGGTGAGCGGCGCGAAATTCATTTCCACCCTCGATCTCGTACGGGGATATTGGCAAGTTCCCCTCTCAGAAAGCGCGAGCAGGTATGCCGCTTTCATCTCCCCAGCGGGCACCTTTCGACCCTTTATGCTTAGTTTTGGGTTGAAGAATGCCCCCTACAGCTTTTCGAAACTCATGGACATCGTACTGAAGGACATGCAGTGCTTTGCCCTCCCTTATTTAGACGATGTGGCAATTTTTTAGGAAACCTGGCAAGAACATCTAGAACACCTAAAGACCGTGTTTTCCAGTTTACGACAGGCTAAACTGACACTGAAGGCAGAAAAGTGTAGATTTGGTTGCGCACAGGTGACGTACTTGGGCCACGTTGTAGGCCAGGGAACTAGGAGCCCATCCGAGTTAAAGATTGCCCCGATCGCAGCATTTCCGCAACCACGGACGAAAACGGCCATTCGCTCATTTTTGGGATTAGTTGGGTACTACCAGCGATATATTCCTAACTACTCACAGCGGGCTAGTCCCTTAACTGACGCCTTGCGAAACGGAGCACCAACTAACGTAAGTTGGGATAACCAAAAAGAAAACGCCTTCAAAAGCCTGAAGGAAGCACTCGTGTCCCGACCCTTGCTCAGGACCCCTGACTATGGGAAAGAGTTCATAGTCCAGTGATAGAGGGCTCGGTGCTGTCTTAAGCCAAGTTGGCTACGACCATGAAGAACACCCAGTTCTGCACATCAGCCGCAAACTGACCAGTAGAGAGGAAGCGTACAGCGCTTCCGAAAAAGAGTGCGCGTGTTTAGTTTGGGCAGCGCAGAAGTTGTCGTGTTACCTGTACGGAGCAAAGTTTGTATTTGAGACCGACCATTGTCCTTTAACGTGGCTGCGACAGATGTCCCCCAAAAATGGTCGCTTGCTCAGATGGAGTCTGGCTCTCCAACAGTACAAATACTCGGTGCGTTATAAGAAGGAGAAACTGCATGGAAATGCTGATGGCTTGAGCAGACTGATGTAAGCGGGAGAACTAAGAGGAATCTCCTCCTGTGTGAATGTTTTTTTTTTACTTTGTTCCAAGTAATCCGGCTGTGGCAGTTTCAAAAGGAGATGTTTCGCGCTCAGTCGGCACAACATTAACCCAAATTTGAACACAATTTTTTTTAAAAGTGTATTGTTGTCAATGGAAGAAGTCTGGTGATTCTTTGGCGAAGTCCGAGCGCTTGCGGGTGGGGCAGTGCTTTGCTGTTTGGAACGTCCCACCTGCGCTTTCCTTTGTTGGTGGTGCTTTGGGTTCTGCCTTGGGGGCGATGATCTTGCAATCCAGGGGACCAACACGGACGCCATGTCATCTCTACCTGCCCAGCGGTCGTCAACGCTGGACATTCGAGATTTTTCAGGCCGCGGAGGAGCTGTAAGGTTTCTGGCGACAGCCGGTGGTCTGATTCAGCTGCGTATTCGGCCAGGACACCTGCAGCCGGGGTCCCTGCACGGCGATAGTGTGATGAACCAGTTTCTTAAAATGGCCCTGGGTCCACACTGGGCATGAGGAGATTGATGCACAGACTCCAATATAATTTTGAAGTGATTTAATTAAAGCATCTGGCTCGATGCCGCTTACGGGACAGAAGCTGGGCTCGTCGTCGCCGAGGCTGAGTCAGCGTGGTGTGGCACGGGCTCGATGAATGGCGGGTTGTCTGCAGCGGCCGGGCTGGGAGTTCCTCGTGGCTGTGCTGCCCTCGTTCTCGGCTGGTCGTTGGATGAGCTGCCAGGCGTGGAGGCGCGTTGGCGAAGGTCGAACGTTAGCGACGGCTAGACCCCGGGCTCAGGTCAATGCGCAGCCCCAGTCTTCTGCCTCGCTCCGTCTCCGGCCCTCTCGTCCACTCGCCCCGATCGCTCTCCCCCTTCCTCCCGTCGGCTTCCGCTTTTAAAGCCTTTGCTTCTTTCTTCAGCCGTGGCCGCGCCTTTGTCCACTCCCCCGTGGCTCTCGAGGGGTGCATAATGACGGGGACACTCAAGCGTCGTTCGACAGGGCCGTCGACGGTTACCATATATGGTCATGTTTCTCCGCCACAACCAAATATGGTCATGTCTCTCCGCTGCGACCCAACGCCAGGACGGCGCGGCCAACCGTCTCCAGGAAAAGTCACTGACCGGCTCGCCGTGGCACCGGTGCATGTGCACGAATCGTCACATCCGCTCCTTCTTAAAAGGAATGTTCATTGAACATTAGGAATTCGTCATACACACACACGCGCACGCACACACGCCGCGCTGTTCGGGCCAGTATCCCGCACAAGTCGCTCCTTTCTTCCCCACGAGCACCGAGCCAGAGCGGAGTTTCAGAACAATTCTTCACCGTAGATACCACTCGAGTGCACAATATAAGACCATAATTAACAGTATGTACAACATCTCAAACAAGAGAACGAACAAAAAATGAAACTAAACGAAGCGCACTTGTAAAGTACAAAACAAGGAAATGTACACAATATAAGACCATAATTAACAGTATGTACAACATCTCAAACAAGAGAACGAACAAAAAATGAAACTAAACGAAGCGCACTTGTAGTGTACAAAACAAGGAAATGTAGTCTTAGCGAGGTACCTCCCTGTCCACTACTCGGTTACGGAGGTAGTACCTAGCGGCTGGAATACGTCTGCCAGATTGGAATGCCTCCTCCTCGAGAAGGGCGCCTCCGAGCTTCGACTGCATGAAGTGTTCCAGTTCATCACATGGACTGAAATTTTTGTGCCGGCCGCTCTGACCGCTTTTCTGCAATGCAGGGTTATTTACAATGGCAGGCTCCGTGCGAAGGTTATCCTCCCCCTCCTGTTCCCTTGAGGCAGCCGTTTCAGAAAGAGGCGAGCATGTTGGTGCTTGCTTTAACCGGTTAGCATGGACCACAGCGGTTGAGGCCCCTGCAATCTCCCGAATCCGAAAATTAACCGGCGATAGCTGCTCTAATATGCGGTAAGGTCCTTTCCATTTGGGCGTTAACTTACGGGCAAGCCCTGCCCTGACCTGCACACACTCAAGGTATACGCGGTCTCCCACCCTGAAAGGAACCGCCCTAGCCCTAGTGTCGAACCGCCTTTTTCTTTTGTCGGCTGCTTCCCGTAATGCTTCGGCTGTTACGTCATGGGCCACTTGCAATCGAGACGTCAGTTCGGCTCGATAATCATCTAGTGACCCGTATGGCACCCGTCTCTGTCCATCAACCACCGCATTCGGTGTGTCTGGGTCGCGACCGTACAAGAGGTATAAAGGGGAGTCACCGGAGCTCTCGTGCACCGCCGTGTTGTAAGAAAAAACAGCAAACGGTATCCAGAGGTCCCAATCCTGTTGGTCTCGCGAAACATAATGGGATAACAGTTTGCTTGCTGTTTGATTAAGCCTCTCCACAGCCCCGTTACAAGCCGGGTGGTAAGGGGTGGTCTGTCTTTTGTCAATTCCCAGAAGGTTATACACATCTTTCATCAACCTCGACACAAAGTTTGACCCTTGATCCGTTAACAACTGCCGCGGAACGCCGTGCCGCAGAACCACTGTTTCTACAAAGGCACGTGCCACAGTTTCTGCTTTTTGGTCGGGCAGTGCTGTTATCTCAGCATACTTCGTTAGGTGGTCAACGCACACCAGTACATATTTGTTTCCTGTTGTCGTAGTCGGAAGTGGGCCTAGGATATCCATGCCAACCCTCTCAAAAGGCGTCGAGACTTCCTCGAATTCCTGAAGGGGGGCCGGCCTGCGGTTTTTCGGAGTTTTTCTTTCCAGGCAAGAACGGCAGTTAGCGCAGTACTTTTTAACATCTGAACGCATGCCCTGCCAATAGTAGTAGCGCTCCAACCTCCTTTGCGTCTTCATTACTCCAAAATGGCCCGCGTATGGGGCATCGTGAAAAACCCTCAAGACGTGCGGCACCATTGACTTTGGTACCACCACTCTTTCCCACACCTGGCTAGCCTTCCTTACTGACCGCGTAGGCCGGGTGCGCTTTCGTAGGGTTCCTTCGTTGTCAACAAAGTAACAATTGTCGGGATCCCGGGCGATCCCCCCAGAAATGGCATGAAATGTTTTCTCTAGCCCTTTGTCCTTTCGCTGCTCGGTGCGGAGATCGTTTGTATCTATGGCCGGACAAAACTCATTCACGGTGCGTACCAGGTTAGCTCGACTTAATGCGTCCGCGTTAGTGTGCACCTTGCCTGGCTTGTGTTCTATCTCGAAATCGTATTCCTGAAGTTGCAGATTCCAGCGCGCGAGGCGCGAGCTCGGATCCTTCACGTTTAGAAGCCACTTAAGGGGTTGGCAGTCGGTCACTAGCCTGAATCTGTGGCCATAGAGGTAGCACCGATAGTGCCGCACGGCCCAAACCACTGCAAGACACTCCCGCTCAGTGGCACTGTACCGCTGCTCGACTGAACTGAATTGCCGGCTCGCGAACGCGATAGGGTGCTCCTTGCCGTCAAAATTCTGAGACAGCACTGCACCCGCTGCAAACTTCGAGGCGTCAGTCGCTACAATGAAAGGCTGGCTGAAGTTTGGATATCGTAGCAAGGGAGCGGTTATTAATTTTTCCTTTAGTTCTTCGAACGCCACCTCTGCCTCCTTCGACCATACGAACTCTATGTTTTTTGCTGTTAGTGCAGTCAGTGGCTTTGCGATTCGGGCGAAATCTCGCACATGCCTTCGGTAGTATCCGACTAAGCCAAGAAACTCGCGAACGCCTCGAACTCCAGTTGGTCTAGGGAAGTCACGGACGCTACTTAACTTTCCCGCTTCAGGTTCTACGCCGTCTGCGGAAACGATATGTCCAAGGTATTTGACCTGCCGCTGTAGAAGTTGGCACTTTGAAGGTTTCAATTTTAAGCCAGCAGCTCGCAATCTGACCAGCACTTCCTCAATGGCCTCCAAGTGTTCGGCAAATGTGCTGCTGTAAATTATTATATCGTCCATGTAGACGAAGCACCTCTTTCCCAGCAAACCGGCCAAGATTACGTCCGCAGTTCTCTGCCAGACTGCAGGGCTGTTAACAAGTCCCATCGGCATGCGTCTCCACTGAAAGTGGCCAGACGGGGTGTTAAATGCGGTTTTGTCGACATCGTTTGGATCCATTTCGATCTGCCAGAACCCCAATGCGAGGTCGACAACTGTAAAATACTTGGCTGACCCAAGCTGCGCGAGGGTTTCCTGCACCTGTGGCAGCGGGTAGGGATCTATCCTTGTAATGGAATTCAATCGCCGGTAGTCTATTACCAGTCGAAATGAACCATCGGGTTTCTCAACTAGAAGTGCCGGTGCCCCCCACGGCGACTTGGAATGCTCAACAATGCCTTTGTCGATTAGCTCTTGGACCTGCCTATCCATTTCCTCTCTTTGTGAGTAGGGAATTCTATAGGCCCGTTGGTACACTGGTGGCGAGTCGCCAGTCGTAATGCGGTGTTTGATCACTCCGCACTTTCCCAGGTCTAGCTTCGATGCAGCGAACACATCCGAGTAGCGCTGTAGGAGACCCTCAACTCTTCCTCGCTCTTTGCAGTCGATGTGAGAGAGGTCAAACTGCAGGTTCCCTTCTTTTCCTTTCCTTTCATTGACGAGGCCCGTAGTGCAAATCGGGGTACCCTGCTCATCTACCTCAGCCGTGGAGAATGTAGCTATGTTTTTGTTTTTCGGCAGGTGAAGCTCTTGTTGCGAGTAGTTACATAAGCGGACGGGAACCCTTTTCTTTGAGTCAACCGTGACCAAACAGCCCGCCACACTCAGTCCTATTGCGAGCCCCTCTATAGGTTCAACGACTCCTATGTGTCCCTCATCAATCTGAGCTGACATCGCTCCCACACAGATTATCTCTGACCGAGGCGGCACCACTGTTTCTCTCGTTGTCCTAACACTAACGCCCGCGTGTGTTAGCGAGCCCTGTTTCGCGCTCTGTTCCCCATAGTCCACTCGTGCAACGTACTCGGCCTCTCGATTTGCTAATGGGACCAAAGCCCCGCGACAGGAAAGGCAGTTCTTGCTTAATATGAGATCGATGCCATGCTGCCGTAACAGGTCCTGACCTACGAGGCCCGATATACCATCCGGCAACGACACAGCATCGGAACAAATGTAGCTGGGATGGTCAAAACTTTCGTTCCCGATTGTGAAGCGCAAAAGGTACAGTCCTCCCGTGCCGAGGTCAGCTCCTGTGATGCCCACGAATCTTACTTTCGGAGATTCTCGGGCCTCATGCACCTGCCTGTCTCCCTTCCTTGTCAGCAGATCAAAAAACTTTTGCTTAAGGAGCGTTATCCGGGAGCCAGTGTCAACCAACAGATTGCAAGTGACCCCGTTTACCACGAATTTGGCAATCGGGCAGGATTCTCCAAAAACGCTTACAATAGCACAGCTATTACTGCTCTCCCCCCCAACCGGCTCGGCTGCGGGGGACTCTACGCGTTTTTTGGCACAATATATCTTTGTTCCATCCCCGTGTTGGTCGGCGACGCGCGCTGCTGCCCATTTGGCGTACCAGATTCGCGGTTTAGCTCGGGACAGTATCTGGCAACGTGTCCGTACCCTCTGCAAGCATAACAGCGATCCTGCCTCCTTTCACGGTTCCGGAAATTGCCCCTGTTATTTAACTGTAGGCCTTCCGCGAGGAGCGCCTCCAGCCGGTCTAGCCTATCGGTCAACTGAGTAACATTCGCGTCGGCGCTTGCACTTTTTGGCTCTGTTACAAGCCGCACCTTCTCCTCACTGGAGACAAGCAACTCATTACGCTCCTCGTCTACAGCTGCCTCTACCGCTCCTTCAAAAGTAGACGGCGCCTTAGACAGAACAAACCTGCGCACCGGATCCCTCAAGCCAGTGATGAACTGGGACGTCATCTGCTCCAGAAGCAGCTCTCTGGCGTGCTTTTGCTTCGAACTATCAGGCCCCGGTTCTCGCGCTAGGGTTTCGTTCCCAAGGAAGCGAAGGCGGGAGGCAAACGCGCGTGCGTCTTCTCCCGGCTTCTGCCGAGCGTCGAGGAACCGCCTGAGCTTTACGCTAGAAGGTTCCCTGTCAAAATAGTTAAACGCTAGCTTTTTAAATTCAGCCAACGTGCCCGCCTTCCTGACTCCCTCATCTCTCCAGGCAAAATCATGTGCTGCCCCTGACATGCGACATTTCGCCATTCCCAGCTGTTGTGCATCCGTTAACCCGCCCATTTTGCACACCTGCTCCAACATGTCAAAAAATTCAACAATAGACGGCCCCTGACCGTCGCCAGTGAATCTCTCCACCATGTTTGCTAATGCAAGTACGCTTGCCCCAAAGGGCTGTGCACTCGAGTGGGCTTCTTCCATATTAGACCAAATATAGTCAGTGCCTCGAGCTCCTCTCGCCGGGGGTGCAGTCCAGCTTTTGCCCAATGATTTAAGTGTGGACCCCACTTCTGACACCAATGTGATGAACCAGTTTCTTAAAATGGCCCTGGGTCCACACTGGGCATGAGGAGATTGATGCACAGACTCCAAAGTGATTTTGAAGTGATTTAATTAAAGCATCTGGCTCGATGCCGCTTACGTGACAGAAGCTGGGCTCGTCGTCGCCGAGGCTGAGTCAGCGTGGTGTGGCACGGGCTCGATGAATGGCGGGTTGTCTGCAGCGGCCGGGCTGGGAGTTCCTCGTGGCTGTGCTGCCCTCGTTCTCGGCTGGTCGTTGGATGAGCTGCCAGGCGTGGAGGCGCGTTGGCGAAGGTCGAACGTTAGCGACGGCTAGACCCCGGGCTCAGGTCAATGCGCAGCCCCAGTCTTCTGCCTCGCTCCGTCTCCGGCCCTCTCGTCCACTCGCCCCGATCGCTCTCCCCCTTCCTCCCGTCGGCTTCCGCTTTTAAAGCCTTTGCTTCTTTCTTCAGCCGTGGCCGCGCCTTTGTCCACTCCCCCGTGGCTCTCGAGGGGTGCATAATGACGGGGACACTCAAGCGTCGTTCGACAGGGCCGTCGACGGTTACCATATATGGTCATGTTTCTCCGCCACAACCAAATATGGTCATGTCTCTCCGCTGCGACCCAACGCCAGGACGGCGCGGCCAACCGTCTCCAGGAAAAGTCACTGACCGGCTCGCCGTGGCACCGGTGCATGTGCACGAATCGTCACAATAGGCATCTTGTTTCCCACGCTCGGTCCTCGCGAGGTTTATTGGATTCGCGACGGAGGATTCCACTGCCGTTTGAAAACAACATTGTTCGCGGAAGATCGTGCGGCCCGGAGCACCCCTTCAACTGTGCCTGCTCGCCGGCGTCTCGCCTATTCGGACTTCCCGGAAGACGTGGCCGGCTGGAACGTGAGAACTGTCGTTCGGACGCGAAGACACGCTCTCTCTGGTGGGGGCGATTGTCCAGCAGCACCCTCTTTCTCCGGCGAGGCATGTGACGGGGGCGTGTCCCTATGTGAAGTGGTGTGTGTGTGTGTGTACGACAACGCAAGTTAGGCCACGCACAACCTGGCGAAGACCGCCTCGAACCTGGGGAATCCTAGGGACCGGACCCTTTTTAAACCGGACGACGAGTGCCGTGAGGAAGAAATCCTCGATCATCCTCAGATCTTCTCAGATCCTCCGTCCTTCCCCCATCACCCTCCAATGGGTTCCAAAATCTTGTAAATAATGTAAAATAAACCCCCTGTACAGTTTCCTTCATAACCAAGTCCGACAACGTCATTCGGAGAAGGGACCTGCGGCGCTGAAAGAGTCAGCTCACTCAAGGACCCCTCGTCCCCAACATGCTGTACTCCCTGGATCCAGCGCTTCAGGAACTTTAACCCAGAATGGCGGCCAACTTCCCACCTTTCGTTAGGAAGTCAGAGGCGCTGCGATATTCAAGTTGAATGCAAGAGGCCTGAGGTCGCGAATATCAAGTTTGCGTCAATATGTCGCCACTAACTACTTCCCGATATTGGTCATCTGCAAGGCCAACTTATCTCAAGCAATGAATCTCTCTTCGCCCCTACATGCGGGTAGCGTATGCAATATGTTGGTATTTATCCCCACTGACGTGAGGTACGCTCTCTGCCCATTTCCACCTCACAATGGCAATAAATACGCATGCTTCATACACAAGATAAGAACACTACAATTCACGCTCAGTGCAGCTTATGTCACCCTCCACTGATTTTGGCTGCGAAAGGCTGAAGGCCCTCATGGAGGCCGCCTAGTGCTCCATGGATTATTAGAGGCGATTTTAACGCTTTCCGTTTACTGTGGGGAAGTAATGGAATTAACGCCAAAGGAAGGAATATGCCCCAATGTAATGGCCGGTTTTCGGCGGGCTAGCTCTCCTATTGACCACGTCATTGACCTCGTGTCCTCTGTACAGCAACAGAAGCAAATGGAACGTTGGTCTGTGGCACTCTTTCTTGATGTCAAAGGTGACTACGACAACGTGGCTCATGAAGTCATCTTTGATGCGCTGGAAACTGTGGGCATCGGTGGTCGGATGTTTGCGTGGATAGAGAGCTATCTGACCAAAAGAACATTTTTATCCGGTGTGGATGTTGCCGGACACTTGGTCATTATACCTACAGTGACGTGCCTAATGGTGGTGCCTTATACTTTGTTTATACTGGCACTCACTGCCCTCCCAGAGATCCTCCCTAACACCGTCCAGATATGTGCGTAAGTACGCCGATGACATCTACATCTGGGTTTCCTGCGTGACGCGTCTCCAGGTGTGCGCAAGACTTTAGCGGGCAGCAACGATAACTTATTCCTATCTCCAGAAGCAAGGTTTCAGCGTTTCACCGAAAAAGTGAGCGCTGGTGGCATTTACACGCAACCTGTCATCGAGCCTGAATCGCGTCCTACTGAAAAAAAACCTAACGTCTATCACTCACATATTCGATTTCTGGGCGGAAAATCACGGGACTCGTCAGTGCAGTCAATGCTGCAGTTGTACAGAACAGTATTTCAGGGATTCTTGCGGTACAGTACACACGGACTTTTAAACACGTGCAAACTAATTTGCGTACCATCGAGAAAGTTCACGGTTAGGCCCTTCGCATATGCCTGGGTCTCCATTGTAGTGCATCAACACTGGGAAGCATTGCACTCGCCAAATACTACCAGATTTCGACTTATATTGCCCTAGATTCCTTGCGAATTCACATACTTCATATTTGAAGGATTCCACAACATCACCTTGCAGGTTTGCCTCTGCAGAGACCATATTCTGCATTTTCAAAGATAATATTAATGCAACCGTCGTTCATCCCAAAACAGTTCACCCCGGTAGCCCGACTTCCCTCTCCACTGTGGTGTCTCCGGCTCCCATGTGTGCGCCTTACTATTCGGGGTATAGTGAAGAAATCAACTTTATCAACGCCAGTCCTTAAGCAACTGACACTGCCCATGCTACGCTTTGAACATAGGGACCACACTCAAATCTATACGGATGGCTCCGTAACCTCTACTAGTTCTGCTTGCGCCGTAGTCGTTCCTGCGAGATAGACCAAAGTTAACCAACTAATTTCGCATAGAACTGCCTCTACTGGAGCAGAATTGACCGTACTGCTTGCCGCGGTAAAGAACATCTCTTAACAATCTCCTCAAAAATCTGCAGTTTTCTGTGATTCTAAAGCGGCCCTACAATGTCTTCAACTTGCCCTGAGCCAAAGCGACCATGAGCAACTTGTTGCGGGAGTACGACATCTGCACCACCAGGCAATAGAAGAGGCTCACGAAACCAGCCCATAGTGGCATTGTTGGTAACGACATTGCTGAAGATCCTGGTCGATCGGCTCACAATAAAACCAACATTGTCCGCATATGCCTAACAAGAGTTGACGCAGCAAGGCATCTTCAACTGTTTGCCCGAAAGGTGACTGTACAGTCGTGGTCTACCCCTGGAGGCTGGACACCTCGCTCGCACCACTTCGACTCCATACTTCAACATCAAATATTATTCGGCCTCCGCCCCTGCAATACTACGCTGTTGTGCCACCTGCGTCTGGAAGTGGCGTTCACAAACGCCTATTCCCATCTCATCGCAATGGTAGACGCCCCAGCGTGTGAGCAGTGCGGATGCGATGGAACGATCGGGTACGTACTCCGTGACTGCCCTCGTTTTGTGTGAGAGCGTGCCTTCCTGGCTGCTACACTCCGCCGCTTGAACTCTCTTCCTCTCACAGAAACAAATTCCGAGGCCTTGGTTTAAACCTTCTTCACAAAGGAAAGCGGTAAAGGCGCTCCTGAAGTTTAAAGGACTCGGGGTTGGTTTCCCGACTATAAACATTGCGCTTCAAACGTGCGCCCTCTGTCCCCTTGTCGTAGAGGTCGATGGACTCGTGATTAACTCATTTCCTTGCCATTCTTCCGCTCCTTCTTTTTTCCTTTGTTCCCCTCCCCACGTGTAGTGTAGCCAGCCTACGGGGCATCGCCTCGTTAACCTCCCTGCCTTTCCATCTTTCTGTTTCTCTCTCTCTCTCTCTCTTTATATATAACTACATATGAGTTCTCATGCGTTTCATGTAGTTGGAAAGACCATTTTCCAGATATCTCGTGTATAATCAGATAAATAGCTTTGTTTTCTAACTGGAATGTTTTTATTTTCTCGTCTAACAGGTTGACCGTCTTTGTTTAGCCAGCGAGTATTTGGAGCGCAAGCATGCTTTTACACACTCGCGAAATTTACGGTAATATGTTGCGGTAAGAACTTGGTCCCCTGAGGCTCCAGTCTTTAGGTCTCTTGGAATATAAATTTGGTATCTCGCTCGACCGCCGGAACATGTCATCTATGTTCTGGTTCTGCACCGCGCCAGGCGCCACAGAACAATGGTTATTTGCAGTTTTTAAAGCGAAAGCTTTACTAGCCTAGCGGCGCCGATTGCACTGTGTCTGCACGAATGACCTTGAACAGGAGGAGCGGAGCTACGTAAGTTACCACGCGGCTTAGCACGTGATTCGCAGCAGCTGCAGCAGCGCGCTCTGCCGCCGCCGCGGCCGCTGCGCGCTGCCTATCCAGTGTCTCGCCATGGACGAAGCGGGTCAGCTGGAGCCAATGACCTCGAGAGTGGGTACTCGCAGACGTCGTGGCGAGGCTGATCATGCGGTCGACATTGCCAACCGTGCGAGGGATTTAGCAAGCGACAGCGAGCGTAAACGCGCTGAATGGAGGGCCGAAACCGATGAAGAGCGAGAGCTTCGCCTGGCTCGTTACTAACCGCAGCTGAACCGAAGCTTAACCATGTGATACAAAAGCGTTCGCTTGCATAAGCAGGGTTATCTGAGCTAACCCGCGGGCATTTTTTCAGACTCCCTTTGGTTCAATCACACAGACCAAAAAATGGAATCCGCTCGCTTTTTCATAGACATAAACACGCGCGTCTATCGATTTGTTACAGTAGATAGCTGCTTGTTTAGTGTTTTTGAAAGCAGAATGCACAGGACTGAAAAGAGCTTTTCCAGGGTGGCAAAATTTTCATCTACGCTGAGTACTCTTGCTATGTTGGATAGAGCTAGAAGATAAAAAATTGGAGATGGTACTTCAGCTGTGCCTTAAGTGTATGACTCGATAGCGTAGTTGGTTTGGCTTTCCATTCTGAGCTGTTTGACACCTCTGAATGCATTGTTCATCTTAGAAAAATGTTTAAATTTCTTTATTGGTCAATTATACACACTACATTTTATTGATTGATATCATCAAGCATTGGATTTTCAATCTGAGCATTTTGACACTTTGAACCCCCTTTTTCAATTTTTAATTTCTTTAATTATTCAATTTTCAGTAGCACCCTCCAAAGTACTGGTTACAACCGCACAAGGGGCATCCCGGCACTAAAGCCATTAACTGTCTGAGAGCTCATTCAAATTTATAAATTGGTCCTCTTTCGTGCAGACGAATAGACTCTGTACACCCCATATGGAATAATTACACACAGATTATTGCCGCTATTGTTACACTAGTCATTACATTGTTGCCATCATCGTTTTGGCGTTCAGGTCGCACAAGGTTTTCAGAATTATTTCAAACTGAAACATTTATTAACCGCTTTTTTTTTTGTTTTCTTGAAGTCGAGCACCCGACCTCAACGCTCAGAATTTGAGGATGAGGTGAGGTTGAGTGAGGTCGTCGGTGGCCTCAGAAAAAGGGATATGAGCGCGTCTGATGGGACCTCTACGTCTACTGGTGAGGTTGACGTTCAGTGAGGTCGGCAAATGTTTGTTGAGATTAAGCTGAGGTCGAGATTTTTGAGGTCAAATGTCCACCTCTGAAGGCCGCCCCATGAAACTCCACCGCTGCGAAATGAGTGCCTCTTCCCACGACGATCGTGCAACACCTGATGAAGGGATTGTTTCAGGCCGCTACGTACTGCGTCTTATTATCCGTTCTGCCTGATGTTCAAAAATGCGAATTTCCAAGTGTGTTTTGGTCTAACGCATTGCTGGGTCTGATAGCATCGCAGCCTGCACAGTGTGTGCGTTAGAGGACCAGAATCTAGGTGTCAAGATGTCAAGCAGCCGCGCGATTGGAGCGACGTTTTTTGTACCAGCAACACAACTGAGGAAAAACAGTCGATCGATCGAGCTTACCGATAAAAAAATTATTGAAGACCTTCGTGAGGTAAACTCTTGTCCCATGCAAAGACTTTTGGAAAAAGGGATTTTACGGAACAAACTCGAAGCGTTCAGAGAAGACCCAGGAAAAGTTTAAGTATGTCGTGTACAGGAATAGCTCAGGTACAACGGAACAGCGTGCCCACAGTGTAGGTACCTCAGTAAGCTACTAATTAATCAAACGTCATACGAAGCAACAGCTACGAAAGCTTGAGCTGTAACTCTCACCTATACACGCTCAAACTACGGACAGCACAAATGAAGCGAAACAGGCGATGCAAGCTTAAAATTTGCAAAAAAAAATCAACCGTATTATCAATGCTCGAAGACGCAATCAATGCCGTACCGCTGAAACAACAGCAACATATCAGAGCATGTTTGGCTACTTTAAAAAGCTCTGGGATCGCATGAGAATCGCGATTCTTCCCTAGCAATTGCGATGCAATAAGCGAACGCTCTCGCAAGCTAAAACTGTAGACTTTTAATCACTGTAAACCTTCAAGTTCTCCCTTCAGCTTATAAATAATCAGCGCTGAAACAAGCACCGGGAACTCAAATAAATGCAGGTTTTTATCACGCGTGGCGAAGCCGGAATCGGCCCACGAGGCCAGCCGGCACTGCGCGTTGCGCGCATCGCACTGCGGAGAACAGCGCCGCCTACGCGAGGCATGAAACGGAGGAACGGCGCTCGCCTCCCGTTCGGGTCACCTGCCACTTCTAGCAGCCAAGCACAGATGCAGCTGAGGAAGTTACAACAGCACTCGCTTGCGTTGTAACGAAAGCAAACGTCATCATTAGCGATAGCAAAACGGCTGTCTGGAAATTTGGCAAAGGCAGGGTCTCGAAAGAGGCAAGCAAAATTTTAGCATGTCTTGAATTGAACCATAAAATTAGGATAATTTGTACCCCCGCGCACAGGCAATGAGGCGGCACACGACTAACCCCGAGCTCTCTACTGCCGGGTAACCGCAGAGCCACCCGACTGTCGTGACTGGATGAGCGCGCGCAAACCTACACTGAAATCGTCGAGCACTATAGAGTTGGAAGAAGATCTCTACCACTACCGGACTAAACTTTAAGCAACAGAGAGGCAGTCGCTTGGCGACGCCTGCAAGCTGGAAATTTCCCAAATCAAGTCTGGCTGTTTCTCACGCGAACAGAAGATATACCTGATGATATATGTAAAACCTGCGGAGAAAGGGATATTTTGGCCATATTGCCACACTGTTAGCCATGAACGGGCGCCTCCACGCGGTGCGAGAGCACCCGTCTTCGTTGTCTTCCCCGGCTCGTGCGTTAGTTTCGCTGAGTGTGTGTGTGTGTGTGTGTGTGTGTGTGTGTGTGTGTGTGTGTGTGTGTGTTTTACTAGCCCTGTTGTGCCCTACTGCCCTTTCTGCCGGCTTTCCGTGACATTTTGGTGCAGGTTCTGCGTAGCTTCTCAATGTACGAAGAGCTGCCGGGAGCCTCTGACGACGCCCAGCTACACCCCGTGGACACGGCACCTGTTCACAAGGCAAGCCGCAGCTTCCGAGGGTTGGATCCTGAGTTTCGACACCTGAAGGCACCGCTCCGCGCAATGACATCTACTGCGGCAAGCTAGACCACCCAGAATGCCGTCAGTTCCGCACCCCTGCTTCTCCATGCGCCTCGCACTCCCGCGTCGTTTCATGGCAAGTTCGAAGACGTGGGAGACTGGTTGGACAGCTACGACCGGGTCGTTGCGTTTAATCTGTGGGACGAGGACCGCAAGCTTCGGAATGTCTATTTTGCCCTGAAAGGCTCCGCCAAGACGTGGTTTTAAAACCACGAGTCCGTTACCCCGCCTGGCGAGACTTCCGGCGACAGTGGCTTAAAACCTTCGGCAGGAACGAACTGAAGGAGCGAGCTGAAGTTGCCTTGCAATCCCGAGCGCAGCGGCCAAATGAGTGTCGCCATATTCGCAGAAGGCATGACGCGGCTCTTCAACCTCGAAAATGCTACCATGTCTGAAGCGAAGGGGTAACGTCATCTTATTGCAGGAGTCAAAGAGCAGCTTCTTGTAGGATTTGTGCGCGACCCTCCTTGCACTGTGGCTTACTTTGCTCGGGAGGCGGGAGAGCGCGCCTTGCAGCACAGGTTCACGCAATACGGCCTTTCAGCAAATATAACTGCTATGGACGCCAACATGCCGCTGCCCGGCACCGAGATTGAGGCCCTCCGTGAGCTTGTCAGGAGCATTGTGCGGGAAGACCTACAGAAGCTTCACCCTGTCGAACAACACCCGGGTGTCGGTGCCATCTCGGATGTCATTCGTGAGGAAGTCCATCGAGCGGTGCAGAAATGGCCTGTCCCCAGCCTCCGTCTGGGCTTTATGTCATGACGTACAGTTAAGCGTTACGCAGCTCTGCGCCAGCACCACCGGAGTTTTACTGCCCTGCTCCTCCTCCAGCGCAACAACGATTTTAGACTTCTCCTGCTCTCTCTGACGCACGACCACCCCTCAGCGAACCACGCGCGTGGCGCACATCGAACAACCAGCCCTTGTGCTTCCACTGCGCTGAAGCCGGCCACATACTGTGCCACTGCCCGTATCGTCGGATGGGCCTGTGAGGGTTTTCACCAGACGCCCCTCGGCCACGCTACAGTGAACGACCCCATGACATCGAGCAGTACCTGACGGCCAGCGTCCCCCCTGCGCCTTCGCCACAGAGCCCGTCCAGGTCGCCGTCGCCCCTTAGGTTCTCTTCCCCAGGTCCCGTGCTGTCCAGCCGGCAGTCCTCTAGTCCACGCCGAGAAAACTGAAGAAGGCGACCTCTGGGGGTAGGGCCGCCGTTGCTCCGGAATTTGAACAAGATCCCCCGCGCTCGCCGACATGACCCTTAAACCCGATCTTCCACCCCCTTCTCCGACCCCTTCCGACGCCCGGAACAGCCTTTGCTCGACGCCCCATTTCGACGAACACCTCGACCCTCCACTTCGGCACCTTCCACGACGTGCGTTCCAGAAAATGAGGTTGTTTCCACCGAAATCCCGGTCCTCGCTGACAACCACCATGTGACTGCCTTCGTCGACACCAGCACAGATTTCTCACTTATTTTTAAACGAAATTTATTAGCCCAGGACATCAATGATGGATGAGGATGTGATGAATGATGTAGTAAAGATGAAATGACTCGAAAAAGGTTAGCTGATTTGATGAAGTCCAGTAGAGACCGATGGTACGGTCCCTGCGTCCAGGCGATGTATAAAGCTGGGTTGCTTGGTGAAAGACCTGCTACCATCAGGTACCGGATCCTTGTAGGCTTGAGAGGTGGGCAGTCCCACAGTAAGTGATGAATTTCGGCCTCAATGTCTTCGTGTTTACATATCGGACACCCTGGCCGAGGAAACAATTCTCGGTACTGAGGCCACTTCCGAGGGATGGCTGGTGTGAGGGCAACCCCGACCCGGATCCTCCTAAGCGGAACCTCCTCTGCACGGGTAAGACCGCGGGGGAGGGTTACCGCACACGGAGGGATGAGAGCACGTGTGCGGCGCCGGAGGAGTTTGTTGATGAAAGGAGGGTAAAATTGTCCAAATGAAGGAGCCGAGGCGGTGATGAGTTTGTATTCGCAAGACGGGTCGCTAAATCGGCCTGGCTTTTATAGGTCAGCAGATCTCGTGGGACCCACTCAATACGTACTGGCTGCGGGATGCGTGACGCGAGCCAGTGGATGCCCTGACATATCGTGGGACAGCGGCTAACACGTCGTAGCAACCGGACAACTTGAAGGGCGTCAGTGCGGATGACAACGCGGGCCGCAGGGAGCATAGTTATGTCGGCCACAGAGCAGAGTGCTTCTTGAACTGCAACGAGCTAAGCACTAAAGGACGAAGGGGGTTCCGTAAGCTGAAACCAAGAGTCTTGATTCAGGGCAGGTCTGCACTGACAGTAGATAGCTGTTGTTGCTTTGCAGTCTTGTATGCTTGCGTCTACGTAGACAACAATGAATCCTTCAGGCAGGCAAGCATCTTGTTCCTCAAATTTCTGGCGAAGCAACGATGCCGAATGAGCAGATGTAGGCCGGCGATTATCTGTTGGTTTGCTGTCGCTGAGCTGTACAAAGTTCCATGGGGGAAGAACTAGCGTTGGCGGCTGAAGAATGGAGTGCGACGTTGCATAAGTCCTCAGTGCATGTGTGGAGTGCGATAGACTGGCCTTAAGGCTGCGCGCTTCGCGGCGCTGCTGAACCAGCTCATCAATGGTATTGAGCTGCGCATTCCCTTGTAATGCTATGACCGCTGTAATGCGTGGAAGCCACGTAATGATCCTCATAGTCTCTCGCTTAGCGGCTTCAAGACGATCCCATTGGGCTCTTGTAAGATGTTGAAACTGAACTTGATAAACAATACGTGGCTGCAGAACTACCCTCATCAATTGCCGTGCAACGAACGAACCTGCGCAACCAGTTTTAGGAGCAATTCTTCTAATCAAACCCAAAGTCTGAATAGCTTGCCTTTTTGAATGAGAAAGCCATGCAGTCGCTGATCCTGATTGGTGAATCATTAAGCCAAGGATTTTTACACTCGAACTTTTCTGTAGTGGTTTGCCTGATAGACAAAGACGGATCGAACTTGCAGCAAGTTTACGGCGTCCCCAGCGGTTGGCGACTGACGTGTATGTTGTTTTATGCACGGATAGCTGAAGTCCGATGGATGATGCGTAATTACAGGTAACATCCAAGGCAGATTGAAGCGCAGCCTCCTGAGTACGGAGATCTTGGTGAGTACTCCACACCGTGATGTCAACGTACTGAAGAAAGTTTATGTCACGGAAGTCATGTAAGCGCCAAGCCAGCGGGATGAAAGCAATATTACATAACGTCGGCGACAATACTGATCCTTGGGGCACGCCGCAGAGAGGAACAAATGATCCGACCGCTTCGCCGCTGAGGCGTATTGCAAATTTTCTGCCTTCCGAAAATGACGAGACAAAACTACGCACTCTCAGAGTGAGATGAAGCATGTCAATGGAGTTCAGAATGGCTGCAGGGCTGATGTTGTCATATGCCTTTTCAACGTCCATTGCTAAAACAGTACGCACATTGCGGCTGCGGGTAGATGAAAACACTGCCTATCCTAAGACAGCCAACCCGTCCTCTGTACCCATATATGGACGAAAGCCGATTTGTGCTCGGTGATAAAAACCGTGCTGCTCTAGCCACCATGACAATCGTGTGGCTAGTATTTTCTCCGCCAGCCTGCACAGCGTAGGAGTTAAGGAGATAGCTCGCAAGTTGGCAATGTCCGTCGGAGGCTTTCCTGGTTTGGGGATAGGAATCACGACAGCGGATTTCCAGCTCTCGGGCACTACGCCATCCAACCATACTTTGCTTATGGTGTCAAGTAGTTGAGGGAGTGCAGCGCTACTCAGTTTCTTGTACACCTCGTACTGAATATTGTCCGGCCCAGGCGCTGTTTTCTGTTTCGCATCATATATTGCAGCGAGCAACTCAGGCATAGAGAACGGACACGCAATTCCATCTGCGTCGATATCAAACGGCATTTGATATACATGCGCTGGGATGCCTCCCATATATAAACTATAGCGGCTGAAAAAGGCACAGCATCGTATTTTGGGAAAAACTTTCGCGCTGCTTCTTTGGCGAAATCATCCGGCGACAAGTTAGCCACGAACCATGCGGCTGCTGCTGAGTCAGCCGAACGGCGACCGCGTTCCATTATACGGAATATTCTCCAGAGAGGGGCATTCGAGGATTCTGCAGAAAATTGTTCGCACCATGCATGCCACGGCCGTCGAGAGAGGTCGCGTTCATATTTCCGTGCCTTAGCTGAAAGATAGTGCAATCGCGTACGTGCCTGCGGCGAAGAAGGGTCTCGCGTAGCAGCCAGCTCGGCTTGACGGCGTGCCGCGCACAAGTTAAGAAGGCAGAGGTCTGGTGCCGCTCGACCAACATCAGTCCAGGTAGTAGTTGAAGCACCGTTGAGCGCTGTTTGTATGCGCTCAACAAGGATTGGTGAAGAATCTGATGAGAGATTGTTCAAACAGGAGCGAAAACTGTCCCACTTGATTGATCACAGAACATTTGTAGCGTAAAGGTCGGAAATGTGAGGTGTGAAGACCGATGATGGTAGGGTGATGATCACTTCCCCAGCAGTCTGGCTCCATGTGCCAGGAGGGAGTACCCGGACCACGTCAAGTCTGTAGCTTAAGAAGCACTGCGAGTTTGACGCACTGGCCGTGTTGCTGTGCGAGGATGGTTGAGCAGCACAAATTGGGCATCCGTGAAGGCGTCCCGCACACGCCTGCCACGAGGGCTTGAAGTGGGGTACCCCCAATCCTGGTGAGGGGCGTTAAAGTCGCCTCCGACTAAAATCGAACACCCGGGATACTGCCGACGGACACTTGTTAACCAACCAAGATTAGTACGGGAGGAAGCACCACCGGCTGGTCTAACGTAAAATGAAACGACCACAACGGTTCCCTTCTTAAGTTTCGCAGCCACTGCCACTATCTCTTGATACAACGTGCACCAGTTTTCGAGAGCAAGCCGTAAATGCGGTAAACGTGAGTCCAGATACACCGCCGCCTTTCCCGGGGAGCAACAGTTTGTACACGACGGTCTATCATTGAAGGAGACATGTAGACACTGAAGCCTGGAATCGATGGCAAGGCGTTTGTTTCCTGTAGCAGCATGGCCCACACCTGGAGCTTGTGAATTTGTAGTCGGGTCTTGAGCTCTCCCACCTTCGTGGAAATGCCTCTGCAGCTTCACTGCAGCACACCAGCACGACTGGAACTTGCCATTTCTAGTTACTAGCCCAAGCGCTGTAGAATCACGGACGTCAGGTTGGACAACTGGTTGACCATAGACCGGAGCTAAGAAGTCGCAGAATTGTCCAGTGGCATTTCGGTAATCTTGGAAGAGGCGGCAGGAAATGACACTTGTGGACGGCAGGAAGGCGATGTTGCTGCACCATTGATAGATGCGGCGGATCATTCCGCTGTCCGTCTACGTCGAGCGAGCAGTTCACGGTGTTGCCGGAGCTTGGTGACCTCCGCTAAAAGACGTGCGATTTGTTCGTCGACAGCGGCCATGTCGCCTTGCGGTAGTTCAGGCACTGCGCTGCTTTGCTGGCTGTTTTCGGATGCGTTCTTTTCGCACAGTACCGTTAGAAGACTGCTGAGCTGAAGGATCATGCGAGGTGTGCTCAGGTAGCTCCGGCCACTCGTCATCATCCCACTGGAGAGCTGCGAACCGATTGGATGTCGGCAATGAAGTTATACTGTCTTGTATTGGCCAATGCTTAGTCATTCGACGACGAGCCTCTTGTGTTGCCTTTTGTATTGTCGGAAAGCTTGGAGACGTTTTCTCGTGGTCGTCGGATTTACAAAGGCCGCATCGATAAGCCACTTTCCCTCCGATGTACTTTCACCGGCGGCTGTGAAAGGGCAGGTTTTGGGCATATGTCCAGTACGGAAGCAGTTATACCAATATACCGCACTCGGTTTATATGGCCGAGGCCGTAAAATACAGCCATTATAGTACAGATGGGCTGGTAGTGACAGAGGGCCTTGCATGGTGACTATGAAGGAGCGCCCCTTTCCCATGCGTCGGGCCTGGATGACACGGTGCGTGGGACAGTACACCTCACGCTGGAGTGCAGTTTGATCCTCAGTGATATCGACGTTTTGAAGACGACGCAGCGCTGCAAGTCGGAGCCTTCAACTAAATACACTTGTAGTGGCACTGAGATTTCGCTTGTCAGTGAAAATACTGGCGAGCGTTTGCAGCCGTTCCACGGCAGTCAGAGTCGGAAGCCACACTGCCATGGTGTTGGACTTTGTCCTGGCTGTGAAGCCCCGAAAACCTTTGGTTCCGAGGCACGTGTCCAAGTTAGCTTGTAAAATCTTGTTCGGTATATCCGTGAGGCATTCGTTGGCCAGTGATTTAATGGTCACTTTGTTAGAAGACGATCCGGGTGTAGGCTCCACCGAGTTCTCGATCGTAAGACAAGTGCGCTTACCTTGGGCGCCATCACTTGCCGAAGATGGAATCGGTTGGTTGTCGTTTTAGGGGCGCTTTTGAGTTACACGAGGGCACTTTTTCACGGGTAGAGGTGCCGATAAGTCCATTGGAATGCCCTGTTCATCATACCGTGCGGTTTGAGGCCCATCCGGTGGTGTAGAGTTGATGGCCATGTGCCCTGGTGGCAGATCACTCACGAGCAGTCCGGCATTTCGGGAAGGCCAGAGGGGTGCATCTGCCGATGAACCGGGAGCACAAAGCTGGACCTGGCGCTGCGGATCAGGTGTCGACTGCGTGGCAGGTGCTGCCACGAGAGACGCCGGCAGAGAAACCTTCGCCTGCGTGGCAGCGGAGGCACTAAGCCTAGCATCAGGGCCCAGCTCAGCTGCACTCATGCGTGGTTTCCAGGAGGCCTCAGACGGTGGGAGGACGTCCGGAGCTTATTCAGAAGGCGAGGATGCAGTTCTCTTCAAATAGGGCACGTATTTACGTGGATGGCGAGATTTTTCTGAAGAGCGCTGCGCAGCCACTTTAGTAGAGACACACTTCTTCTTCTCCCTACCTCCGTTATGAGTCGTGGTCTTGCTGCCCTCTTGAGAGAAGGGCTGACACCCTGGCACGGAACACAAATTCAGACCGCTGGTGGTCATGTGGTGATGTCGCTCGGCGTCTGCACCGCTAGGATTGAGATTAGTTGTATCACCACTGGTTGCTTCGCAGTGCTGGTTCAGTGCTCCAAGGACCTGATCCTCGGTCTAGATTTTCTTCGCGAAAATCGAGACCCGCGCGCGTCCAATGGCGTCGCAGAAGCAAACTTGTCTTTACTGCTGAGCCAACAAGTCTGCATCGCACGGGGCGTCGTTGCCCTGCAGAACCAGCGAACTCAACTTTTAGTTACGAACTTTACCGCCGAACACCACCACTTGGCGCAAAATATAGCCATCGCCCATTTCGATGAAATTAGCGAGCCCGCCACCCACTGCGCGTTGTCAACGTCCCGGGACACCCCTCCAGGAGGACCTAGTCGAACAGTTAAGGCTGATGTGAACCCTCCTTTAAACCCTGATGAGCATCGCCGCTTGCAAACCATCCTTGACTTTTTTCATGACTGCTTAGCGACCACCTTTGAAGGTCAGGCAGACGTCCATAACGAAACAGCGTATCATAGTTGATGTTAGTGAGCGGCCTATCCGTCAACACCCCTATAGAGTGTCGACGAAAGAACGTGAGGCGATACGGCTGCAGGTTGACGAAATGCTCCGAGATGATGTCGTACAAACATCTACACGCCCATGGGCTTCGCCCGTTGTGCTGGTCACCAAGAAGGACGGGACACTCAGAGTTTCTGTCGACTATCGAAGATTTAACAAAATTACCAAAAAGGACTTTTACCCGTTACCACGAATTGATGACTCTTTCGACCGGCTGCTTCATGCCCGCTACTTTTCTGCTCTTGACTTCCGCAGTGCGTACTGGCACATTGAGGTGGATGAACAGGACCGCGAGAAGACAGCGTTCGTTACTCCCGACGGGTTGTATGAGCTTAAGGTGCTCCCCTTCGGCTTGAGTTCCACTCCTGCCGCCTTTCAAAGAATGATGGACACTATCCTCGCTGGCCTCAAATGGCAGTCCTGCCTCGTCTACCTTGATGATGTCATTTTTTCTCCCACCTACGACGAGCATCTCAAGCGCTTGAGTGCGGTACTAGAGGCCATACGATCGGCCGGCCTCTCGCTCCGTTTGTTGGGGTTTCTGCGCCTATTGCCGACGTTTTGTGCGAGACTTCTCCCGACTAGCCGAGCCTCTAACTCTCTTGACAAAGGACGAGCGACCTTTCATCTGGGCCACAGAACAGCAGAAGGCCTTCGACGACCTCAGGAACCGCCTTTAAACTTCGCCTATCCTTGGCCACTTCGACTAGGATGCGGACACGGAACTACACACCGATGCCAGCAACATCGTTCAGTGGCAAGATGGCGTTGAGCACGTGATTGCTTATGCAAGCCGCACTCTGTCGCGATCGGAAGCTAGGTATTCTACCAAGGAAAAGGAGTGCCTTGGTGTCGTTTGGGTGGTAACGAAATTTCGCCCATACTTGTATGGGCACCCATTTCGAGTCGTAAGCGGTCTCCACTCGCTTTGTGGCTCGCGAACCTTAAGGACCCATCGGGCAGGCTAGCGGCTTGGAGCCTCCGGACGCAAGAATTCGATGTTACCATCGTACACAAGTCGGGAAACAAACGCAGCGACACAGACTGCCTGTCCCGTGCTCCTCTCCCCTACACCATTGCTGACATGGAAGACGATCCCGCTTTTCATGGCACTTTAAACACGTCCGTCCTTGCTCAACAACAGCGAGATGACGCCGAGCTACGACCCTCATAGTGTACCTCGAAGACCGCACCTCGTCGCCGCCCCGCTTCTTCACACTTGGGCTATCATCGTTCTGCTTTCGGGGTGGCATCCTCTACAAAAGAAACTACGGTCCCACGGACACTCCGTACCGGCTCGCGGTTCCAACGGTGCTTCGAGACGAAGTTTTGAGCGCATGCCACAACGAGCTCTCTTCCGTTCACGTCGGCTTGCACGTTGGCGCAGATACGGCAAGTATTACTGGCCCCGGCTGGCTAAAGTTGTCCAGCACTATGCTAAGTCTTGCAGCGAGTGCCAACGTCGGAAGACACCACCTGTGAAGCCGGCCGGCCTATTGAAGCACATTGACCCGCCTGGAATTTCTACCAGGTCGGCATGCACTTGCTGGGACCATTTCCGACATCATCATTGGGCAACAGGTACATTATAGTTGCCGCCGACTACCTCACCCGGTATAGTGAGACGACAGCCCTTTCCTGCGGCACTTTTGGCGAAATTGCGAACTTTTTCATCTTTAACATTGACCTCCGTCATGGTGCCCCTGCGGCAGATTCAACTGATAGAGTCACGGCTTTAACTGCAGCCCTTACACAGGAAGTTATGCGTCTCAGTGGCACCAGTCACCGTCGAACCACTGCCTACCATCCTCAAACAAATGGACTGGCTGTGCGGCTCAGTATGTCCATTGCCGACATGCTTTCATGTACGTCGACACCGGCCATAAGAACTTGGACCATATCTTGCTTGGCGTCTCGTTCGCCAATAGCACTGCTTTTCAAGAGAGAACGCGCTTCAAGCCGTTCCGTTTGATGCGACGGTCGCGAAGTAACTACTATGCTGGACGCAATGTTACTGCCAGATGTTGTACGTCCCTCCGTCACTGGCGCTGAAGAGTTCGTTCGGCACGCAGAAGCCGTCCGCCAGCTAGCTAGACAGCGAACCCGTACCCAGCAGGAAAGCGATGGTCAACGTTACAACCTTCATCACCGGGCGGTCTTTACCACCCTGGCGATCAAGTTTCGGTTTGGACCCCAATCCCTCGGCGCGGTCGCTCCGAGAAGCTTCTGCGCCGCTACTTCGGCCCCTACAAGGTGCTGAGAAAACTTAGTGACATTAACTACGGAGTGCACCCGCAAGAGTCTGTTCGCTCTTGCAGGCGGCAGACGGCATCCGAAATCAATCCCAGTTGCCAGGATGAAGCCCTACCACGCCCACTAGGACTTATTCTGCCAAGTCCGGCGCCACAGACTTTATTCCGGCTTCCCGTGATTCCGCCGCATCGGGGCGATGCCCTTTCCAAGAGAAGGGGCAATGCCACACTGTTACCGATTTACTGGCGCCGCCATGCGGTGCGACAGCACCCGCTGGTCTTCGTTTTCTTCCCCGGCTCGTGCGTTGGTTCACCGAGTGTGTCTGGTTTGCTAGTCCTGGTGTGCGCTTCTGCCATTTCTACCGGCATTCGGTGACAATATAATCTGACATGTCCTCCCTCTACAGGCGTCAGGAAAAAAATAAAAATCGCGATGCCTGGCAATTCCGTATGACTGGAGGCCTTGCTGCGAAGCCGGTCCCTCGCCGAATAGCAACAAGTCATCCGCCTGGCGACGGAAGAAGCGAATTCACTAACTTTCTTGTCTTTGGTTGCAGAGGACCTGGCCCCGCCCATGGAGCCTGCGTGCCAGGGCGGGGAGTAGGGTATCTCCTACATGATGATGATGATAATCATGATGATGATGCCCTCATACTTAATGGCACATACCCACGGCGGTGGATTCGCCAGGGTGCATTGCTATAGGGGGAAAATGAACTACTTCTGGCCACCATACTCTCGGCTGAACAAAGACGGTCAACTCGTAAGACGAGAAAATAAGAACTATAACAACTAAAAAATTGGCTCGCAGTTCAGCGTTGCTAAGCACGAAATATTCTCCGAAAGCACAGTTTTTTGCAGGTGGACACCATCGCTACGTTCCTGAAAGCGCGATTAAGGTGTCCACTGACACAGGGAGCCAGTTATGCACGTCATCAAATTTTAAGAGCGTTAGCTCTTACTCATCACGCTTCGAGATTTCGTGGGGTCTGCTACATGGATGAATGGATGGATGGATGGATGGATGGATGGATGGATGGATGGATGGATGGATGGATGGATGGATGGACGGACGGACGGACGGACGGACGGACGGACGGACGGACGGACGGACAGATGGACGGATGAATGGATGGATGGATGGATGGATGGATACGGCTGAACCCTTTAAATCGGGCGGTGGCTCAAGCCACCTAGCCATGACTTATATAATTTTACTCTTCTCTTGATTTTAACCACCAATCAAAGAACTTTCGCTTAGTTACTTCTACCCGCTTAAAATCTGCTTTCCTTTCACTGTCCTTAAACCCCAATGCCTTGGATAAATCATCCCCGCTACTTTCCACTGTAGGGTGAAGCCCTTTGCAGAAAAGTATCAAGTGTTCAGCCATTTCCTCCTCCTCTCCGCACGCAACGCACAACGTGTCTATCTCGTGGTAGTTGACTGTATATGTCTTAGTCCGCAAAACTCTCGTCCTGGCCTCAAAAACCAAAGAGATTACCATACAATTATCACAAATATTTTCTTTGGCAATTTCCTGCTTTAAAATTCTGTATGTTCCCAGTGCTGATTTCGTCAGCATCCCTGTTTTCCACAGAGCTTCCTTTGTTTCTTTAACCTTTTTCTTGACCGATAATTGCTGATTTGCCCCCCTACTGCTGTCCAGCTATTTGCTTGTCAATTTTCTAGTTCGCTTTCTCCATTTCGTATCATCATTCCTTATATACAGGTATCTGAAACTTTCCTAGCCCACTGCTTTTCCCCCATTTTTCTCAAACGCTCCTCAAATGCTATCTTACTGCTAGCTTCTCTGCTCTCGAACGATGCCCATTCCATATCACCCTGTACCTTTTGATTTGATGTATTGTCACGTGCTCCCAAAGCTAGTCTCCCTACGCCACATTGTTTAATTTCTATCCTTGCTTGAACATCTGGTCCCATGCACAGGACCGCATTACCGAAAGTCAGGCTAGGAACCATTACCCCTTTCCAGATCCCTCTTACCACTTGATACCTATTGTAATTCCACAGTGCCCGATTTTTCATGACAGCTGCATTCCTACTAGCTTTATTCATTCAATATTTTTCATGCTATGTCAGATACTCAGCACCGTTATTTATCCACACCCCAAGGTACTTGTACTCATCCACTACTTCAAGCGTGAACTCCTGTATTCTATGCTCGCCGAGCTCATCATTAAATGTCATGACTGCAGATGTTTCTTTACTAAACACTAAACATAATCTATCTCCATCTGTACCACATATGTCTATGAACTTCTTTAAATCTTCCTTGTTGTCAGCCATTAGCACTCTATCATCGGCGTATATTAGTCCCGGTAATGACTGTTTAATCAATTCTCCTTGCTTGAAAAAAGAAAGGTTGAAGTCTAGTCCGCTCCTCTCTAGCTTGGTCTTCAACCCTTGCAGGTACAAAATGAGCAACAAAGGAGACAGAGGACATCCTTGCCTAAGCCCCCGTTGTATCTGTACAGGCTCTGATACAATGTTTTCCCATTTTATTAGCACTCTGGCACCTTTATATATATCTTTTAAAAGATTAATTACTCCATCTTCCACATCCAATGTGCCCAGTATGTCCCACAGATACTCTTGAATAACGTTGTCGTAGGCTCTCTTAATATCCAGAAATGCTAGATATAGGGGCTTGTGTTAGTTTTCAGCAATCTCTATACACTTCGTCAATGAAAACACATTGTCCTCCAACCTCCTTTGTTTTCGGAACTCATTTTGTAGCTCCCCTAGCAACCCCTCGTTCTCCACCCAAGCCTGCAATCTGTCTTTTATAATCTGCATCACCACCCTGTACACCACAGATGTCACTGTTATGGGACGGTAGTTACTTACGTCAACTTTGTCCCCCTTTTCCTTATATATCATGTTCATTCTACTTAATCGCCATTCATCGGGGACTTTCCCATCCATTATCATTTTATTCACTACCGGTATTAATGGTTGCTTGAATTTTGGTCCTAGCTTCTTTAGTAACATAATCGGAATGTCATCTGGTCCTGTTGACATGCCACTAGGAACCTTCTTCTCTGCCCTTTCCCACTCGCTTTGCTCAAGTGAAGTTATTGCAGTAACCAGTCTATCCTCCTTCGATAAATTATGTTCAACATTTCTATTTCTAAATTTTTCTGTCATCCTTGTTCTTATGTGTTTTATCGCTTCATCCTCTTCTAGTCGAATACCCTGATCTGTACAAATAAACGTTTGTTCCAGCCTAGACTTATTATTCATTGCATTTAGATGCTTCCAGAATTTTTTAGATGCTTTTATATCCTTTTTATTTACTCTTTACATTCATTGGGCACCTCATTAATCAGATAGGATGCTTCCCTTCTATACTTTATGAACGTATCCCATTTTCTGTCTACTTCAACTTCTGTTCCCCCTCTTCTTGGAATATCTGTGTTCCCTGGGCGCTTCCTGACGTTTCTCTATCGCCCTCTTGAGCTCCTCCTGCCACAAACTCTTGGGTTTCCGTCTTTTCCCTTTTAGCTTTACTCGCACCTGAGCAAGCTCTAGCTCCAGTAATCGAGTCGATTTGGTACAAGTCCATTCTGTTTCACTATCCTCAAAAATTATTTTCTCAATTTTTTGGCTGCTGCTTCCAATTGCTTTTGTGAGTAAAAATTCCCCACTGATTGTTCATCTCACGTCAGTCCTACTTTGGTTTCTCTTCTGAAACTCAAGATGCGCTTGTGGTCACTACCTAGACTTCTGGAACCATGCTCATCTATGCTCAATACCCCTAATCTATTATACATCCTCTGTGACATTAGTGCATAATCTATCGTCGAGTGCATACTCACTGTCTCCCATGTTATGAGCCCTTCACCCTTCTCTGTACTGTTGCATAAAACTAAATCATGCCTGTCACACTTGTCCTGCAACATGCTTCCTGTCGAATCTGTGTACCCATCCAGGTCTTCTATATGTGCGTTCATGTCGCCTAACATAATTATATCGCCCTGTCATCCTAGCTCATCAATGTCGCTTGCAATACATTCTGACATTTTCCTGTTTTCCTCTTTGGCATTAGCTCCTGTCCAAAGTTATACAAAGCCAAGGAGTGCTTGCTCCCCTGTCTGTTTTCCTCTTAGCCATAAATGTTCCTTGCATCCCAGTTTAACCCTTTGGAAATTCTTACTTTTATGAATGAATGCCCCAATTCCACCCCCCCCCCCTTTCTGCTACCCTCTGTTCTATTGCAATATTCCCCTGCGTAGTCTGGGTTACAGGGTGGTTGCTCCATGTCTCTTAGATGCGTCTCCACTAAACCATATACCATTAATTCCTTCTGCCTTAACTGTTCATCTATTTCCTCCCAGTTCAGTCTATTCCTGCCACCTTGCATGTTAATGAAACATATATCTGAATTAACTTGGCCCCGGCGCTTGTGTCTATTTCTTCGCCTATGGTTCCATCGTCCCTTTGATCGTGGTTCCTCCTTATCTACACTGGTTCCCTCAAAGCTCTGGGTCCCCCCAAAAAAGCTGTTGCCTGGTGACCTATCCTACTACCCACCCTCTTGCCAGTGGCACCACCGTAGTGAATGCCATCCTGTGCAAAAGGGTGGGGCCTGGCCTCGTACACTTCCCTGTTAACTTCACATTACCCCGTATCTTAGTCGACGACTCATTATTCTAATTACACGGTTAGCCTCAACGATCCTCATTTCCGTTTCGCTAGCCTGCCTCTGTACCTCAGGGATTCTGCATATGGTCACATGCACACTGTCAGAGGCCTCTATAAGCCTACGCATCCCCACTTCTAACTGCTTCTAGAGATTCTGGCTCCTCCCCTTCAGCACATCGTTGAAACCAGCATGGATAACGACAAGGTGTTCGCCATCCATGCTGCCCCCAATACCTCCTGGGCTTTGGCCATTGCATCAACCACGCGCTTCTATGACTGTGCATCCATCTGCACCCGCCTTTCCGCCTTCACTGTCGTCAAAACACCTCCTTCAACCCTCGCTACGTTCGAGTCACCGACTACCAGAACCCTCCTCCGCTTTAACCGTTCGCTTCCTGACTGCGACTGTTGCCCTCCGGATCACACTACCTGTTTCTGCCGCCGCCGTACGCTACTGTCGAGAGTTTTTACCTCTCTCTCTTCCCCACTCATAGCCTCCTGCACTACAGCGCTGTAGGATCGACAAGCCTCGTCCCCACTTGACACTGCACCGAACCGGGGTGCCCTGCCGGCTGCGACCTGAGCGCTTCTACCTGCTCTTCTAGCTGGGCCCGCTTTTCCCGCTCCTCCGTCAGCTCGCCCATAATTTGCTCCAACTGGTCGGCATTAGCCGCCTCCCTCTTAAGCGACTCAGCGACCTAAGTTTCTAACTTAATTCGTTTCCCTCGTTCCACCTTCAGGTCCACTTTGAGTTCCTTAATCGTAGCTGCCCATTCCCCTTTATACATCTGAACGGCCTCCTGAAAACGCTTACATATCTTGCAGGCGAAGCTAGCCCCATCTGATTAGGCTAAGCTCCTGAACTTGGTCTCATCTAAATAGCACCAACGGTCTCACTCCTGGCACTGCACTAACTCCCCGTCCCCGTCCACCTTGACTTTCCTAGCTTGCCGACCCATCGTCCGGGCGAGTATGCAACGTAAAAGCCCGCCAGTATTCCTACCCAAAAACCTTCGGAACTACGCAACGTTAAAGCCCGCCAAAATTCCTACACAAAATCCTTCGGCACTACAGAACGTAAAAACCCGCCAAACACCTACTCAAAAACCTTCGGCACTACGTGACGTAAAAGCCCGCCAAAATTCCTACATCAAAAACCTTCAGCACTACGCAACGTAAAAACCTGCCGAAATTCCTACACAAAAACCTTCGGCACACACACTTCCGCAAGCCTTCCTACCCTTAAATAGGTTTAAAACTACCGCCCGACAGCATGTACAAGCACAAACACCAAAAAGCACTTAGGTTCGGACGTAGTCGCTGGAGCTCCGGAAAAAAGCGTCCTCCTCCGACGGCGTCACGAGCACCGGATGGATGGATGGATGGATGGATGGATGGATGGATGGATGGATGGATGGATGGATGGATGGATGGATGGATGGATGGATGGATGGATGGATGGATGGGTGGATGGATGGATGGGTGGATGGATGGATTGGGTAGATGGGTAAGTGGGTGGGTGGATGGACGGACGGACGGACGGATGGACGGATGGACGCATGGGCGGATGTATGTATGTATGTATGTATGTATGTATGTATGTATGTATGTATGTATGTATGGATGGATGGATGGATGGATGGATGGATGGATGGATGGATGGATGGACGAACAGAAGGACGGATGAACGGACGGACGGATGGATGGATGGATGAATGGGTGGGTGGGTGGGTGGGTGGGTGGGTGGGTGGGTGGGTGGATGGATGGATGGATGGATGGAAGGACGGATGGGTGGGTGGATGGATGGATGGGTAGATGGGTAAGCGGGTGGGCGGATAGATGGATGATTGGATGGATTTATGGATACAGCTGAACCCTTTAAATCGGGCGGTGGCTCAAGCCACCTAGCCATGACTTATGAAATTTTACTCTTCTCTTGATTTTAGCCAACAATCAGATTACCTGCGCTTGGTTACTTCTACCCGCTAAAAATATACTTTCCCTTCACTGTCCTTAAACCCCAATGCCCTGGATAAATCAGCCCCGCTGCTTTCCCATTTTTCTCAATCGCTCCTCAAATGCTATCTTACTGCTAGCTTCTCTGCTCTCGAACGACGCCCATCCCATTCACCCTGTACCCCCTGATTTGGTGTATTGCCAAGTGCTTCCAAAGCTAGCCTCCCAATGCCGCGTTCTTTAATTTCTAATCTTGCTTGAGCATCTGGTCTCATGCACAGGACCGCCTTACCGAAAGTCAGGCTAGGAACCATCACCCCTTTCCAGATCCCTCTTACCACTTCATACCTATTGCAATTCCACAGTGCCCTATTTTTCATGACATGACAGCTGCATTCCTACTAGCTTTATTCATTACATATTTTTCATGCTCTGTCAGATACTCAGCGCCGTTATTTATCCACACCCCGAGATACTTGTACTCATCCACTATTTCTAGCGTGAACCTCTGAATTCTATGCTCGCCGACCTCATCATTAAATATGACTGCAGATTTTTCCTTACTAAACTTGAAACCTAATCTATCTCCCTCTGTACCACATATGTCTATCAACTTCTGTAAATCTTCCTTGCTGTCAGCCATTAGCACTATATCATCGGCGTATATTAGTCCCTGTAATGACTGTTTAATCAATTCTCCTTGCTTGAAAAAAGAAAGGTTGATGCCTTGTCCACTCCTCTCTAGCTTGGTCTCCATCCCTTCCAGGTACAACATGAACAACAAAGGATATATATATATATATATATATATATATATATATATATATATATATATATATATATATATATATATATATATATATATATATATATATATATCGGTCGGTGGTTGCACACTTACGATCGTGAAAATTGCACTTTGGCTCCAGCATGGCTGCCTCTTGTTGCAACGCATGCCTGCTGTAGAGGTAGAGTGCGAAAAAGGTTATGCGAAGTTATCAAGGGCGGACGCAGACCGTTGAACATACTCATGATCTCGGTCAGACGCGTATAGATCGGCTACCGCGAGGCACACGTGTTGCCTTCGATGCGAGCTGTCCCGTCGTCAAGTGTGAATATAAGATGCGAGGGATCTTCAAACGCATGCGCGCTGCTACCTTTTCCAATGCGTCTCGTCTGAGCGAAAAAGTGCACAAGCATTGCTCATCAAACGGCTCTGTGTACGGTCGATTATTCCTCGTTTGTGCACTAACTACGCAATAAGTAAGATCGCAGACGACAATTGCAATTGACGTAGCTGTAGTCATTGTGATTTATGTGTTTTTTTTGAAATGCTTCCTGTCAGTTGTAAGCGGAAATGAGTCAGGGTATGTTTCGCTCAAGTGCAGTCTGCTGCGTGCCGCCTACACACTAAACTGAGAGGAGTTTAAAAGAAGTGAAGTTTTCTTTATCGTACTCTACTTTATGAAAGTGTGTGTGCTAGAAATAGCTATTTCTAGCGTGAACCCCTGTATTCTATGCTCGCCGACCTCATCATTAAATATAATGACTGCAGATTTTTCCTTACTAAACTTGAAACCTAATCTATCTCCCTCTGTACCACATAAGTCTATCAACTTCTGTAAATCTTCCTTGCTGTCAGCCATTAGCACTATATCATCGGCGTATATTAGTCCCGGTAATGACTGTTTAATCAATTCTCTTTGCTTGAAAAAAGAAAGGTTGATGCCTTGTCCACTCCTCTCTAGCTTGGTCTCCATCCCTTCCAGGTACAACATGAACAACAAAAAAGACAGGACACGCTTGCCTAAGCCCCGCTGTATCTCTACAGGCTCTGATATATCTTTTTCCCATTTTATATGCACTCTGTTACCTTTATATATATATATATATATATATATATATATATATATATATATATATATATATATATATATATATATATATATATATATATATATAAAAATTAATTACACTTACTTGCACATCCAATGTGCCCAGTATGTCCCACAGATACACCACCGTGAGATCACAGCGCCATCTGTGGCAGGAACTAGAAAACAGCTTATCCGGCATGGGGACTTGTAGTGCCACCTACAATATCATTGTACAAACAACCACCTGCCACGTGCCAATGCTGTCGTCTCGGTGGAATATGGTGGAAAGGGGTGGAACTATGTGAGAAGAACGTCAGGGGACGAAAGGACGGCATAGTTTTGGTTCCTAAGAATCCAAGATGGCGTTCAATAAAATTGGTTGTGCCCTCCCATCCCCTTTCCCCTCTTACCCACAAAAAATATCGTACAACGGGAGGAAAACTGTCCCGTCATAGGACCGCTATTTGTGTATGCATTCGCTCCTCTATATATACTCCGACAGCAAGGTGCACAACTCCGCGGACAGTTTTGTATCGAATTTGGTAGGAAAATAAAACCCTATGGGTTGCGGTATAGAAATAAAACCAGTATTAAATAGTAGGTAAAAATTGTATACATGCAATTACTAATTCAAGCGCTACCATATCGCGCCGCAAGCAGAATTCTATGCCCAACTTGACACCCCAAACGAAACAAGTTCCGTTTGGGGGGTATCTTGAGGAGGTGTATCTGAAGAACGGGCGCGTTCTGCATCACTTTCTTCGTCTAGCAAACCAAACAGTTAATCGTCGTTACTTCAGCGTCTTCCAGACAGTGGCGGCCTTTTTTTCTTCATCTTACCTAATGTAAGCCGGTGGCCTATGTTCCAGTTCCGCGTTTCTGCAGCAATGTCATCAGCGCCAATGCGTATTGCTCTAGTGCCGTGCTTCTGCCAGGTTTGTCCACGACAACGCATGCCGTGCACATTTCTCTGTCACTACCGGCACATAGCTCAAAGGGTGATTGTTATATTGATAGTATTATTAATTGATGCAGAAGGAGATGTACAATGCACAGCACGAGAGTGTGTTGCATTTTAACACGAGACGTGAACTGTTGCGGCGAGAGCATAGTGCTTTCGTGCACTGGCCACTGACTGCGCCACCGCGGGAGTCGAATCCTGGTTGCGGTATTATTTTTTCTTTGTTTATGATTTCCCAAGGTTACCTTCTCGGTAAGTCATCACAGAAACTGCTGAGCCGGTTTGCCCTCGTGAAGTAGTACCTTTTGTGGTAAACGTTCCCACGTTCCCAATATAGGAAAGAAAGCTATCTATCGCATTAGTCCCACCAGAAAACAAAATATTTATCCAATTAGACACAAGACACCATCCGGCAAATGGCCTTTCCAACTACATGTGAAGGAAGAAGTGGTGGTTTCGAACGTCCCTTGTTTGCACCTCTTCCACTTTACTGCAGTTTTTTTGCTTTTGTGCGCGAACCGTGTCCACGTCATCCTTAGGGAGGGGGCGCACATACCTGCGTCCTCCTGTCGTCGCCGTCGAAAATACTGCGGCTCTAACAGCTGGCAACTCCAGTGCTGCGAATGTTGCTGATGATGATAATAATAACAATTGGTTTTTGAGGAACGGAAAAAAAGCGCTGTATCTGTCTGATATATCGGCGGGCACCTTAAAGGGACACTGAGGAGAAATTGAAGTTGGCTTGTATCCATAGAATACCAGCTCCTGATCACAAAAACGCCACTCTTCCTGAAAACAAAGCTCTTGCAATGTAGAAAATAGCAAGAACCAAAATACAGGTATCGCCGCCACAGGCCAATCTCGCAAGTACAAGCGTGATGACTTCCTAGGACAAGAGGCACCACCATGGAGGAATTTTCCTTACTTCATGGAAACCACGAATCTCTGAAGCTTGCAAAGGAAGGTAGCGCACCGCACCGCTACCCGCCAGAAATCACGGAGTCTCCGTTTACGTCACGTTTCACGTCACTCCGTTCTGCGTCGTCATAAGAGTTCTCCGTGTCGTCATAAGAGTTCTCGAGTTTGAATCGGAGCGGCGGGAAAAAATTTTTCAACTTCGAATCCAAACTTCTTTGAAATAAATGCATCTTTCGCTCCCGGACAAGTGTCAACAAAGCCATGAAATGCCGAACTATCAGATATTGCTAACAAAAAAATTTTGATAGGGTTCTCTTCAGTGTCCCTTTAACCGCGCCGTAGGGGAAGGGACAAAGGAGGGAGTGAAAGAAGAAAGGAAGAAAGAGGTGCCGTAGTGGAGGGCTCCGGAATAATTTCGACCGTTTGGGGATCTTTATCGTGCACTGACATCGCACTTGCTGATGTGGAGCTTCCAGATTCGTCCGATGAATCCACGGTGATAGAGATGAAATCTTACAGCAGCAGCTTCACGCTTTTTGTGTCGCGCCGCCTGAAAAAGAAGTTGCGCTGGACATCAACAGCAAGTGAGATGCCTACGAGCACTGCGGACAAGCCAGGAGTTTTCTCAGTGCCTTTCGTTCCTACTACGCAGACGGCTAATCTGCACACCATTAACACAAAGCGGCTAACCCAGTTTTTCGATCGGGTGGTTCCGGGACAAGTCTGTGAAGTCAGAATTAATGCATGGAATAATGTTCTGACAGTAGATGTTAAATCTCAGGCATCAGTAGACAAGCTGAAAGAAACTAGTGTCCTCGGTGGCATGGCGGTCCGCTCCTACATTGCTCTTACGTTGCTCAGGTATCACTGATGTTGGCCCGGAGATAGATGACAAGGACCTCCGGAGGCTGATTAAATCTGCGGCCCGGATAGTGGACATTCATCGTTTCGGCGGCTCCAAGTGTGTAAAGATAATTGCTGAAACTGACGCTCTCCCATCCAATTTCAAGGTTGGATATGTGAGGCATCCTGTCCACCTGTATGCTCCAAGGCCTGTTCAGTGCCACAAGCGCAACAAGATAGGTCATGTGAGTGCTGTTTGCAAAAATGGGGTATCCTGCCGTCGATGCGGCGGAGGTGTGCACCAGCATGATACCTGCGCGACAGAGACTATAAAGTGTGCCAAGTGCTCGGGTGCCCATGAAGCCCCAGTTAAGAACTGCCCTCAGATGAAAAACAAAACTCATACTGAAAATGATAATGGAGGACAATTCGACCCACCAAAAAGCGGCTGCGCGTATTCGTCGCCGCAAACATCGTTCCCGGCGGCGTCGTTCCCGGCGGATCCACACAATGCTATTCGAGCTGCACCAAAGTCGCACGAAGTATCACTTCAGCCGGCAGGGCAGCATGAGCCTAAAAACGATAAAAAGACGCCTGAGGCAGTGTCCCATGTTACCGCAGAGGCTCAGTCTGTCATGTTTGTGTTATCAATTTCCTCTGATGTTGAATGACCTGCTCTATTATATACAAGGACATCGCCACGGCAAGACCAAGGCTGGTCGCCGCTCCAACTGACACTGCTGGCAAGCCCGAAGGTCAGGATGTGAGCATTATGCTAAAAAGGCTTGTGTGTTCAATGCGCGTGCTGCTTTCAGGCATTAACACGCCAACAGCAAAGATTCTTGGGCAGTTTTTGGATGCACTTGAGCCGCCTTTGGCGGCATTGCAGTAATTCATTAATGCACAACCAAAACCCACCTCCTCAGTGACAGTGCACATGCGCCGTAGTGTAGTGGTGCAATGGAATGCCCGAGGCCTGCGCGGTCGTCTGATTGACTTCCGGCAACGCGTCCACAAGTACCGCTTCAATGTGCTTGTTATATGTGAGCCCAACATGCCATCTCCTTTCTACCTTTCTGGGTATGTGCTGCTGTGGTCTCGCGAAGAAGACGAAACAAGCAAAGCGTTAGTTTGCATACGCCAAGACATTGCGCACGTCCACAAGTCCTACAGCCACACAACACAAACCATTACATCTCCTTTATAGTCACGCTAAAAGGACGGGTCTTCTCGATAATCGGTGCCTACATTCCACCTAGAGGTGCCATTGATACTTCGTACCTATATTTAGCTATCCAGAGTTGCACAGCTTCTCATATAATATAGATTTTAATGCTCATCACCCTCAGTGGGGTGGTGCTGTTATGAATAACCGAGGCAGGAACCTGTTTGACTTTATGCACTCCCAGAATTTTGTAAATATCAATGATGGTTCACCTACGTTTCTGCGTGGCACGTCGTACCACAGCTGCGTGGATCTGGCCTTTGTTTCAGCAAGTCACCAATCTTAAGTCAGCTGGTGAAGTGACTGGTAAACACATGTGAGTGACCACATTCCAACGTATGTATCCGTCAAGTGGTACGCACTTACTACTTCGTCTTGCGTGTGATATACAGACTGGCCTGCCTTTAGGACGTCCTTGAAGACTTCTTGTCTGGACCCCAAAACACCTTCTAAAATAGAAGGCCTGATTACTTCCGCTCTCGGTGAGACCACGCGGTATAGATGTGCGCCTACGCCAGGATCTACTATTAACGTGGAATTCGAAAGACTACGCGCACTCTGTCGGCGCGCGGAAAAGAAATACAGAACATCTAAATCCAAATATGATCGCGTCCTTTGTCGCCGAGCTCATCGAAAAATAAAGCGCCACCTCGCGAGCTTAGGGAGACAACGTTGGAGGCAGTTCCGTTAATCGCTGGACCGTCGCAAACCGCTGCAGCGTACCTGGCATGTAGCCAGGAGCTTGCGTTCACCCCCACAAGAACGGTATCCTTTCCATGCCCTGTGCATTTACCAACGCCGTAGTAATGTAGAGGTAGCAGAAGAATTCTGCAAAATGGTTGTGGGCGCTACCCCTGTTGCAAGAAACAGCTTGGGGGCTTTTGTGCCACCATCAACAGACGACCACTACGACACGCTATTCACGAAGTCTGAACTAGGAGCTGCTCTTTCTTCGTGTAGGCGTGCATCTACACCTGGTCCTGACGGGATTTCGTGCGCGTCTCTCTCTCAGCTTGGCATGGAAGGCCAAACTGTGCTGCTCAATTACTACAATGATACATGGGCTTCCGGAATCGTTCCAGAACACTGGAAGATCAGCGGCCTGGTTGCTCTTTTAATGCCTGGAAAGTCTCCTTATGGTGGTGGTGGTGGTAAACATTTATTATTTACAAGGAGGTGTCTGGGCCCAGGCCCTAAGGCCCAGGTCCTCACAAATCTAGGTGGAGTCCCAATTCCGGAGCCCCAATGGCGTCTAGCGCCGCTCGCACCCTTGCGACCAAGATCCGTTGGGACTGCAGGTCATGGCAGCTGAGCAGCGCCGCCTCCCAGGCCTCCCTAAAGAAGGGTGGGAGATGAAGGATTGGGAAGGGTGGGGATTGGAAGGGCAGGCCCAGACCATATGGAAAACATCCGAGAACGTCGCTCCGCACAGCCTGCAGCCACCATCAAATTCTGAATTGAAGTGTTTCAATACTGCCGGGCACAGCATTGTATTTGTAAAAATTTTGAGAAGAAGCTGTTCGTCTGCTCTCGGGAGACCCTTACAGGGTTCCGGAAAGCGACGATGACTGTCCTTATAATATTGATGTCTGATGTAGTGATGTCTTTGAATGTGATTAGCAATTGGGTAGCCTCGTAGTAGGCAAGTGTGAGTGCCCGGGGAGAGAGCGCGCAGGCTGCCTGATCGGCTAACTCATTGCCCTGGAGTCCCAGGTGGCCGGGAGCCCAGATGAGGTTACAGTTTGGAGGGTCGCTGGACCGACAGCAATTTTGTAGGATGCACCAGGCGAGAGGAGGTATCCAACCCAGCTCATAGTTCCGACAGGCCCCCATCGAGTCGGTAATGATGTGTTTCACTTGTGGGAGGGAGAGTGCGAGGGCAATCGCGATTTCCTCCGCGTGTGTTGCGCTGTAGGCGCGGAAAGCGAGTCCTGCCTCTGTGGTGTTGTCGTGGACCACTGCTGCGGTAAACCACCCCCCACGGTGGGGACCGGCAATGTCCACGTTGTACACGTGTTGTTGTTGACCATAATGTCGCTCCAGTGCTTCCGCACGCGCCTGGCGACGGCCATTGTGGTCAGAGTGTGACATGTTGCGGGGAATGGGTCGGACCCTGAGGGCGCGTCTCCAGGGTTCTGGCGCTCGTACCCGTTCCTCAAAGGTGATGGTGTGTTGGATGTGGAGTCGGTCAAGAATGCGGCGACCGGATGGCGTTTGTGATAGGCGCGTATATTGGTTGACGAGATGGGCGTCTTGGAGTTCCCGATAGGTGTTGACCACCCCCAGGTCCAACAAACGCTGGTTGGATGTGGTAATGGGAAGGTCAAGTGCCCGTTTGATGACTTTGCGGTGCATGACCTCGATTTTGTCCTCGTCGTGTTTGCGCATGTGAAGGTAGGGGTTCGAGTTGAGAATTCTACTCGTTACAAAGGCATATGCCAGCCGCAGGGCATCGTTGATTCGTAACCCCCCACGCTTGTTGGAGACTCGGCGTACCATACGGCCCACCTGATCACCATACATGCGGAGTTTTGCGAGTGTTGTGTCCGGTCTGCGTTGTTGGTGAATAAAGAGACCGAGGATGCGGATCTCCTTGGCCTCTCTAATCGGACCCGAAGGGGAGTGTGAGGTGAATTGAAGTGTCGTCCCGAGGAGAGGATCGAATATGGAAAAATTCTGATTTGGTGGGAGCACACTGGAGACCACAGTATTGTTACGGTGTGGGATGCCACGGGGTGGCCACGGGCCCGCCCAGAGAAATATAGCAGCAGTACGGAGGCGAGCTGGCGAAGCACGACCGGCGGCGGCCAAGCTTTCTCGTTCTATCTCCCTCGTGCTAGAGCCGCGTGCTCGCCGCTCGCGCTCGCTCTCCGCCTCTTCTTTTATTCCCGTATCACCTTTCCACCGGGGGGGGGGGGGGGCGGAGAAGTCAGGCCGTGCTTTGATGCAGGGTTTCCTGGGGCGATGCAATGTGGGCTCGCAGATAGGAAACGGTCACACTCTTCGTTGAATTCGAAGTGTGTGAGCTGGGCGAAGTGGCTGCAGTCGCCGAAGGTCCCACACCGGTTAGGCTAACTTCAGGGAGTTTTATGCATATTGAGCGGCGATCCGTTTATGGGACTGCGTTGCGTGGGGAAGGAAGGCATGGAGCCAGCAGGCGACGACGGCACTGATGAGGACCCGGTAGCTAAGTCGGAGTCACCGCAGGCGCCGTAGACATATCGCTTCATGTTTGAAACATGCTCTGGGAAAATGTGGTGCACACCGCATGGTCGATGCTCTGGCAGGTCTTCGAGGCGGTATGTCACGGGGCCGAGTCGGGCAACGACACGGTAAGGGCCGCGGTATCGGGGCAAGAGCTTTGCGGCACGGCCAGTCGCACGGATGGTGCGGCGAACGAGGACCAAGTCACCGGGCCGGAAGGGGGGATGTGGTGGTGCTGCCGCGTTGGCCGCTTGCACACGCGCGTGAGCCGTGAGGAGGTTGCGCTGGGCGTCGAGGCGGGCGGAATGAAGTCGTTGAGCAGATTCAGTTGGTGACGCAGTGGGATGGGGGAAGGCCAAACTGCGCGTCGAGAGGGATGGAGGGCGTTCTGCCATAGACGACTGAGAACGGCGTCACATGCGTTGTTTCTTGCGCTGCAGTGTTGACTGCAAAAGCTGCAGCAGAAACAAAACGATCCCAGTTTGTGTGGGACGGAGCGACGTAGGATGCGAGTATATCCGTGAGGGTACGGTTAACACGCTCCACGAGGCCATTGCACTGCGGATGATTGACGGATGTAGTGGAATGCGCAATGCCGAAGGAGCGGAGGGCTCGCTCGAATTTATGGGACATAAAGCAGCTCCCACGGTCCGTGATGAGGCGCCGGGGAACACCGTGCCGAAGAACGAGATGCTGTTCCACAAACGCGACGGCATGAGCGGACGACGTGTCTGGAACGGGCAGTGCTTCGACCCACTTGGAGAAGTAGTCGATCGCAACCAGAACATACCGGTTGCCGGCACGCGTCTTCGGAAACGGGCCCAAATGATCCAGTCCAACCAGCTCAAAAGGTGAACTTGGTGGCGAAAAAGCCTGCGGGGGTGGCTTGGTTACACCTGTGGACGGTTTTCTGTACTGGCATGTCTGGCAGGACGCCACGTGTTCCTTGACATCTCTGGACATATTAGGCCACCAAAACCGCTCCGACACTCGTGCGTAGGTCTTGCCGCGACCAAGGTGACCAGCCGTGGGAGCGTCGTGTAAGCCGCGCAAGATTTGCGACCGCAGTGTTGCCGGCACAACTGGCAACCAGACGGGTGGTCGACCACGGAGCCGCTTCACATGACACAAGAGGTCGTCCTTCATTCGATAGACCCGGCGTAGTTGGCGGAGGCCTGCGCTGGCGGCGGTGCCAAGGGAGTGGATTATGGCAGCAATGGCGGGATCTTGCGTTTGTGCAGTCCTCAGGTCCGTCAAAGCCGTCACGGAACAAGGGTGGCGAGAAAGGAAATCGGCATCTTGATGGGCAGAGCCGCGCCGATGCACTATTGTGAAATTGTACTCTTGAAGTTGCAGGGACCAGCGTGCAATCTTGGCATTCAAATGTTTGGCGGACTGCAGCCAAGTGGGAGCGCTATTGTCCGTGACTATGGTGAAGTGACGGCCGTGCAGGTAGGGACGGAACTTCTCGACGGCCCAGACAACGGCGAGGCACTCGAGTTCTGAAGAGTGGCGGCGGCGCTCAACGTCGGAAAGCTGGCGGCTGGCATAAGCTAGGACTTTGTGGTCACCAGACTCGTCTTCTTGCAGGAGGACAGCGCCGAGCCCATCTTGGCTGGCATCCGTGTGGAGGACGATGGGGGCCGATTCGTCGTAATGGGCCAATGTAGGAGGCTCGAGGAGGGCGTGCTTGACGTCAAGAAACGCGAGCTGTTGGGCCTGCGTCCAACTCCACGGTGCATTCTTCTTCAGCAGGGCGGTCAATGGAGCGCTGCGCTTGGCAAAGTCCGGAATGAAACGACGGAAATACGAAGCAAATCCAAGGAAACTTTTGAGCTCCTTGGCGGTGGTGGGAGCTTCGTAAGCTGTAAGCGGGGTGAACAGGCACCTGCCAGTAGCCCGAGAGCAGATCTAGCGTGGAAAAATAACGGGCCCCCTTCAGGCGGTCAAGCGCATCGGCGAGGCGAGGCAGCGGGTACACGTCGCAATTAGTAATAGCATTTAGCTTCCGATAGTCAACGCAGAAGCGGAGTGTTCCATCCTTCTTGCGCACAAGGACGACAGGGGAGGACCAAGGGCTACAAGAAGGGGCAATGATTCCCTGGTCAAGCATGTCGCACACGTGCTGCTGGATGACTCTCCGTTCGGCTGGCGCTACACGGCGAGGTTGGTGATGAACGGGCCCGCGGTTTTCGGTGTTGATCCGGTGTTGAGCCCAGGAAGTGCACCCGAGTTCACCGGCGCTGAGAGCAAGGCAACTGCGATGCTCGAGCAGCAAGGTCTTCAGAGAGGCGAGCTCCGCGCAGGTCAGGCTGGGTCCAAAGTTAAATTCTTCCCAAGATAGGATCGCCGGCGCTGGAGGGTGGCGAGGCGGGGCTTCAGGTTGCAGAGACGCCACTGGTGACCCGGGGTCCAAAACTGAGGCTGTACCCAATTGCGTGCCAGGAGTCAGCGCGAGAGGTACGCTGCTGATGATGAGTATAAATACGTGGGCCTCTCCTTTGAGCACAGGCAGAAGGCTTCGAGGGGAGATCATCTGACGGGCTGGAGCTGAACACCGGATGGGTTCAAACAGCACGTCTGCTGTGACCGGACTGTCAAGCGTGGCATACACCCACGTTGCCGCACCCGGTGGCAGGGTCACGGCGGACGCCACAGTCACGGTAGTGACGTCGAACGGCTTGACTCGACACGGCCACTTCGTCGCGAGGTCACGCAGAGATGCTGAGGCACGCTTGGTCGCCGACACCAGGGACTGCCACAGGGCGACACCGAGGCTGGAAACCCGGCTAAGCCAGCCCGGCCCACAGAGAGTTCGGCTCGCCCGTGGTTTGGTTCTAGTAAAATTAAGGACGACTCCGGCTTGCTGGCACCACCCGCACCCGAGGACCACTGGCCAAATAGGGCTGTCTGCGACAACAAACTCGGTGGAGATGGTATTTCCGAGTGCTGTCAGGTTGACGACGACACGTCCGACTTGCTCCACAGGGGTGCCGTTAAAAGCTAAGAGCCGGGTTTTGGCGGCTGGCAGAAGCAGGTGGGGCGCGTTAGCAACAAACGATTTGTGCAGTACATTGACAGCCGCTCCAGTGTCAACCAAGGCCTTTACGTGCCGGTCAAGCAGGGCGACGTCGACGAGCACGTAAGGAGCATCAGTGGTAATCGGAGCCGACGAATGGAGGGGACGCGGAGAACGAAGGAGTGTGGGGACGGACTTTATTCGGCGGAACGGTGCCCCCGGAGTTCCGCCAAATCGTTTCCCGACGTTGGAGGGCCGGCACAGTCCCTCGCGTAGTGTCCCCGCAGGCCGCAGCGGAAGCAGGTCATGCGGACGTCGTTACGCAGGCGTCGGATAGAGGCCGCAGTTGGGGCTGCGGACCGAGGAGCCTGCACCCGGACGCTGCGCTCGGCAGACGGTGGCGACCCCCGCGTGGCCAGCAAAGTCAATTCCGCCTCGATGGCGAGCGCCATGGCGGCGCGGACGGAATCAGGACGGCCAGAGCGGACCAAGCGCTGCACCTCGGGGAGTCGGATGGCGTCGACAAATGCCTCGGTGCCGACCAGGGCCACGGCGTTCTGAGGCGCTCCCGGCAGCGACTGCAGAGCCAGGCGCTCAATGGCGGCGGCGAGGTCCTGGTACGTCTCCCCGGGCTCTTGACGGCGGGCTCGCAGGCGGTGGTACTGCACACGGGGTTGACCTGAGGCACCATAGTGGTCGGCGAGGAGGCCCGCCACAACAGTGTAAGAGCCCAGCTGGTCGGGCGGCACGTTCTACAGCAGCTCGGTGGCGCGGCCCCTCAGTTTTGCAACGAGCATCAATGCCTTCATTTGCTCGTCCCAGCCTCTCGCCGCCGCAATACCGTCCAGCTGGATGCGGTAAGCATCCCACGAGATGGTGCCGTCAAATGTGGGCAATTCCACAACGTCCAACGAACACTGCGGCGAGGACGCACCCGCGCCGAGCACGCCATTGGCGGCCACGACCGCAGGCCCAGCGACGGCAGAGCCGTAAACAGCGGCGGCGGGGACGCCCAAAGGCACCTGACCTGTGCTCGGCTCGGCTGGCACCAGGCGACGGATTTCGCGCCGGAGAGCTTCCATCTCCCCAGCCTGGGCAGTCAGACGGGCCTCCCATGCGTCCATCCGTTGGGTGACTGTATCCAGGAGGCGCTCAACACCGGCGTCCGGCTGCTTCGAAGAGCCGAGCCCCTCCGAGCGCCTAGGTCTAGCGGCGCCGGCCGCCGCGTCGTCGGCGCTATCGGCTGGTGGTGGACTCCTGTCGTCTGGCACGTCGGGTGCTTGATTCCGGGAGCGGGTGAGCGGCATGATCCCACCGCTGCCACCAAAATGTTACGGTGTGGGATGCCACGGGGTGGCCACGGGCCCACCCAGAGAAATATAGCAGCAGTACGGAGGCGAGCCGGCGAAGCACGACCGGCGGCGGCCAAGCTTTCTCGTTCTATCTCCCTCGTGCTAGAGCCGCGCGCTCGCCGCTCGCGCTCGCTCTCCGCCTCTTCTTTTATTCCCGTATCAGTATGCAGCGTAAGTGTCCACTTCCTCCGCTGCCTGTTGTAGGCAGGTCTCCATGTGCCCGAGATTGCCTTCTGTTGCCCAGATAGAGATATCATCCGCATATAGGGCATATTGGATGCCGGGCATAGAGCTTAATTTTGCGGGAGGGTCTTTCATTGCGAGGTTGAAGAGGAGGGGAGATAAAACCGCACCCTGTGGTGTACCCCGGGATCCGATGGTATAGGGTCCGTGTTCCTTGTCTTGAATTCGAATTCGATTCGTGAGAAATTGCCAGATGTATCGGTATGTATTCTGACCACAGTTGGTATATGAGCTTACCTCATACCGGCCTGTTGCACTAGCAAGCTGCATCGGTAAGGTTATGGAGCGAATGGTGCTGGCGCGGCTCGAATGGTTTTTAGAGCAGAATGCTCTCTATCTGGACATGACGACCGGGTTACGGCGGGGTCGTTCGTCGATTGACAGCGTAATCGACTTCATATCGACAGTGGAACATGAAAAACGTAGTCGCCGACTCGTCGCTGCTGTCTTAGACATCAAATGGGCCTACGATAACGTACTTCATGGCGACATCCTCGATGCGCATGACGACATGGGCATTGGAGGCCGGCTGTACTCGTGGATTGTGAGCTACCTCAACGGCCGGTTTTTTTTACTTGTCTACGCATGGTGGAGAGACTGCCCGTCACCAGGTTTGCTGTGGAGTTCCTCAGGGAGGAGTTCTCAGCCCAACCCTATTTAACGTGGCATTGATTGGGCTGTTGAATGAACTTCCCACTCACATTCGTATCAGTGCCTATCGTGATATCTGCATCTGGGCTTCGGGTTCGACACGTCCGCAAATGCGCACGAGATTACAACGTGCTATATCATCTACTTCAAGGTTCCTACGACGTCAGGCTTTGCACTTAGCAGCTGAAATATGTGCTGTGGTCGCATTCACGCGCAAGTCGCTGCCGCTACCCGGTCTCTGCCGCTTCAAGGGCTTGCAATACCATACGTCTCCCACCACAGTATTTTGGCATTATCATTGACCGCGATCTGTCATGGTCGAGGCATATAAAGACGCTAAAGAAAAAACTCTTTTTTGCAATGTCCTCCGCTTCGTAGCAGGCATTAAATGGGGCCCAATGGAGCGCTCCTTGCTCTTTACTATACTCTCTGTATAGGCTATATTCGCTACAGTTTTCCTGTACTCTCCACCATAATTATTTCCAGCTTGCGGACATTAGAAAGTGTCCAAGCACAGGCCCTCAAGATATGCCTCGGATTGCCACGTTGTGCCTCGAACAAAGGCGCGATTGAGGAATCTCGTGCGTGCCCAATATCGGCCGGCCTCTCACACTTACCACTTCGTGTATATTTACGCGCGCTTGCACGGCACCGCTCTCACCCACTGACGAAGAGTTTTGATGAGCGACATGACAACAGTGTTTCCCGTGCACTGCGCGCCCATCGATCCGAATTGGCATCAGACTATGCCCTGCCGCATCATCTCTTGCAGCCACCATAGGTGATGGCTCAGCATTCAGTATGCCTGCATGTCCCTGGCATAATACAGAAATCTCTGATGCTGGTTAGCGGACTGAAGCAACTTGCTCTTGCCTACATCCGGTCAGAATACGAAAACTGTGTGTACGTATGCACGGATTGATCTGCGTCACCAAAGCCATGAACAGCAGCTTTGGTAATCCCCGCTGAGCAGACGACCTGCAGGTTCATTTTAGGACACAAATCTACTTCAACCGCTGCAGAGCTTGCGGGCCTTCGGGAAGCGATTCGCCACATCTGCGGAGAACCGCCTCAGGAGTGGTGCATTTTCACTGACTGTAAACCTGCGCTACAAATTCTGGGATGCTTCCTATGCCACGCCGAATTCCAAGCTCTGGCTCTTGATATCATTACTCTTCTGTCATTTGCTCAGGAAAAAGGCCACCGTATAGTGTTTCGTGGATCCCTGGACACTCCGGATTCGATGGAAATGAGACCGCCGACGCTGAAGCAAGGAGCGCCTTCAGCAGTTGCCTGCGTACAGTTGTGCCATTCTCTAGACCGGACACCACTTGTCTGCTTTCGGAATGCAAGTCGCAAAATGCAAGTCGCCCGTGTGATAGCCTTATATAAGAAAGGAGATAAAAATGTTGTATCGAACTACAGACCGGTGTCAATTCTTCCTGCCTTTTCGATAGGTCTCGAGAAAATTATCTTAGATCGAATGTCGCGCTTCTCCAGCAAGCATAATATAATAACTACTTCGCAATATGGCTTTAGGAGGGACAGGTCTACAGAGCTGGCGCTGTTGGACCATAAGGAATATATTCTAAAACATTTTGAAGAGAAATGTATTGTTATGGGTATTTTTGTTGATTTTAGCCAAGCTTTCGATTATATTAGTCATACTATCATTTCTGAAAAACTGCATCATTATTGTATACGGGGACATGTTTTGGCTCTGCTCAAAAGTTACCTATAAATAGATTTCAATATGTCGACATAAATGGTTTCATTTCTCACAGAAAAAAATAATTAATTTCAGGAGTCCCACACGGTAGCATTTTAGACCCTGTCCTATTTAATTTGTACATTAATGATATTGTACACATCTGCTCAGATACCAAGTTCGTTATATATGCCGATGACAGGAGTGCTTTGGTGCCATAACGTTCTGAAGCTGAAGGAATTACTAAAGCAAATATTTTTTTGCGCAAATTGGACTCGTGGACTTCCAGCAATCAATTAAAACTTAGCGCAAACAAAACAAAGGTGGTAGTTTTTCGACCAAAAAATAAACAAATTTCGTTACAAGGAACCGTAATGTTTAGATCCGCAGCCATTGATGTGGTAGATACTGTCAAGGTGTTAGGGGTATATTTCACTTCACCTTTACAACGGAATGATCATGTAAACAGTGTAATCAGCTAACTGAGCTGTATAACTGGAGTTTTAAATCGCAACCGCTATACTCTTCCAAAAAAAGTTAAACTAATGGTCTACAGCGCTCTCTTTGTCTCCCACCTAAACTACTCTCATTTAGTTTGTGGAACATCAACAAAAACTAATGTGTTGAAGCTTGAAAGGTTACAGAAAAAAATAGTACGAATAATTGAAAACGTTGAATACACAGCACCTTCTTCACGTATCTTTGCTTCGCTTAATTTTATTTATTCATACTGTTAACCCTCTGCATGAGGGTCATTACAGGGAGGGAAACATATATGGACACAAGTGCAATTCTCTTCGCTAAAAAAAAAAGAAACACTCAAATGCACAGAATTACAGATTTGCACAGCAATCTTCCAGGAACGCGTTCACACCTATCACAAATTTTTCTACATCTGTTTGGTCCACAACGTCACTTGGTAGTTGATTCCAAATTTCTACAGCATCGGGAAAAAAGGAGTAGCGATAGACATCAGTACGTGTAATAATAGGTTGTAATACCTTACTGTGAGTTTTGAAAGTAAGAGTTATATACGAAAACAAATTATGCAGGCAGTATCGTTTAAGTGTCCAACGAGAGAGTACACTTTTTACGGAAATGGCAGAATTAAGAACCAATTATCCCACCTACAGCACCAGAACTCAAGAACGATGGAAAGTTCCAAAATGTCGCACTGCCTATGGACAACAAACACTCCGGTATAATCTTCCGCGATTATTGAATGCTGCAGAAAAAAGAAGGTGCTGATCTATTCAATATGTATCTTCCAAAAATTTACAAATATTTTGCTACTCATACTCTTTTTTGTGAATGAATGCAAAGTTCTATCCTTATGTTCAATTACACTACATTGTTTCATTTTCGAAAAAAATTTTTTTTCCAGGCGTCCAAATCCAGTGCTCTATTGAAACTCTTATTTAGGCTTATTTTATTGTCTGATGCGATACAGGGCTGTTTTTCTTTTCTCTTTGCAACAAAAAATGTGACTATCTACTGCCCCACTCTGCTGCTGTATATACTGTAAGGGGGCGGAGAATTTTTCAAGCCGCAAATGTACGGCTTTTCCCTCCACCTCCTTCCACTTCTTTGTGGAGAATAAAACTTGTATGTATGTATGTATGTATGTATGTATGTATGTATGTATGTATGTATGTATGTATGTATGTATGTATGTATGTATGTATGTATGTATGTATGTATGTATGTATGTATGTATGTATGTATGTATGTATGTATGTATGTATGTATGTATGTATGTATGTATGTATGTATGTATGTATGTATGTATGTATGTATGTATGTATGTATGTATGCATGCATGCATGCATGCATGCATGCATGCCTGTATGTATGTATGTATGTATGTATGTATGTATGTATGTATGTATGTATGTATGTATGTATGTATGTATGTATGTATGTATGTATGTATGTATGTATGTATGTATGTAATGAGGAGTGCGAAGGCTAGATACTGGGCCCTACCAGACACTCGACACATCCGCCTTATACGACTAGATCCGGCGATGACCTTTACTGCTCCTCGCGGTGTACCACGCCCTGTTGCAAGCATAATCCATAGATTACGTTTAAACGTTGCCTTCAAGCGCAAATACTTCCACTTAATAGGACAAGCGGACTCTCGGGACTGTACCACATGTGGCGTGCTAGAGACTATAGAACACTTTTCAGTGGCGTGTGCAGCACATGCCAGAAAGAAGGAAAAGGGATGGTGCTTTGTGTGGACAAATGGCGGAAAGATCCTTGCGCGGAAAGAGGAAACCTCTACTGTCTTACACATTCGAGACGTGCGGGATGTTGAAAAGATTGTCTGAATAGGGCTCCTTGCAGGTGCACTACAGTCCTCTAAAAGGGATGGCTGCGTCTCCACGTGATGTCAGTGTTATTGTGCGCACTCGTCCTGAAATTGGTCTCACATGTTTTCATTTAAATATTCATTTTGCACGGAACAAAGAGGAGGAACTTTCACTTCTGCTAGATGAATTTGAATTCCAATGTGACTCAATTATGCTCTCTGAGACGTGGTATACATGTGACGACCAGATATACATGAGAGAGAATTAACAGACTTTTTTCTTATACCGACCGAGCAGACAGTGTGGTGTGCTTGCAATCATAATGAAAAATGGCTTTGACTGTGAAATTGTTTCTGAATTCACTTTCATAGAAAAGGAAGCCGAATGTCTAACGCTGATATCATGTAGCCAGGTTTTTTCCGTTATGTATCGACCACTTGATTCTGATTTATGTTGTTTCTTTGATTTGCTCAACTATGTTAGTGATAATAATTTAACTTTAATTCTTGGTGGGGATTTCAATATTGATCTGTCAAAGCCCTCTTCCACTCAGGCGTTGCTTTTATCACTCATAGAATCAAGTGGCAACACAGCTTTAGCCAGCACAGCGACACGCGTCACGCCACACATCGCGACGTTCATTGATTTCTTTATCAGCAATATCAACACTCGGTCTTTACTATCAGAGGTCGTCTGCAATGATACAAGCGACCACTTTTCCATCTATATGCTGGTTCAATGCGCAGACCACAAAATCCGTGACAGCCCTGAAAGGTTTACAGCACAGACTATCACGCCTCTGACATTAGATGGTTTCCGTTCAAGCCTCATGAAAGAAACATGGAATGCCGTATTTCTTTCAGACACAGCCGATGCTGCGTATGAATCTTTCATTGTTATTTTCAAGCAGCTTTACCACGATGATTTCAAGGAAAAGTCATATAAAAAGAAGGGCAAAAGTGTAAGCCAAGGATCACGAAAGAAGACTTAAAAATGATAAAAAAGAAATCCAAATTATTCAAGAAATTCCTCAAGACTAAGTCACTTGACGATCTAAAAGAGTTCAAACTATACCGTAGCAAAGTAGCTGCTTTTTTAAGGACCGAGAAAAAAAAATACTTGCATGAACAATTTCAGACAGACCGCCGTCCCGATAGAGCTTAAATATGGCAAACACTTAATAAACTTTTTAACCGCATACCATCTACTCCATGTGTTAGTGAACTTATCATTGATGGACAACCAGTGCAGGGATCACAACTAGCTGAAAGGTTCAACAAATTTCTCAGGGATGTTGTGAGCAGTGCGCCATGTACTCAGGTGCAGACGCAAGGGATTAGAAACATTATAACAGTATATTTCTTGAACCAAGTAGTGAACAGGAAGTTAGAATTTCCTCCTCACTTAGTAATAGTAAAGCGGTTGATATAGATGGCATTCAAGTTGCACCTGTTAAATATGTTTTAGATTTTGTAGCTCCAGTGCTTACATCTATAACCTCGCCTTATCAACAGGATGCTTCCCCAAACAGATGCAGGTATCAAAAGTTATTGTAATCTTTAAAACTGGAGATAAGAATGACAATTCGAATTATAGACCAATCTCTGTATTGCCTGTTTTTCCCAAAGGTTTGGAAAAAATAATTTTTAAGAGACTATACAAATTATGCAGCAAATTCAACATACTGTCTACGTCCCAATACGGATTTTTTCAAGGCAGATCCACTGGAACAGCTTTACCAACACAAAAAAAAAATAATTCTCGAAGCATTTGAAAAAAAAAGATATATGCACAGAAATTCTTGTTGACTCTTCAAAGGCTTTTGACCGCCTTAATCACCACAAACTACTACAGAAACTTGAACTCTACGGCATACGTGGCACACAACTCCTCCTCATCGAATCATATCTTGAACATCGTTTTCAGTGTGTGCAAATAAGAAATGAGCTCTCCTCTCCTCAGAAAACTTTTACCGGCGTCCCACAGGGAAGTATATTGGGACCTTTACTTTTTATTCTTTACATTAACGACATTGTTAATATAATAAGACTCAATATGTAATTTACTCAGATGACATTAGCATGTTTTTTAAAGGTATTAGTCCCGAATTTCTAGTCCCAACCATTAACAGCGCGCTGGATGCCCTCAAACACTGGAGCGAAACAAACTCCCTGGTACTATACGCGAAAAAGACAAAAGCAGTTGTTTTCTAAGCGCGAAATATGGCGATCATGGCAGAGCCTCAGTTTACCATTGGGAATTCTATTGTAGAAATTGTAGATATGGACAAAACACTTGGAGTATGGTATGGTCTGGGAGTAGAGCCTGGTCTGGGACGCTCACGTTAGTTAGTTCTATGTCGCCTCGCGAAGTGTGTATGAATGCTAGCAAAATTTCGGTATTTTCTTCCGACGTCTACAAAGATACTAATTTACAAAACGCTGTTCCTTTCTCACTTAAATTTCTGTTTCTTAGTATGGAGCAATACAACGCAGGCCAACATAAATAAAATATTCATGCTTCAAAAGATAGCAGTCCGGCACAGAGCAAACGTGGATTACCGTGCGCACACAGAACTTTTCACGCGCTTTCACATTAAACCAGCTTATGACCTATATGAATACCATTTAGCACTGAGATTTAAAAAGTGTATTCGCTACCACCAGAATACGCTCCTAGAACTATCTTGCCTGAATGCCATTATTCGAACATATGCATTTCGAAATCAGTCATTGTGGTGCGTTCCCTTCTGTTGTACAGAATACGGACGTTCTACGTTACGCTTTACAGTTCCACGTGTATTAAATAAGCTGCTGAGTGGCGGCATATCTGCGGAAAAAAGTAGCCCACGTGGCATACTTGTCACTTGGAGCGGTGACTTTCAGTCCTGTTGATAAATGTGCTATCATACGCAAGCATTTTTTTTCCAATTATGTGTACTTCATGCTATCAATAAGTTTGTCATATTATAAAAAGTGTACAAAAGCTTTCGTGTTCATGTTTTGGACGCATATGTTCTTTTCTTTGTCTTTTAACAATATATGCTCGCAGTGCCTCTTAATTTTTTTTCTACCTTGTCATTGTTAACCTGTGCTCTGTTGTCATCGTTGTATGTTGCCTTGTAGAAAGGGGCCCGGACTCCTTCAAGTGAATTTTTTTCACTTTTCTGTCCGGGCCTACCTACATCTTCCTGATGTAAATAAATACGAACTTGAACTTGAACTTGAATGTGAAAGTCTCATGCTCGCATCTGCTTTTGAAGTCTATGGACACAAGGCCCCTCTCGGAGGATTTGATCCTCGGCGCTTGGCCAGATAGTTTAAAACTGTACAGGCAACGCGATCGCTCTGACGCTCTTTAAGCAACACGTACCTTTCCTCGCGTTTGTGATGTTAGAAAGTGTGCCTTGTTTTTTTTTCAATGTAAGTTTTCATCTGCCTCCTTCCATCCCCAACATCCCCCAGCGTGACCCTCTTTTTTCTCTTCTTCGCGTTCCCCAGTGCAGAGTAGCAGGCCAGATATTTATTTTTCAGACCAACCTCTCTGCCTTTCCCGTCGATAAAACCTCTCCCTCCCCAACTACGCGAAACCTATGCGAACTCATGAGTAATTATCTATAAACACAGATGGCAGTTTATTTGCCACGATATAGACATATAGATTGTAGACAAAACAATGTATAGCTAGGTATTTGAAACATGGAAACATTTTCGCAAAAGGGATAGTCTAGCATGAGCCATAGCCACTTTCATGTCATCAAAGTTATGTAAATTATTGAATGGAGTGTATTTTTTATTTGAAACCGATTTGTTCTGAGGGCTGCAGTTACCGCAAAACATTGACGACTAACTTGATAACACTCCCACACTTCTTGGCCAATTCTGCGGTGAAGCGGCAAAAGTACCTGCACCCCCCCCCCCCCCCCCCCTCAATTCTTCATCGTGACATGTCTCATTTCAAGGTCCATATGGATAACACATTACTACACATGCGCGCATGGCGCATTAAAAATAGTGCCCACAACCTAGTCCACATTAATGACATTCGAATTATACAGCAGGTAAACGCGCCAGTTCTCACGCGCAAGTTCTGCAACGACACATGCTGTTGACCCTCAATATGATGGCGACGATTATGATTATGATGATGGTGATGATGATGATGATGATGATGATGATGGTTTATTTTTATGGGAACAGGGAAGCCTTATGTACCGCTATCAAATTTAAAGCTGCCAGAATGTTTATTACATATTCCACATTAACCAGCAACCGAAGACATTAACTCTGCGGGAAAATAGCAATACCTGCGGGTAATAATTAAGAATGATAATGTTGATGTTCTTGGGTCCAGACAGGTCAAGATCCTGCACTGTTTCCGCCATTTCATTCCAGGTGGTGATAGTACTGGTTTCAAAGTCGCGGGAATTCCCCGATGACTCGGTGCTCCCGCGGCAATTTGCAAGAATGGGTACACTACGTCTTCAAATACGGTGCCGACTTTATTGAAACCACGCGGATCAAAACAACTGGCCTAGAGTGGGTAGCGTGAACCGCTTCCTCTGTCAAGAGCACCACGGTTCTGCAGACAAATTTTGTCGCAGCAAAATCTTTTTTCCCAATGTGCCCTACCCGGAACAAAAATATAAAAAGAATAGCACCTAAATAGTCAAACACCTGAACAGAATTCTGGGTACCATTTTGTCAACCAGTTTAAGACAAGCTGCTTTGAGTCAATAACTTGTTGTCCTAATGGTTGTTTTATGGTTGATTTAACGTCCCAAAGCGACTCAGGCTATGAGGGACGCCGTAGTGAAGGGCTCCGGAAATTTCGACCACCTGGGGTTCTTTTACGTGCACTGACATCCCACAGCACACGGGCCTCTAGAATTTCGCCTCCATCGAAATTCGACCGCCGCGGCCGGAATCGAACCCGCGTCTTTCGGGCCGGCAGCCGAGCGCCATAACCACTCAGCCACCGCAGCGGCTTTGTTGTCCTAATTAACTGCACGCCAGCGTCCTCGTCGTTTTTTTACCCGCGAGCCCTGCGGGAGAATTCCGCGTAGCCGTTCAAAATGAATAATGTGTCTCTGAAAAATAGGTAAAAGTAATGGTGTGGGTGGTGCCTCGTCCTCTGCAACGCAAGACCGCCAACCTAACTGACCTCATATAAGAAAAGAAAAAAAAACAAGGAACGAGAATGATTACAAACTTACGAACAGTAACCGCACACCGAAAACAGAAGCTGTTGCATATTATAACCAGTAGGGCACCACGGTCGTCTGTACCTCATCGCCAGAGCAATGGTATAAATAGCCTGCCCTGGTTACAAACAAACAAACGACGGAAACAAACCGCTCCGCCTGACGTGTACGCATCGGCATATGGCCTCGGAGCGGTGCTCGCACATACTGAGGGTCACGACGAGAGACCCATCGCTTTCGCATCCCGTACGCTTACAGCGGCCGAAAGAAACTATACCCAAATTGAGCGCGAAGCTCTAGCCATAATCTTTGGCATGAAGAAAGTTCACAAGTACTTGCTCGGTAGGCAGTTCGAAAAAGTGACTGATCATCAGCCGCTGACGAAGTTGTTCGATTCGAGGAGACGCGGCAGTATAGTAGTGATTGGAAACGTGCAGCGATGGAAAAATTTCTTGGCCTCTTATCAGTATGCCATCAAGTACAAGAAGGGCCAACAAGTAGGTCACGCAGACGGTTTATCAAGGCTCCCGTTGGAAACAACTGTTGGCGACGAAGAGAAAATAAAATTTTTTTCGTCACTATCGGAGGTTCCCTTCACAGCCGAGGAAGTAGCTGAAGAAACGAGCAGGGATGAGGTTTTGAGAGCAGTAGTTGACACGACGTGGCGAGGTTGGCCGCAAGAAACAGAAGAGCAATACCGCCCATATTTTAACCGTCGGCATGAGCTGTCGATAGAGCAGGGTTGGTTGTTGTGGAACAATCGTGATTTTATTCCGACAGCCCACAAGCCAAGTGTTCTGTCTTTAATGCATGAGAGCCACCCAGGAATGATGAAAATCAAAATGCTATCCCGAAGTAGGACTTGGTGGCCATATCTTGGCACAGATCTAGAGAACAGAGTACGAACTTGTGACGTCTATCAAAGTGTGCGGAATTCTGCGCAGTAAATAGCAATTCAACCTCGGCCAATAGCTGCGAACCCGTGGGAAAGGGTTCATTTGGATTTTGCGGAAGTAGAAGGAAAATCATTGCTGCTGCTGGTAGACGCCTACTCAAAATGGCTCGAGTTAAAAGTGATGCATGGCACATCAGCCTTCGCCACGGTGGAGGCGGTAAGGAGCAGTTTTGCGGCGTATGGCCTACCCGGTGTTTGGGTGAAAGACAACGGCCCACTATTGAGATCCAGTGAATTCCAACACTCCTTGGAGCAAAATGGTGCAAAGTCAATTTTCACGCCACCATATCACCCTCAGTCCAACGGTGCGGTAGCAAGACTTGTGCAGACCACAAAGAGAGGTATCTTGAAATTGCAGCTCGAAGATTAGAGAGCCGGTCTAGGGCGGTCCTTACAGCGCTGTATTGATAATTTTCTGTTTTCATACAGGACGACGCCTCATTCATTCACAGAATCAGTGCCATGCGAACTGTTTCTCGGACGAAAAATTCGGACCAGACTGTCCATGCTGAAACCACGCAGAATGAGGGTGTGGAAAAACAGAAGCGAGAAAAATAAGCTCACGGCAGATGCGAGAAGGGGAAAAAGCCGCGAGTTTACGCCAGGCGAAGAGGTATATGTCCGCACCGTTCGCAACGAAAGGGTGAACTGGTGGCTTGGAAAAATTGTTAAGAAAGTGTCAAAAGTGACGTTCTTGGTACGTGTAGGCGGGGTTCTTCGGTTTTGTCATGCAGATCACAAAAGATGTAAAGTGGAATCGTCAATGGTTTCTTGGTACGAGATGCCGCTGTCGGAGAATGCAGAGCCTCAAAGCGAGGCGTGGTACCCAAAATTTTACCGAGTAAAGGTACATTAGACGTCGGCACGTCCGTGCAGGCGTCGGGGCCCTTGGGAGTCTGCTCAGTAAGCGAGCAGACTCCCACACAACAGCCAATAGGATCAGTGTCCCTGCGGCGACCCACCAGGACCCGGCGAGTGCTTGAAAGGTATGTGTACGAATGTTCGTTGGTAGCGATCCAAAATATGGGGGGTGGGGCAGTGTTGCATATTATAACGAGCAGGGGGCCACGGTCGTCTGTACCTCAGCGCCACCGCAATGGTATAAATAGTCTGCCCTGGTAGAAGGGCCTTTTCTTCATGTTCGATGTGTGTACCGGCAAGCCGTCGCGGTCACCTGAAATCAACATCGCGGTCACCTGAAATTTGGAAAATTCCATTCATACGCACCACCATCAGCCGTCAAATGCTCGAATATTCACTTCCAACTTTGTTAAATTATCTCCATAAACATGATATTAATATCCGAAGTGTTAGCACCCAAACTCTGAAGAATTTTTTTTACACAAGAGTGATGGTTATGCTCGCTATAATTGTATAATGATGTTTTTCTTTTCTCAGGTGTATTCTGCTGGTCTTGATGTGATGGGGATATCTTATTGTTGTGTAAAATAATAATAATAATTGGTGTTTGGTGGAAAGGAAATGGCGCAGTATCTGTCTCATATATCGTTGGACACCTGAACCGCGCCGTAAGGGAAGGGATAAAGGAGGGAGTGAAAGAAGAGAGGAACAAATAGGTCCGTAGTGGAGGGCTCCGGAATAATTTCGACCACCTGGGGATCTTTAACGTGCACTGACATCGCACAGCACACGGGCGCTGTCAGTGCACGTTAAAGATCCCCATTTTTTCTTTTCAGACAAGTAGGTCTTGACTCAGTTTCTATGTGTGTATGTCCTCGTGACTATGCTGCTATACATGTAAATGTGCAACTGCTGTATGCCTTGTAAATGGGGGCTCGAACCACGTCAAGGGATATGTTTTCACTTTTGTTCGAGTCCCTTTCTGCCTCGACGGAATAAAAGTTCAATTTCAATTTCAATTTCAATAAACCTGTTCCCATCGGCCGTCTCGACTCTAACAGAAGCGAACATTGTGCACCCGCCGCGGGGCTCAGCGGTTAAGGTACCCGCCTGCTGAGCCGGAGTACCCGGGTTCAAACCCGATCGCAGAGGCCGCGTTTCAATTGAGGCGAAACGCAAAAGGCATCGGTGAGCCGTGCTATGTCAGCGCAAGTTAAAGATCGCCAGGTGGTCGAAATTATTTCAGAGACCCCCACTACTGCACCTCTTATTCCCCTTACGCTTTCTCTCCCTTCTATTTATTTATATATTTATTTATTTACAGAATGCCTGCGTCGCCTCGAAGGCATTATCGCAGGGTAGACAGTTTGAAAACAACGTGTTCTTTTCACAGAATAAGCAACACGAACATTAAGCGAAGTTAACATCAAAGTAAAACAAAACAATCAGTGAACATTATTAAAGGTAACAGAATGCTTGAACAATAGTAAGACAGCAGTAGATTCTCAGGAATACAGACAACAATAAAAATCGCGATTAGAAAACACTGAAACACTCTCTTCCGGCAACATTTATCCCTTCTCTTACAGAGCGTTACAGGTGTCCACCGATATATGTGAGACAGTTCCTGTGTCATTACCTTTCCTCAATAATAATCCAATAATCCAATAATAGTGTGCCCCAATAAATGCCAAATTAGGAGGTTTATATTGGCCACTCAGCAGCACAACGACCGCACGTAATCAGTTCTATTCACAGATCTTCATTGAAAAAAAAAGGTAAAGAAATCAGCTACTCCATCATCACACATTCATTATAGTTTTGCATTTTTTTAACCGCTATAACTCTGCTGTGCTGATACATTCATCCCGTACTGCAGTGTTTCTGCATGACAAGTGAATTTCCGAAAAATAACTAGGAACAGAGGACCAAAGTGAGAGCACCTTGAGAGGACGTTTCTCGGTAAACAAGCTCACAGTGTGTTCTGGCATTGCGGTGTCTAAAAAGGCCCAGCTGCTTTAGTGAGATTAGCTGCCACTGAGATTTGGCAATCGCTAATATCTGACATAATGCATCCAGATTGAGACCAATTCTGGATATTAGTAATAGTAAATGTAGAACATATTTCAATGCTTCTTTGGTGCACATGGAACAGAAATAGCGCTTGTGAAGCTAGCAGCGAGGACTGTGATCAACATCCGTTTTTTGTTCCCATATTGATGTTAAAATCACCCGCAATGAACGAAAATAGTTTCCAGAGCTGAAGAGAGACGTCACGCGTTCAAACTTATCGAGAAATCGAGCAATATTCCCCTTGATTTGAGCGATAGACAGCGGAAAAAAACATTGCCAGTGGATTAGCTCGGCTAAGCCAGGATATACGTAGCGACAGGTAGTACGTTTCGCTGGCTGAGCTTGTACGGGTAACTGTATGTTTAGCAATGAGAGACATTGGGTATATACATCCCTTATTATTTTGCTTTAGAAAGACGAAGACTACCCGATGATCTATGAAGCAGCATGCAGCAGTCTCAATTTTGTCTATAATAATAATAATAATAATAATAATAATAATAATAATAATAATAATAATAATAATAATAATAATAATAATAATAATAATAATAATAATAATAATAATAATAATAATAATAATAATAATAACAATAATAATAATAATAATAATAATAATAATAATAATAATAATAATATTAATAATTGCTTTTCGAGGAAAGGATATGGCGCAGTATCTGTCTTATATATCGTTGGACACCTCAACCGCGCCTTAAGGGAAGGAATAAAGAATGGAGTGGAAGAAGAAAGGAAGAAAGAGGTGCCGTAGTGGAGGGCTCCGGAATAATTTTGACCACCTGGGGATCTTTAACCTGCACTGACATCGCACAGCCTTAGCGTTTTGCCTCCATAAAAACGTAGCCGCCGCGGTCTAGTTCAAACCCGGGAACTCCGGATCAGTAGGTGAGCGCCCTACCTCTAAGCCACCGCGGCAGGTCAATTTTGTCTATACAGTATTTCGATTTGGTAGAGTCTCTTCGGCATAAGAGGTCTATAGTAGTTCCCATTGTGTAGGCTGGACGTGAGGGTCCAAAGCTAAATTAAATTATACTTTTCTTTCATAACCAAGAGAGTCCTGTTTCCTGTTTAAATCATCGAAAGTCACACACAGCTGTGAAACCGTGTTGTAGGCTGGTATACACGTGGTAACCATATCAATCGTCTGCTTGACAGATGCTCCCGGAGCCACGTAGACTCCTTGGATGAATGACGCTCTCCAGAAGCCGAACACAGCAGGCCTCATCGTTATTCACCGCGATCGACGGGAAATGCTGACGACGGTGATCCCTTGTTTCACGTACACACAAACTCCAGCGTTCTTACTTGGTTCAAGCCAACTGCCAGACGACAACCTCAGGATCGGAAGAGTCAATCTTCTCTTGTCTATACCACCGTTTAAGAGCGGTTGGACTCTCCTTCTCTGAACGCATGTGAAACATGATACAGACGCCCATTACATCTCCGCCTTTTTGTACGTAATGCTGCGCATGCGACGCGGTATTCGTGTGATAGAGCGGCTTGCGGCGAGGCGGTGACAAAGAACTCGGCGCAGCTGTGGGGTCTCTGTGGTTATCACGGCATCGGCTCATGCGCACAATTGCTCACTCGCGTGACTTCACGCTCGGCTCCGACAGTGGAACGGTCGCGCGGCCGCGGCGACAGCGAAGCGCACGCCGCGTCTTGCTGCTCTCCGGTTGCCATGGTAAAGGCGCATGCGCACAACTATCCTCTCCCATGCAGCGCGAAATGCTCGACTGGTAGCCCAGTGTAGCTCTCGCTACAATAATGTGCCGGCCAGTTTGTACTGGCAGCATTTCAACAGCGTCGTTACTCGAGCAGCACTCGAATAAAGCTTCTGCTGGAGAGTCACTTCTTAGCAATTGAGCCTCGCCCTCGCCGCGCATTGATGTTCTATTAAGCAAGAAGTACCCAGGATGCAGCGATGGCGTAGAGGTAGAACATCCGCCTCGCGTGCAAGAGGACCGGGGTTCAAATCCTGGTGCCGCGCAACTCCCACCGGGTTAAAAAAAAAAATCCGCGTGTCGATGGAAATGCATAACCAGGCCTGGAGTGCGGCCTTATCTCGGTGACCAGAACCGACAACGCACTCTCTCACCAGAGCAGGATTTGGCCACCCTGGTGTAGTACTTGGCCACAACCTTCTATGATCAAACCAATTAACCCTCGGCCCTCAGTCCCCAGCGGCTGCAGAGCAAGTGACCACGGCGGCGGTGAGACCTGTGACGCAGCGGAGGGCGCTAAGAATCTCTGGCTCCGGACAGGCCGCAATTGGAATCTGAACCTGGCAACGTTTAACGCTAGAACTTTAGCTAGTGAGGCTAGCCTAGCAGTGCTGTTTGAGGAACTAGCGGGAATTAAATGGGATGTGATAGGGCTTAGCGAAGTTAGGAGGACCGGTGAGGCGTATACAGCACTAAAGGACGGACACATACTGTGCTATCGCGGGTTAGAGGATAGACGAGAACTAGGTGTGGGTTTCCTCATTAATAAGGATATAGCTGGCAACGTAGAGGAGCTCTACAGTATTAACGAGAGGGTAGCAGCTGTAGTAATTAGGCTGAATAGGAGGTACAAGCTGAAAGTGGTGCAGGCCTACGCACCCACATCCAGCCATGATGACCAGGCCGTTGAAAGCTTCTATGAGGACGTAGAATCAGCAATGAATAAAGTAAAATCGCAGTACACTGTACTGATGGGTGACTTCAATGCGAAGGTGGGCAAGAAGCAGGCTGACGACCACGCGGTAGGTGACTATGGGATAGGCTCTAGAAATAGCAGGGGAGAGTTATTAGTCGAATTCGCGGATAGAAATAATTTACGAATCATGAATACCTTCTTCCGCAAACGAGAAAACAGGAAGTGGACCTGGAAGAGCCCCAATGGTGAGATTAAAAATGAAATCGACTTCATACTATGCGCTAAACCTGGCATCATTAAGGATGTGGCCGTCCTCGGAAGGGTGCGTTGCAGCGACCATAGAATGGTAAGGTCTAGAATTAGCTTAGACCTGAAGAGGGAACGGAAGAAGCTAGCGAAGAAGAAGACCATTAACGAGTTAGCCGTAAGAGGGAAAGCACAGGAGTTTAGGATAGCGCTGCAAAACAGATACTCCGCTTTAACTGAGGAAGATGATCTTGATGTTCATTCAATGCACGATAACCTGACATCAATAATTACGGAGTGCGCAGTAGAAGTAGGCGGTAGGACAGTTCGAAAAGATACCGGGAAGCTATCTCAGGTGACGAAAGATCTGATTAAGAAGCGCCAAAACATGAAGGCATCTAACACTACCGATATACTAGAACTAACGGAGCTATCAAAGTTAATAAATAAGCGCAAGGTAGCCGACATAAGGAAGTTTAATATGGAGAGAATCGAGCATGCTATAAAGAACGGAGGTAGCCTAAAAACAGTGAAGAGGAAACTAGGCATAGGTAAAAACCAGATGTATGCATTAAGAGACAAGCAGGGCAATGTCATTAGCAATATGGATAAGATAGTTAACGTAGCCGAAGAGTTCTACACAGACCTGTACAGTAGTCAATGTAATCAGAGCGCTAATGAGAAAGACAGCAGTGCACAGCAATGCGTCATCCCACCAGTAACGAAAGATGAAGTACAGAAAGCCTTAGAAGCAATGGAAAGAGGGAAAGCAGCTGGGGAGGAGCAGGTAACAGCAGATCTGTTGAAGGATGGAGGGGACATCGTGCTAGAAAAAGTAGCCACCCTCTATACGCAATGCCTTATGACCTCAACTGTACCAGAAGCTTGGAAGAATGCAAACATTATCTTAATTCATAAGAAGGGAGACGCAAAAATTACAGGCCGATCAGCTTACTATTCGTTGCCTACAAAGTATTTACTAAGGTAATCGCTAATAGAGTCAGGGCAACGTTAGACTTTAATCAACCAAATGATCAGGCAGGCTTTCGTAAAGGATATTCCACAATAGATCATATTCACACTATCAATCAGGTGATAGAGAAATGCGCAGAATATAACCAACCTCTATATATAGCTTTCATTGATTACGAGAAAGCATTCGACTCAGTGGAAACCTCAGCAGTCATACAGGCATTGCGTAATCAGGGGGTAGAAGAGCCTTATGTCAAAATACTGGAAGATATATATATAGCAACTGCACAGCTACTATAGTCCTCCATAAAGTCAGCAATAAAATTCCAATAAGGAAGGGCGTCAGGCAAGGAGACACGATCTCGCCAATGCTGTTCACCGCATGTTTGCAGGAGGTATTTCGAAGCCTGCATTGGGAACAGTTGGGAATAAGAATAAATGGAGAATACCTAAATAATCTGCGATTTGCTGATGACATTGCCTTGCTGAGTCACTCAGGAGGTGAACTGCAAATCATGATCAACGAGTTAGACAGGCAGAGCAGATCGATGGGTCTAAAAATTAACATGCAGAAAACCAAGGTAATGTTCAACAGCCTAGCAAGGGAACAACAGTTCACAATTGGCAGCGAGAGCCTAGAAATTGTGCCGGAATACGTCTACTTAGGGCAGGTAGTGACAGCTGATCCAGATCATGAGAGGGAGATAACTAGAAGGATAAGAATGGGCTGGAGCGCATATGACAAATTCTCGCAGATCATGAGTGGCAGTTTACCAATTTCCCTCAAGAGGAAAGTGTACAACAGCATAATCTTACCGGTACTCACCTACGGGGCAGAAACGTGGAGGCTAACGAAAAGAGTTCAGCTTAGGTTAAGGACAACGCAGCGAGCCATGGAAAGAAAAATGATAGGTGTAACGTTAAGAGATCGGAAGCGGGCAGAGTGGGTGAGGAAACAAACACGGGTTAATGACATCCTAGTCGAAATCAAGAGAAAGAAATGGGCTTGGGCAGGGCATGTAATGCGAAGGCAAGATAACCGCTGGTCCTTAAGGGTAACGGAGTGGGTTCCAAGAGAAAGTAAGCGTAGCAGGGGGCGGCAGAAGGTTAGGTGGGCGGATGAGATTAAGTTTGCAGGCAAAGGGTGGATGCAGCTGACAAAGGATAGGGTTAATTGGAGAGACACGGGAGAGGCCTTTGCCCTGCAGTGGGTGTAGTAAGGCTGATGATGATGATGATGATGATGACCCAGGAATAGGCACACACCTCTTTCAGAGCGACACCGTGTCTCTGATAAATGTGTGCCTTCGAAAGAGCATGTTAAGCTGTTCAAAAAGGCACTTAGCTGGTCGGTTTCATTAGTAGCTGATTCCATGCTGGGATGTATGATTTGCAAGTGTCAGTTCCTTTCCCAGGGAAAGTATCTGCTCAGTTGAGAAGGTGTACCTTTATTGTACTTATACGCACCAATCTGCGCATACGTGGGACGCAAAGTCGCCTATTTCGTCATCTTCGACAGGTCAACGTCGGAGTCGTCTGCGTTACGTGAAAGAATAGCGCCGTTTCTCGTCCACACATGAGACCAGTTTCCTATTTTCTCCTGTTTGTTCTACGGACTCGAGTGTTCAGTTACGAACACCTTTGCTCTTGCTCAGTGTAAGGTATTTCGCTCCGACCAAGAACGTATTGCATTTAGATCTGGCAGTGAACCGGGAAATTACATTAATTTCATTACCTTTTCGGGCAGGCACGCTGTAAGCAATGTCGATGTCCGATTGGTCAAGAGGAACGTCGGCGACCTGAGCGATATTGAAAACCGTATCAGTTGCTTTATCTTTGACTGTAGCTGGAAATCTTTTATCTCTGCATTATTTAGTCGGGCGTAATGCTCGAGTTCAGATATTCTTCCTTCAGCCTTCTAGTGCTTATCCTGCAAGACCATGTTCTTTGTTTAACAAGGCACAGTCTTCCTTAGCCCTCTTGGCCTTTGAACTGATGGCTTTAAATTCACCCAAGGCGTTCTCGAATTCATCGGAGGTGCTTGAGCTGTTTTGGGTGCTCTGGTTTAATCTTCGTATTTCAGCTTGCATTTCACGCTTCAACTCCTTAATGGCCGTCTTAACATCAATGACAACAGGAGCCATGGTAGGAGTCAGGGAAGTGGAAAAATAGGCACTCAGTGGGCAGTGGTAAATGAGAGAAAGCTGCACCACTTTAATATACTTTTTGTTAATGTACTATGCCTAGCAGCCACTTAATGCTTAGGCTAAAGCTGAGGTTCGTGTTGTTAAGCAATGCATAATAGAGGAGACCTGAAATTTCCGGAATAGCATGCACACCTTTATCTCCCCAAATGGGAGGAACATCCAGTGCCCCGTTGTAAATCTCTAAAGGCCCACCACGCATGTCCTGCATTCCGATGAAGTGGTTTGGTGCACTGTATGCCTAGACATCCAAGGTTAATGCAAAAAAACAGCGCGAACAAACGGGGACTAGACGAAGAATACACAGGAACAAGGGAACTCTTGTGGCAGACCGAAAACTTCTTCAGCGCTTGTTCCTGTGTATTCTTCGTCTAGTCCCCGTTTGTTCGCGCTGTTTTTTTGCATTATGTATCACCAACTCGCCCGCTTATCTATCCTGTTGAATTTCATTTCTAGTACTACGGGCTCTGTAACGTACCCTAACCCTCTCCCTGTTGACCCGGCTGTCTTGGCCTCGTTGGTTGCTGTGTGTGTGTGCAAAGCGCGTGTGTCCTCCTGGCATGCAAGGAAAGGTTGGTGTCCACCAGAACTTCAAGTGATTTGCGGGTTCCTGCAACCGTCCAAAGGACATGCTCGCCGCGTATGTAAAATCCTGTCTTCGGAATGGAGGCACCAAGGCCGGTTTTTCAAGGACCGCCTGAGAGTTGCCTGTGAGCACAGCGGAAGTCTACATCACCATCCTCGTATGTACCGTGAATGGTGCAAAACCGTTGACGAGTGCACTGAGTTCTTGTGGAGCAGGGTTCGACCGAATCTCCCGTCAACAAGGAAACGGACGTCGCAGAAACCAGGAAAAGTGATTGTACTTGGTGACACGCCACTACCAAAACCGCATGAAGCCCTTCTTCAGATGGGCCCAAAATTCTGTGTTGAGCCACACCTGCGAGGGGAAGAAAAGGTGACCATGGCGCGATCGATTTCTCGCCTGGCACCGGATGAGTCTCGACCCAGGTGCGTAGAGGAATGTACAGAGGTTTTAGCCAGGACCTCTACGGCGGTCAAGTATGGAAAACAGCGCTTGTTCCTGTGTATTCTTCGTCTAGTCCCCGTTTGTTCGCGCTGTTTTTTTGCATTATGTATCACCAACTCGCCCGCTTATCTATCCAAGGTTAAAGTGGTGGCTGTTATAGCCCTTACCAAGCACCAGTGTAATTTAGCTAGTCGACGCGGCCTCGAAGACTGTGCATCACACAGCGGTAAAATGTGCGAGTAACGTCCTTCAGCTTATGGTCCAAGGTAATAAATTTCAGTCTTCATTCGATAGGGCGAACAAAACTGAATTCGAACATACTAGTGCGTGCGTAGTAAGTGGTCAAGTTGAGGTCGGGACGTGTTCTCGTTGATGAGAATTCTGGCACCAAGTAAATTTCAGTTGAAAGCATAACCCAAGAATTGACGATACAATCAAAGGATTTATTACTTAAATTATACAAAAAAGTTGATAATAATAATAATTGGTTTTGAGGGAAAGAAATGGCGCACTATCTGTCTCAAATATCGTTGGATACCTGAACCGTGCCGTAAGGAAACAAATAAAGAAGCGAGTGAAAGAAGATAGGAAGAAAGAGGTGCCATAATGGAGGGCTGCGGAATAATTTCGACCACCTGGGGATCTTTAACGTGCACTGACATTGCACAGCGCACGGGCGCCTTGGCGTTTTGCCTCCATAAAAACGCAACCGCCGGGGTCGGGTTCGAACCCGGAAACTCGGGAACTCCGGATCAGTAGCCGAGCGCCCTAACCACTGACCCACCACGGCAGGTCGACAAAAGTTGAAAACAGGTTTTTGAGGACAAAGAAAGGCACAGTAACTGCCTCACATCTCAATGGACACACGAACTGCGCTGTGGGGAATTAATGAAGGAGGGAGCGAGAGAATAAAGAGAGAAAGAGAGAGCATTGTAGCCGATTTCATAACAATTACAGCCACCTGGGGTTCTTGCACTGACATCGCATAGCCCATCGGCGCCTTTTGCGTTTCTACCTCCATTGGAAAGCGGTCGCCGCGGCCGCGATCGAAGCAAGCAGAGTAAACTTGAAAGAATTACTATAGAAGAGGCGCCAAGTCACGATCATAAAAATGATATATTAATCGTGCAGCTGTTTTTGTAGATTGCTTCTAACTAGCTATTTTCCAACGTGCTTGCAAACACAGTGGGTGCTCACGAAATCCGGAGCTGGCTAAGGGTATACCTATGTCCTCGTCTGCTACAGTCAACGGTTCGCTTTCGGATTCAGAATCAGGACCTTAGAGGTGAAAAGGGTGGGTGAAAAAAAGCTGTTTTACTCCCGCTTGACAACTCCCCATCGCCCCCAGTAGCAACTGCAACAGCTTGCATATTTCAGGAAACACTACAAAACAGTAATAGTAACCGGCTTCACGAAAAACAGTAAAATGTCTTCCTTCGCTCCTTAAAAATAAGGATGGCATAAATTACACGTGAAAAGCGCTCATTTACAAACTGCAGAAATTTTACTACATAATGTTTACACTGCATAACGTTTAGAGATCGTAAATTTCATATGCTTATGTTTAACATATGTTCTGTTTCAAGACAATAATTTAAAATGAAAACACAAAGAAATTTAACCTTACTCTCATTGATTACATAATTACACGCATTGAAATTATACTTTCTCAGCAATTCTGGACAAAAGCAATTTTCAACTGGAATGACCTTATGAACGCATTTTTTTCATATGTTGTGATATTTCACTGTACAAATCAAATTATCCTCAGATCCCCCCTCTGCATGCTGGTTGGTTTTTTTTGGGGGAAAGGAAATGGCGCAGTATCTGTCTCATATATCGTTGGACACCTGAACCGCGCCGTAAGGGAAGGGATAAAGAGGGAGTGAAAGAAAGGAAGAGAGAGGTGCCGTAGTGGAGGGCTCCGGAATAATTTCGACCACCTGGGGATCTTTAACGTTCACTGACATCGCATAGCACACGGGCGCCTTAGCGTTTTTTCCTCCATAAAAACGCAGCCGCCGCGGTCGGGTTCGAACATCTGCATGCTGCGGGCTTGCATTTTTTGGCTTGCATTTTTTGCTATTAACGTTTTTGCTGTCGTGAAAAAACGTTCCCCATTGGTTTTCTATGGCAGTCCCAATTACTCGATGCGAGCGATATAAAAACTTCTAGAGAAACATTTGCCTACGTAATAAACGAAAGGACCAAAACCTTTTACTTTTCCATTACAGTAGCTACAATATCCGAACATTCAAACTTTTTGCCCAACAATGCGTGAATTTAGTTTTCAGTGTGAGACAAGTATAGCTGTAAAATGTGGCCGTTTATAAGCGTTACAACCTACACGTCTTCCGAGTCAAAGCAATGCAGAGAGTCTGGTAATGTGTGCTCGATTCTTTGTTGGCAATAGTATTTGCGTGAGAAAAGCATGTGCCATGGTTCCTCACACCGTTCCTCACAACGGTGTTTGCTAAGTTTGCGTTGTGTCAGAATGTATAAAGTTTTCCTAGGATTGCTTGTTCGTAGCAGCTAATTAAACTGTAGCTCTCTCTCTCCCGAAAGCACTAAAATTCCATATTTTACTGCTTTTCTTAGCAATAGGTCGCGGCTAACTCGTTCAAAATCTTTGCTGTGATTTATGTGCATCCCAAGCGTCATTACGTCTTCTTCGAAGTTATCCAGTCTAATGTCTTTTTGTACTCTTAAGACAGTATATTTAGAACGACTCTGTCCAAAAACCATGCTGACAAACAGTATGTGGAGGATTATTTCGTCCAGAATTCATGCATACAATCGGTTATTGAATTAAATTTCTGAGAGGAACTATCAACCAGGACACTAATTATTATCGAGCCCTTTCGAAAAAAGCTCGAAGCACAGAGACCACTCTATAATAAAACAAGATTTTCCTTTCCGCTTCCTATTTTACAACCGTCATTTTCGCTGCCTTCAAGTTCTGAGGGAAAATTCCTGTTGACAATGCAGTGTCTAAAATACGAGGTAGTGCGGCTGCAATGAGAACTAGTACATGTTTAGCAGGTCTGATTGAGGTGTCGTCCGCGTCTCTACTACGTCTGTTCTTGAGGATCTGAATATTTCTGAGGTGCATGACGGTTGCAGAAATTATCTACTTTAATAAGCGGGACGAGTGTGGAGGCTTCTTCATTAATACTACAGGTTCCTATGTTAATAAGGAAGCTACTGAAGTGATCTGCAAGTTATTTCTCCTTTATAACGGTGCCGATTATTGACAGGCAGTCAGTGCTGTTGACACAGCTGTGCTGTTTCCCTCAACATGTCACTTCTTTGTAGATAAGTTTTATCTAATGTTCGGTAGAATTATTCGTTTCTCGCTTTTCTATCCTTTTTGCTTATTTCGCAATGCTGTACAATCTAACCATTTACATATGTCTTGAGATAACAGAAAACATTGGTAGAGCTCATCCTTTTTCTTAATTCACTTAAGACGGTGTTTTGTATCCATGGCTTGCGTGACAGCTTATTGTGATTATGTCTTTTTAAGATTCAAAGTAATGTTAACTGAAAACATATGTAAATTTATCACAACAGGTACTACTACCACCTGCGAGCTGAAAAACACCTTTCCAGTCAGTCTGGTGTATCTTCTGACTGACGTTTTTTTATTCGAAGGTGATATGACGGTATACGATTACTTCAGTTTCTTTGTACTTTAGAGGGCTGCAGGGTTTCGTTATCAGGTTTATGGGCGCGTGATGGCTGATGTCCGCACATAAAACTCCCGATGATGCGTTTCCTCTCGTCGCGTTTTTAACGAGTTTGCCGAGCAGTGATGACGGAGGTGCAGGGATCACATTACGAAACTTAATTCATCAAGGAGAGGCGACAGTTTTGCCACTGGCGCTGAATTTGTAGATTCGTGTACATTGAAATCACCGCCACAAGTTAAATTAAACCTTATTTATTAATTTATTTTTTTTTGCCTTAAGGCCTGAGGCATTACATTGGGGAGTGGATGAATGCGACAAGTACAATACAATGCCATTTGTTTAAGATAGAGTACAGTAAACAAATCCTAATAACATTGATAGATTGCTGAGAGGTGGGGGGTACATTACCGCACAGAAATTTCTGCCTTTCATCACGCAGAGAACCTCGAAGTCTTCGTTTATAACTGAATATTAGTCGACGTTTTTGCGCTCGAGGCGCACTGTCTGTATTGCAGTGCTTTCTTTTATGCCTTGAGGAAGGAAGTGGTAATTTTTTATTTATTCATTACGGCAGACCCTAAGACCGGCCCAAGTAGGAGGGGCCAAAACACATAAAAAGAAATGCGGAAAATTGCATCGCAGAAAACTAACCTATGAGCAATAGGACACAGTAAAGAACAAGGAAAAACAACTCAGCAACTATCAATAAGCAATTTCGTCAATGGCACCGACGCTGTTTACAACGCCAGGTGGAAGTTCATTCCATTGAGTTATTTTATGTGAAAAAAAATGAGTATTTGATAGCATTGATTCAAGTGCTGTACGGTGTTAGTGATTCCGTGTGACGATGTCGTGTTAGTCGCGTTGTGATCGGCTTAAGAAATAAATCAGGGCTCATTGAGAGTTTGTTATTTTTGAGTAAGAAAATAAATTTCAATCTTTGAATTTTCCTTTGCGTTTGCAATGTCTGTATGTTGTGTTGTGCCATAGGAGCGGTTGCAGAGTCAGAAGAACGATATTTATTAAAAATGAATCGTATAGATTTTCGCTACATCATTTCCGGTGCCTCAATGATGTGATTTGTCCAAGGGTCCCAGACGGTGCATGCGTACTCAAGTTTCGGTCTCACGATGTATGCGTAGGCTAAAAGCGTTGCACTAGAAGGGGCGCCTTTTAATCTATGCCTAAGGAAGCAAAGTTTCTGAAAGGATGACGTACATATGTTGGTCATATGCTTATTACAGCTAAGATTATTGGTTATAGTAACACCTAAGTATCTGTATTCGTTAACTTTCTCAAGCGGATGATTTGAAAGAGCATACGGAAATGATAGGCTACTTTGCTTATTGGTCACTTTTATAAAGAATGTTTTGTCATTGTTAAGCTCCATCTCCCATCGACTGCACCATGAGTGAATGTTCTGAAGGGTAGAATTAAGAATGGCTTGGTCTTCGCAGGATCTGATTTCTTGAAACGAAACACATTCACCGGGAAAAAGCCTAATTTGCACTGGTTCACTAATTACATCCACAATATTATGCATGTAGACCAAAAACAATATTGGTCACTGTACACTTCCTTGCTGCACGCCAAAAGTGACCGGAAGGCAGTGTTAACGATGGGCATCAATACTGACGAACTGGGCGCGGTAACCAGGCAGGAGAGAAAATCGCTGTTGCTTGTCTACAAGATTTATGACATCTAACCTGACGCCTCATGGCTCTAGTAACGCACCTGTATCATAGCGTGCCGCCGCGGTAGCTAAGTTGTTTTGGCGCACGGCTGCTCACCGATAGTTGCCGCCAAAATTATGATCTTTATAGTGTTATTGGATTAGCGCTATTCTTCACAGTGTTATTGCAGTATTATTGTACTTGTAAGGTCATTGCATGCATTACCTGTGCAGATCACTTGTGTATATCCTTATAATTTGATGTATTGGTTTCGTTAGTGTGTGTAAATCGTTTGATATTGTATTTAGTCAGTGCAATTAACACAGCCTTCTTGTTTCTGTTTATGCTTTCTTGCTTTTTCTCCCCATCAGTACAGTGTTACTTTTGATTGTCGCGCCTTTGTCTGACGGCATTCTGCACAATAACGGTTCCGAGGCCTCGTCAGGCGTTTGAATACGCCTTTTGTGTCGGCTATCCAGACAGGAAAATTAGATATGTATATGCATATACAGTGTACCGGTTTCTGTCAAAAATTAATTAATGAAAAAACGTGGATTTGATCCCGGCCGCAGCGGTCGAATTTCGATGGAGGTGAAATTCTATAGACCCGTGTACTGTGTGATGGCACTGCATGTTAAAGAACCCCAGGTGGTCGAAATCTCCGGAGCCCTTCCCTACGGCGTCCCTCACAGCCTGAGTTCTCTTTGTGATGTTAAACCCCATAAAACTAAAACCAAACCTATATCAGCGGTTTGACTGAGCGTACCGAGTACTTGAGTGGAAGAATAAAATCGATTTTTCAAGTTCGTTAACGCCAACAGCGTCTGCTATATCTTGCGGGAAACTGCAATTCATGATACAGGGCAGCTAAACATGAGGCGATGTGTTTACACAGATCTGGCTGATATCACTTACACGGCAGACTTGTACAACTGGTGAAGACTCAGTGCTGCGCGGACAGGTGTTGCCGCTTCGGGTCCAAACAAACTTTCAGTTTTGTTAGCGCTTGTGCGCGATAGCTATTCCTAGTATTTTTTTATTGTTGGACACCGGGGCTCATTAATGTAAATCGGAGAACCTACTTTAACTGTGACGCCGAGCGTTTAATTGCTTACGTATTTTTTAGTGATTTTCTTGGAGACCTTGTGTCGATATATAGGGACGTTTAAACTGTACAATGCTGTTTGTTTTCCGTTTTAATTTCGTTGACACAATTTGGCGCACGTCGTTAGTACACATGGGTTCCCCAACGGCGTCGCTACTCATTTCGTGCACCTCGGCAAGGTTTTCATTTAGTTTCAGTTCAACTATTTTGATTTCCATATTTCGATTTCCTTAATCGCGTGCATATTTTATTGATTACGCTTATCTGGAATTAAGCCAAGTCCTTTTCAAGTGGGGAAGCCTTCTCCCGAATGGATTCTTTTTCTTTTTTGACATTGCTATATTTCTTTACGATGGTCTCAGGCCGATGATCAGCCTTGTCAAGGGTATTACTCATGTCATTTATGCTCTAGTTCTTTTACTATAGTTCAGTACGGTCGCCTCTTTCATATTGTGTAATGTTGCGCTCGAGCCTGTCTTTTCAGGGTTTTCCATTCCAGTTTCATTTCTTTTTCGAACTCATGCAGTTCACAGCATCACAACTTTGTCGCATGTAACAACTGCATTGACCGCACTTCTAACAAGCATTCGTGTTGCATTCGTGACGTGGCTGGGCCGTCCTGCTCATTGTGCCGCCATGGCCGCGCACTCGCATACCTGTGCGCAGTCAGGCAGCAATGGTCCAGGGAATCGGCACGACGATGCCTCTTCGCTTGCGTAGGGGCATATCTGCAATCCTTAGGGTCAAAGCCCAAAAGACGGGGCCGAAAGAGGAACGAGCTCGTCTTGCGTTCTTTCTCTTTGGTTTCCGTCTTTTGCGCTGATACGCTCAAGAATTCATAACAAACTCGCCCGTTTAGCAAAGGCAATCATCTTTATATCTTCAAGACGCAGCGCAAAAGTGTTACCTGGTTGCACGCGGCAGCTTGTCTGCCAACGGGAGATGCGAGATTCAGGAAACACCCACCTGATTCTGTTGAAATTATATTCTATACGCTAACACACATTTACCATGGCGTTCAAAAAACAAACAGCTACGAAATGTCTTTGCCCACTTTGTCGCTATCCTATTGAGAGTACTCGCCGACTATTAACGAACGGTGGCCTCCATGTGTACCGTGTGAAGCGAGAGAATTATTTCTGAAAATTTGTTGATATGCGTTTTTAAGGACTGCTATTTCGTCCAGTGTCCTCACGTAGGGATGACCCCGTCACGCAAGTACCGGAGGATGAGGAGGAAGAAAATGAGAAAGGAAGTCTGGGAGGTTAACGAGTAGGTGAAACAAGTTTGCTACCCTGCACTGGGGAAAATGGACGAGGGGATATAAAGGTGAGAGAGAAAACGGGGTGATAAGAAGAAGCAGAAGGCAAACAGGCTTTGGCAAAATCTCAGCCTGTCGTACAGGCTGTGATTTTGCCAAAGCCTATTTGCCTTCAGGCCCTCACCGCCAGTGTTATAGAATGAACTCCGTTAGCGGGCGATAATCGATGTGTTCCAGCCCACGGCGTTGAGAATGTATTTGAGAATTGCACGCTGGGCATTCGCAAAAAATATGAGATATGTCCTCATCGCTGACACGCATGTCACATCCAGAGTTATCAACCATGGCGATCACAGTATAGTAATGGTTTGCAAATGCGACACCAAGAAGCAGGTGGCACAGCAAAGTTGCCTCATGCCGTCGTAGGCCGGATGGTAGCCGTAGCTTCAGGCCAGGGTCCAGGGATAATAGACGCGGGCTTGAAAACTGGCTGGGATTCCGCAAGACAAGCGTGATCTCCCGCGCCGGTTTTCGAAGGCTACCCGCTGCGTCGGCTCCCGAAATAGGGATGGACACAAAATCGCCCTCGTGGTGAGCAGTTCGCGTGGCCTCGTCCGCGCGGTGGTTGCCTGCGATGCCGCTCTGTCCTGGCCATGTGGGCATCCTCACGAGGGAGAGCCCTCAAGAGGGCGTCCTCACCCTCAACTCATGAGGATTTCACTCGGTGAGGTAAGGGTGTGAGAGGATCGGCGCAAGAAAATTCGTGAGGACGAGAGTGAGAAAAGTAAGACATGGTAAGGTGAGGGCGAGGGAGGGAAACATGATGAGGTGAGGGAGAGAGGGCAAGATGCACTGTATGAGGGCGAGAGTGGCGGCCCGAACGTACTCTGGGCTAACTTTTTGTCTGTGCAGCCCATTATGAATTCCCGTTCTAAAGCACTACTTCTCACGGTGAAGGTTCACGGGAAGACCTAGTTTCTGTAGTCTGGAGGCACACGAGGAGAATACGTAAGGCGGGGCATCTTATGCCTTCTCCGTCGCCGCGATGTACTACAACGATGACAGTGCTGTGCCGAAAAAAGCTCTCTTTTAACTTAAAAGCCTATTTTTAGAAATTGTGCTAAGTGTTAGGTGACTGTATAGTGCACAAACAAGGGGGCACTGGCCAGGCCGGGCGGGTGGCCGCCGGTCCAACGGCAACCGCAGCACCGAACTCTACATTTTCATTATCAGCCCCGAGTCTGTCGGATTATCCGAGTGTGGAGTAAAACATGTAGAAATCTTACCTAGTAAGGCTGTTGAATTCCCAAGTTGTAAGCCTTGTTTCCCAGAATAAACGAAGTCCGAGTTCCGCTCAGTGAAGTTTCAAAGAACTGGTTGCGGCGCGAAAAATGCCTCTATGAAATTCCATTGTCAAATAAAGTCCTATTGGAGGCGTTGGTGAGGAATTTTTTCATTCACACTGTGAGTAGTCCAATACAGTCATATATTCTATTTTCCCTGAATTGCGGTGTAGGAAAGCAGTGCCGCAATTTGGTCGGCAAAGCCAACCACTGTAGTCTTACCATGAAAATAAGGCAGGATACTGAGGAATTCGCGCTAAGTGGTACAGGATGACGGGAACGCACACAGACGCAGCGTGTACTTTCAACTGGTTTATTTTAAATGGTGTGGCGCTTTTATGCAGAACAAGGTGACATGAAGGAGTGAAGAAAGAAATTAACAAATTGCACCCGAAAAAAATTCCTTCGACTTCCTATCTATAATCTGGCCTGTGGCCTCAACAATTCTATCTCGCTATCTTCGAGGGTTATTGATGGTGTGCTGATGCAGTTTTCTGTTCCAATAGTCCTGATCTTGAAGGCTTCTATTATTTGCCTTTCAGCTTTTGTTTTCGCGTGTATGGTGGCGCCATCCAGGTGAGGCTTCCATCTTTCTTTGGACTTTGTTTTGACTTGACGTTGGGTGGCTGGGTCTGTATGATGACGATTCCGTTTGCAATAGTGACAGTGGGAAGCCAGATTACCAGGGTGCGTTATCTTGCCACGCAAGTTGGTGTGTTCCATAAGTCTTGTGTTAATGCACCTTCCGGTTCGTCCTATGTACATCTTGCGGCACGTCATAGGTTACTTCCTTATCGCACTCAGCGAATATTGTGTCAAGGGCGATTTCGCATGGCGGTTTTCTTTCTTTGTTGTTGATTTTTTCGCACATGACGATAAGTTTTCTGCGGTAAGAAAATACTACCATGATATTGTGCCTGCCTGCTATCTTCTTAAGGCCATGGGAGAACTTGTGAATGTAGGGTATAACGATCGGCCGCACCTTTTCCTTGGTGGGTTCTTTTTTCGTGCTCTTTTTGGTTAATGTTCGTAGTAGCTTTTCTGCGACTGAAATCAGTAAGGCGGCTGGATAGCTGCTGTCCTTCAGCCTTGTAACTTGAGCGTCAAGACTTTTTGCACCATGTGTGCACATATGTGTGATAAAGATGAAGTGTGGCAAGTGCGCTGCACGCACTCGCGCGCATGGGGGGAGGGAAGACGACGAAGTAGGAGAATACAGATCGGCTCGACCGTATGCTACGTGTACTGTTTCATTGCTAATTATCATTACTACGATACAACATATTTTGGCGACGAGGATGCTGTTTTGATTCGGGACCTTCACGTGGCCTGCTCACCATCCGTCATGAGCTTTTCTGGGCTTCAGCCACCACCACCCTTCTTCCCGACTCCTGGTCGTCCTGCCCTTCCATGGGAGCAATGGGAGCTGGCGTTCCGGAATTACATGCTGGCCTCTGGTGCCGCTACTCTGGGTGCGGACAGGCGGAAGGCCAACCTGCTGAATTGCCTCGGACTGGAAGGTCAGCGCATTTTTTATACATTGGCGCCGCCGTCGTCCACTCCAGCGCCTACAGCTGCGGCTTCGCACTCCGGTGACGAGGCGCCCCGCCTTGACGAATTTGATGCGGCGATATCCATCCTGTCGGAGCATTACAAATCGTCCGTGAATGTAATCGCCGCACGTCATCGCTTTCGCCGTCGAGTTCAGGCTCCAGAAGAGACAACCGATGAGTACGTCGCTGTCCTTCGCAGCCTTGTCGGCGACTGCGGGTTTGGGACCATGGCGGACGATATGATCAGGGACCAGCTGGTGGAGAAGACCTCGAGTTGCCATCTGCGTGAGCGCCTACTCATGGAAGGCTCCTCCTTGACTCTGTCGCGCGCCATGCTCCTTGCTCGACAGTGTGAGCAAGCTTCCCGGGAAGCCAGGGAATTGGCTGAGGAGGACGCTCCAGTACATCGTGTGAGATGCGAGCGCGGATCGAGACAAACACCACCTCAGGCCCATTGCTGCAAGCGCCAAAGTCAACCATCACAGCCTGCTGCTGCAATACCAGAGCGCATGTGCTACCGCTGCAGTTCTACAACTCACCTAGCGAACAACCCTGCATGCCGAGCCCGCAACCGCAAGTGTCGTCGGTGCGGCAAGGTGGGCCATTTCGACTCTCTCTGCAAGTCGTCCGACCGTCCTGTTCAAGTTCAGCAAGTTGCAGATACTGCTGACACATCGTCGATGCCGGATGGCTCCAGCAGTGCGTCTATTCTCAATGTTGAAAGTCAAAAAAACGGAATTTTCGCCTCAGTTCTGATTGAAGGCAAGTTCATCCGCTTCCTGATTGACACCGGCTCATCTGTGTCAATTATTTCTGAAGATCTATACCACCGATTCTTCGCTAAATGTTTCCCGCTTAAATCAACTACAGTTCAACTATTGGACTATTCTAAGTCTCGGATTATAGTGCAAGGGTGTTTTGTTACCACAGCAAAGTTCCACGACCGTACCGCCTGCATCCTGTTGTACGTTGTCTCTGTAGGCACAACGCTGCTGGGCCTGGATTCCATTGCCGCTCTACAAATGAAGATCAAAGTTGCATCGTTGGAATGTCTTTCCATGACACCTGATACGCCTCTGTTACCTCCTGAGCTACGTCCACACTTCGAACATCTCTTCTCCAAGGAACTCGGAGTTGCTCGTGGCTACGTGCACAAAGTCAGAGTGCAGGATTCCGTTTCTCCTGTTGCTTGCAAGCTCCGACGGCTGCCGTTTGCTATTCGTCAGCAGGTGTCCAAGGAACTCCAGAAGCTTGAAGCTCAAGACATCATTGAACGGGTCGACGCTTCCAAGTGGATTTCACCCATAGTCGTGGCTCGGAAAAAAGATGGCTCCATCCGAATGTGCGTCGATTTTGCGTGAGCCGAACAAGGCTATTGTGGTCGACAGTTTTCCTTTGCCTCAAACGGAAGAACTTCTACATAGCTTGGCCGGGTCATAGCGTTTTTCGAAGTTGGACCTTGCCTCGGCTTACCATCAAGTACCACTTAGCCCTGAGAGTCGGGAATTGACCACATTAATTACCCATGATGGCCTCTTCCGCTTCAAACGAGTGTGTTTCGGCCTTGCTTCGGCGCCTTCGGCTTTTCAGAAGATGATGTACTTAATTTTAAAAGGGTGCAAAGGTGTCCTCTTCTACATCGACGACATCATAGTCCATGGCACCTCCCGACAGGAGCACCTGACCAACCTTCGTGCTGTTCTCGAGCGCCTGTCCCAAGCCGGACTCAAGCTCAACCACAAATGTGTCTTCGATGTTCCGAAGCTCACTTTCTTGGGGCATGTTGTCAGCGGTGAAGGCCTGTTTTCGCTTTCTTCTGCCATCGAGGCGATTACGAAAGCTCCGACTCCATCTAACATCAGCGAGCTTCGCTCTTTCCTTGGACTTGCGGGTTTCTACTCCAAGTTTATCCCGCATTACTCCGACGTCGTTGAGCCTATGCGCGCCCTACTTCGAGGCAGCGACTCCACCTTCACTTGGACTGCTGCTGCGGATTCAAGCTTCAAACTACTGAAGTCCATGTTGACGTCATGTGACGTGTTGCATTTTTTTGATCCTGCCCTTCCCGTGGTCGTAACGACTGACGCTTCCGGATATAGCCTTGGGGCAGTGCTTCAGCAAGACAACGGCCATTCCCTGCAAACTGTTGCGTTTGCCTCCCGTACCTTGACACCCTAAGAAAGAAAGTACTCTGTTGGTGAACGTGAGGCCCTAGCTTGCGTTTCGGCGTGCGAACGGTGGCACGTGTATTTGTGGGGCCGGCCTTTTGTTCTACGCACCGACCACAGTGCACTTGTCATTTTGCTGTCGACGAAAGGAACGGGCCATCGGCCGTTGCGAATTTCACGTTGCTCGGCTCGCCTGTTGTGCTACAACTACACTGTAGAGTACCGCAAAGGCAATGACAACTCTGTTGCGGATGCTCTGTCTCGCCTTCCCTTACCGACCACATCGTGCAGTGAGCCCAGTGAGTTCGACGCCAGTGACGACGACTTCGTCTGCCTGCTATCGCCAGCCGTGACTCTACAAGAGCTTCAAGAGGCAACCATCAGCGACGCGGCAGTTGCTCAAGCCATTCAGTTTACATCGGCGATATGGCCGGACGAGAAATCCCTACCGGAGAACCTTAGGCCATACTATCTCCTGCGCTCGGAGCTGTCCGTCGTGCAAGGCGTCTTGTACCGAGGTGACAGGCTCGTCGTTCCCGAAAGTTTGCGACGACGCCTCATGGACATCGCGCACGAGTCACACCCCGGGATCAGCCGCACGAAAAGTCGACTGCGAGAGCTCTACTGGTGGCCGCGAATGGACGAGCACGTCAAAGAAATGGTACGGACATGCGTCGTGTGCCAGTCCTGTGACAAATCGGCTCGTCCGGTGGCAGCTCCTCTGCAACCTGTCGCCTTCCCAGAGAAATATTGGGATAAGGTTGCCACTGATATCGTGGGGCCTTTCGACCAAGCTCCCAGTGGCTGCCGCTTCGCGATTACACTCATGGATTATTACAGTAAGTGGCCAGAAGTTGTCTTCGCTGATGTCATCACAACTCAAACCGTTCAAGAATTCCTGCTTGGCCTCTTCGCTCGTGAGGGTTACCCTCAAGAGATTGTCTCTGACCACGGACCTCAATTTTCATCGATGGCCATGCAAACTTTCCTCCGCGAACGGGGGATACGCCATTGCTACTCTTCAGTGTACCATCCCCAAGCTAATGGACTCGTTGAACGATTCAATCGAGTGCTTAAGTCCTACATTCAGCCAGCTCTGTGCGAGCGACGCGACCTACGTACAGCGATTGTGGACTACCTCGGTGTCTACCGCTGTACGCCCCATGCCACGACAGGAATTGCACCAGCTGTCCTACTTCATGGCCGGTTGCCCCGCACTAGACTTAACGTCGTAGGACTGCCGGATCAGTCCTTCTCAATGAATCCGACAAAAGCGCTTAAGCTTTTGCGGCAGAGGCTTGACGAGAAGCAAGCGCAATACGCTGCGCAGCGGCGGAACACCTGTGGCTCGGTGCTACTAGTGGCGCATCCGCAGTTGTGACTAGGGAGCGAGAGAGAGAGAAATGCGCCGTGTGTTTTTATTTATTTATTTATATTTATACACAGTACCTACAGCGCCCTCATTGGGGCATTATTGTAGGGGGGAAACATCATAAATAAGAACAAACATCTAGTACATAATAAATTAGGCAAATGATGCGGTCTACACAGAAAATACAATAAACCCATGCACACGGAAGCAAAAACAAACAAACAAACAAAATAAAAACCATTGTAGAAAGGCAAACATACCCTAAACACACACATACACACACAAAAAAAAGATACATATTAAAATACAGCACTGCTTAAAACATAATACACTCGGACAAGAATTATTGCACTTATATTGACAGGTGGCTTTGCAAATCGGTCAGAAACGATGTAGGAGGAGCGGTAGCGACCCGCGAAGGGAGACAGTTCCAATCATGCACTGTTCGTGGGAAAAAACTATATTTGAATACGTTTATACGGCAATTGTACTCGCACACCTTGAGTGGGTGGTCAGTGCGGGCGGAAATGTAGCTGGGTTCACTAATGTATTTCTCTTTTGGAATTCCAGTTTTATTATTAAGCACATTATAAAAGAAAGAGAGTCTCAAATATTTGCGCCTGTTTTCAAGTAACGGCCATCCCAACTTCTCGCGCAAACCAGAAGAACTTTTTTGGAAATTGTAATCGGCGGACACAAACCTAGCAGCCCGTTTCTGGACGCGCTCCAGCTCCTCAATATTCAGTTTTGTATGCGGGTCCCAAACCGCGGAAGCATACTCAAGTATCGGACGTACAGTAGACATGTATAATGTCTCCTTCAGCGTAAGGGGAGCGTCCTTAAAGTTACGTCTGAGAAAGTTTAATGTGCGACTGGCTTTAGCAGATATGTAATTTACGTGTGTATTCCATGATAGGTCAGTAGAAAAAAAGACTCCCAAGTACTTATAAGTTGAAACTGCGGATAATTCAGTGCTACCAAGGAAATAGTCTGTTTGGAGGAATTGTTTCTTTTTTGTAAACCGGACCAGATTACATTTGGAGATGTTTAGCGCCATATTCCAGTTGTTGCACCAAGAGAATACAGAGTTGAGGTCATGCTGTAGTGAAATTGCATCTGCTTCAGAAGAAATATTGCGGTAGATACAACAGTCATCAGCATAAAGTCTGATTATACTTGAAATGTTACTAGTGAGGTCATTTATAAAAATGAGAAATAGAAGAGGGCCCAAAACCGACCCCTGCGGAACACCTGAAGTTACACCCACACTTTCCGAGCTGACACCGTCGATAACCACGCACTGTCTCCTTTCCGCAAGATACGCCTCAATCCAGGATAAGAGTGAGGTAGGAATATTTAATTTTGAAAGCTTCTGTAACAATAGGTTGTGAGCAACTAAATCGAACGCTTTTCGAAAATCTAAAAATATACAATCTACCTGACCGGCGGAGTTTAAGGAAACAGAAATGTCATGTGTGAATTCCACGAGCTGTGTTTCACATGAGAAGCCGGACCTAAATCCATGTTGTGTCGAACAGAAAAAACTATTGTTTTGTAGATGGCTAATTAACTGAGTATAAATGACATGTTCCAGTGTTTTGCACGACACGCTCGTCAGCGATATGGGCCTATAGTTACATGTTTTAGTTTTATCACCACTCTTATGAATCGGAACGACATTGGCACTTCTCCAGTCAAGGGGCAAAGAAGAATTCTCTAACGATTTCTGAAATAATGCAACGAGATACGGGGCAACTGAAGCTGCACAATTTTTCAAAACGTAATTGGAAATGTTGTCAGGCCCTGGTGCTGATGTATCTTTAATTTTCTGCAATAAAAGCATGATCCCCCGTTCAGAAATTTCTACGTCATTCATTCTGGTCAGGGTGCTGGAAGATTGAAAGTCAGTATGTGTATTAATGGGATCGGAAAACACCGATTGGAAATAAAGATTGAAACTTCTCGCTTTACCTTTTGAATCCCTTCCAAAATCAGTTGCGTCTAGTATATCAGGCGCAGAGACCCTGCTGTTTCTCTTATTTTTAACATATTTCCAGACTGCCTTTGGGTTTGTATTTAGTTGTTGGCCTAGTGTGCTGAAGTATGCCCTTTTCGCTTTACGGATTTCTTTCGATAAGTTCTTAGTTTGCTTTTTCATCTCGGAGTACAAAGTTAGTGCGGGCGTATCACAATATCTGCGAAAGAGCCGTTTCCGCCGGTTGATCATTGCCCGCAACTGTCTATTCATCCAATGCATATCGTCACGACGCTTGGCTGAAATCAAGCGGGATGGGATGAAAGTCTGCGTCAGTGACAAAATTTTAGTTTTAAACAAGTTCCAGAAGGAATCAATATTCAGGGATGGCTGATGTGAAAGAAACTCAGGAAAAAATGCGTCGAGTTCCTGTGATAGCGAAGCATAATCCCCTTTTTCATAAAAAGACACTTTGCGTGGTTGGGTGTGGTGGGTCTTCATAGCATTACAGGATACTTTTGCTAAAACTACATCATGCGCAATGCGCAGCACGGCTCTCAAGGAATCACGCGAAACTGTTCAACCTGAGGCCAGTAAAGCTTTTGGTTTAAAATGCCACGAAACACATCGCTAAAAGACAGAGCAACAGAGCGCTAGACGCGAGGTAAGGTTGAGCACAGCACCAAGATGGAGTGCCACTCCGGTTTAAAGTAGGCCGGTTCATGCACTTCCCTCAGATCAACAATCAGTTGGAAGAAATCGTAACATCCTTGCCTGAACAAACTTCCAGGCTCTCAAGCTGTGCTTGCCATGTCGTCGTCTTCGTGACGTACTTCACGCTTGTTAAACTTCCAGCCTCTCATGCTGCAGCTTTAAAGCATGGTCTTCATCATCTTCCATCCGTGAGCGCGGAACCGTCATCAGACGAGAATGCACCAAACCGCACGAATAGTGAGAGATTAGAGGCAGTGAAATTCAGAAGACCCATAGCTCTTGCAATGTCATCAGGTAATGGTAATTAAGCGACCGATAAACTTTCATTGTTCTGAGTCTATTGGGCGCTTAGCACTTAATGTAAATGTCGTGGTAAACGCTATTGCATTGTTTTCTAAATATTCGTGGCGTACATAAGTTTTTGTGCACAGACAGAAGAACGCGCTGACTCATTTGAGCTGTCCATATAGATAGCAATTAAATGTTATACGTGCAGGGCACATGTATGTGTACAGTGCGTGTCAGAAGTAAAGGCAGAGTGATATTTTGGGTCTCAACTCGCAATTGTCTCGGTTCTATCTCACGTATTACCTCAAACAATACACGCACACCACTAACAGAAGAACGCTAGTAGTAGACGGTAGTAGCAGTGTTCCTGGGTCGTGTGTATTTATAGTCTTCGTGTTTTGTTTTGGTGTTGTTATTTTGTGTTCTAGTCTTTGTGTCACGTAGGGTGTATTAAATGTGCGTTTGTGTGGGTACACCTGTCGCCTAGTCCATTCTTTCAGTCCGAGTGTTATTCGGGAAGATCCGTGACAAAGATTCCAGGTTCGAATCCTGGCAGGCTCGCCACTTATCTTTGTCACGGATCTCTCCGAATAACACTCGGACCAAAAGAATGGACTAGGCGACAGGTGTACCCACACAAACGCACATTTAATACACCCTACGTGACACACTAGAATACAAAACTAACAAAACTAACACAAAACACAGACTATAAATGCACACCACCCGGGAACACTGCTACCAGCGTCTACTACTATCGCTCTACGGTTAGTGGTCGGCGTTCGTGCTCACGGTTGGTTCGGTGCGGCTGCGGCGTTGTATGGATCCAGTAGGCGGCGTCGAGGCGGCGTTCGACGTGCTTGGGCTGGCGTCGCTGGCGGCGTCGCTGTTGCGTCGTACAAGCACCCGGTCCAAGCGCCCGTGGAGGTGATGCCGGTGTTGTTGGCGTTGGGGGCACCACCCGGGTGGGTGGCAACAGCACTGGAGACACACCTGGCTGTAGCAGGTGGTAGCGTCGTCCGTTGACTCCCCGGCACGGGCTCAGGCACGGCAGGAAGCCCTCGATGCGAAGCCGTAGAACGCGAGCTCACCGGAGCAGTAGCCGGCATCGCTCTCTTCCAGCCAAAGCGTCCCTGGAGCCTCCACTTCTCTGCTGTTCCGCCCCGTGCCTCGCTCTCCCTCGCCCTTTTATAGCCTTGGCGTTAGTCTACATAAGCCTTGTCATCGTCGTTTTCTCTTCACCAATAATCTCTCTCCACCTCACCGAATGCTTCAACAATCATCTCACTCCGCCTCAACGAATGCTTCTTCATCTTCTTTAATCTTTGGTTAATCCGCGTCGTCTTCTTCACACCTCTTTCCTTCATAATTTTTTAGCCTTCTTATTATGTGACATACACGCACAATATAAGCATGTAGGCTCTCGTCCAATAGTGCCTTGAGGGATTGTCGTTATATGTTTATTACTCAGTAATATCGCCAGAAGTTGCCGACAACAAAAAATAACTCGAGTTTTAAAACGACTGTTAGTGAGGGTGAGGGTGAGGGAGGGCCGATGATGTGAGGGCGAGGGTGAGGGAGGGCTGGATAACTTTTCAAAATGAGGGCGAGGGTGAGGGAGGGCCAAGGATGCAAAATTGAGGGTGAGGGTGGAAAAGTAAAAATGAGGGCATTTGCCCACCTCTATTCGTGGCAGCCGTTGGTAGACAATATCTTGTCCTTTTTTTATGGCGGTGTGGTGTAACTCTCGGATTTCAGCGACCAGTTGTTCATGGGGCACTTGACGAAGAGCAGATTTCAAGGCTTTGAGGGCTGCTTTTGATTAAGTGAAAACAGGCCATTGCTGGGGTGTTTCTTCACTGATATGCTCAATGACGACTCAAATGGCAGTAAGTTCTGCACCAGTCGATGAAGTCCTGTGTGACATTCTCACTTTCTTAACTATGGTCCTTACGAGATGACCACAGAGCCCTAAGAACTTAAAGGGGTCACAGAGCCATCGGTGTATACGTGCAGTCGGTGTCCGTGCTTCTCATGCGAGTATTGAACAGTGGCCTGTTTTAACACTGTCGGCAGTAAATCAGTCTTCTTTTTGACGCGTGGCATGAAAATTAGCACTCGAGGTTAGTGCAGACTCCATAATGCAGAAGACGGTGTACAGGCTGTTGTAAACTGGGATGGTCGGAAGTGGCGATGGGAATCAATAGTTTTCTCGAGCAATGTACGCAGCCGGTTAGCAGGAAGACAAGCAAGATGGTGGGTGGGAATCCGAGTGAGGGGACCAATATGCAGTCTCAAGGCATCATTTGTTCTATATGTAGTCACTGCATTCTCCCGAGCTATGAATACTGTTGCGGCTGTAGGCGCGCATTTTGGCAGGCCTAGGCACGTCCGGAGGGCTTGAGCTTGTACGCCTTGTAGACGCCGTATGTTCGTTTTCCTCAAGTTTCTAAGTATAGGCATACTGTGTCGAAGGAATCCCATGAATAATGTGGTGTACAGCTGGAGCATCGACTGCATTGACGCTCCCCACGACTTCCCTCTGAGAAAGGAGAGAACGTGAACGATCGATGTCAGTCGCCTTTTTATGTACGAGACAAGTAGGCTCCAGTTAAATTACTATCGATGATTACTCCAAGAAAGCGATGACTTCTTTTGTAGGATATTGTTGGCCTATTTATGCGTACCGGATAATGGGACATGCACTTGCGTGCAAAGGCAACAAGGGAACATTTTTCAGTAGAAATCTCCATGCCTTGCAGGGGGAGGTAGGCCGTAAGAATGCTTGCCGCCTTTTGAAGCCTTGCTCGAGCTCGTGGTCGCGTTACTCCTGATGCCCAGATACAAATATCATCTGCATAGAATTAAAGTTGCACACGGCCGCCGTGGCTCAGTGGTTACGGCGCTCCTCTGCTGATCCGAAAGACGCGGGTTCGGTCCCGGTCGCGGCATGTCGAATTTCGGTGGAGGCGACATTCAAGAGGCCCGTGTACTGTGCAATGTCAGTGCATGTTAAAGAACCCCAGGTGGTCAAAATTTCCGTAGCCCTTCACTACGGAGTCCCTCAAAGCCTGAGTCGCTTTGGGACGTTAAACCCCTATAGACCAGACCAACCAGAATGAAATTTGCGCCGACTGTGGTAGCACGTCGATAAGGCCGACAAGCGCAAATTGAAAAGCGTTGGGCTAAGTACTGCACCCATTGAGACCCCACGGGAAGTGAAGTGTGAACACGTTCGTCCGTCCTCAGTCGGCATGAAGTGTGATCTATTGGATAAATAACTGCGTATCCAGCAGAACATGCGACAACGAAGTTCTGCAGATTACAGAGCGTCGAAACTAGCTCGATGAGTGACGTTGTCGTACGCCTTTTTAACATCCAGAGACAATGGCACGGACAAGCGCTTCAGATGCTTCTGATGTTGAACTCTTGACACCATATCAATCACGCTATCAATAGACGACCTGCCACGTCTTGTGGACCTGCCGCGCCTTGCATCCCTTAAGTAGAGCAGAGACTTTGTGCGCCGGTATCTTCGTTCTTCTCTTCGTCGAAGTCATTGGAGGCGCTCCAGGTCCACACCGAAGTCTGTGAACTTTGGCACTGGAATGGAGAAGCATCTCGCGTTTTCTCTAGCCTCCTTGATGCGCTCTTCAATACATGTAATTTCTGTAATGCAGGCATCTTCCAAAAGGGTTTTAAACATAGACCAGTCTATGCATTGCAAACGTTTGGCAGATGTGCATCTAGCGAGACCATAACATAGGCGCGGATGTGGTCACTTTCATGCGTTTCCACATCGGCAAATCACCGGTCGCGTCTCGCAACGCACCGAGGCACATGCGCCAAGCCGCTGTAAGACAGCCCGCGAATTTACGCTGGAGAAGCGTCGTTAAGGCATTGTAGGTCGTTGTCAGAGGGGTAAGAGAAAAGACTCCTTCCTTTTGAATTCATCCGGATGCCTCCCCACATGGCGTGATGTGCGTAAAAGTCTGCAGTGAAGGTCAAAGGGCCAGGTGTTACAGCTACAAAGTCAGTCAGTCCGTCGGCGTCAAACCGTGCCATTGGAGATAAATACGTAGCCTTTGAAATTACTTTTCTTACATTCACAGTCTCCTCTCCTATGTAGCCGGCATTGTTCACGATTGGGCGACGTCACAGGGGAGTTATGAAATCCCAAACTGCTTTCAGAGCTTTTGTTTCCTGGCATTCCTGTGAGGCGTACCCCTAACTGCTACTCCCAGCAGTACCCACCGGCGCAAGCAGCGCCACCGCATTTTGCTTACGTGACAGACCGTTATTGGTCTATACGGGTTCTAAACAGGAGATTTGTAATCATGAACAGCACGGATTAGCGATTTGTACATTTGTAACTTGGCTTCTTCTGGAGAATTGTTTAGCGTTCCATGTAGGGAACCTAATTTTCAGTGGATATTACACATGGTGTAATATCCACTTTAGTGAGATGCGACCATGAAATGTCATGTGAGTAAAACTGACACAGACTTGGTTGCGCTCACAAACCTTATCTACGGCACGGCAATTGAAAGGGTAAGCAAAAAGAGAGGGGGAACATGTCTTACAGAAAAATACTAGGGGCCGTATTCCATGAGCTGTTCACCAGGTGTTGACCGAGCGCTGCGACGCAGCTCATCAGAGGCTGCATATCGCCGTCAATGCCAGCCAATGTTGAGGCTCGATCGCCAACAGCCCAATGTCGCTTTCCACAGGCGCTTGAACGCCGCGGGTATATCTGAGTGACCAATGACGTTGGAACAGACAGACGCGAAATGGCCATTTCAAAATGAAGAGGTTAAGAAAAACGGGCCAATTGGGGTTTTATCAAGATCACTGCTCAATTGTCAGGTGTTGAACCTATACCTATTCTATAATCTAGCAAAGGGGCCTCAAATGCGATAAAGATCATCAGGAACGTTATTTACCTTGAATTAAACGCAGTCATTAGCATTAAAAAAATGTCAGAGGAGATGTTTAGTAATAAATCTTTGCGCGAATTAAAAAAATGCAGCGGCCAAGGACGGACCCAAAAATCACTCCTAACGTGACATCAAAGACAGCCCATCATGAATCGAACTGCAGGAGACAAACTAGGAGAGAGGTTCAAAATATGACAGCATCTCTCGCTAGAAAACTCTGATAGAAAATTGAGAGTACAAGCCTCAGTACTGAGTTCTGGTGATGATGACGATAATTCTGAAGTCTTCTGGGCTTCCGACTTTTCTTGGGTGCCCACCATAAACCTCTTGGTGCTATCTTTGTATCTTCCAGGTTCCCATCAACGACAGATGTCACGCCCACGAACTGGACACAGCCCTGACCAGAGTGAGAGACCTACGATTAGCCTGGTAGCGGCCGTCTAAAACGGAAAGCGAGCGCGTCACCTGCATTCAGCCAAACATTACTTCAGGAACATGAGTTACTAAACCATGTCACTGCTGCTAACACTTCGTAGTTATCTTTTCTGAATAGTTATCCTCAGAACGAGCAATATACACTTTCCATTTTCAACTGAAATGTGGATATAAATATACTCAGCCCATAGACAAGCAGCAAAACCGCCAACCCCAGGTTGCCGCAACGCTGGCGGCCGCCGACAAAGAGTTTCACAATATTACTTTGAGGCAAACCTGGCTCACCGTCGATGCAGGCCCCTAAAGGAACAGTTCTTCCACCGCGGAATGCCAGGACGACGGGTTTTCTCATTTGACGTGACTGAGTGTTGGCCCTAAAACATGACTTCTGCCTGCAAATAGCGCCCCAGTGCTCTCCTCTGCAAGCAGAATAAATTAATTTCACGGTGCGTTTCCACCTCCTCAATAAGTGCAATGCAAGTATTAAGTTAATAAGAGCACCTTCAGAAAATTTCTTGGAGGTTTGCCTCGAGAAGTATTCTTGTTACAACCACCACCGCTGTGGCCGCGCGGTCCTCTCCTCGCGGGTATGTGGCGGCATCCGTGTATACCGTATTGCTCAGTCGCGCTAGTGTGTTTTATCACATGTTAAGCCCGCGCCTGTCTCCTGCGCTCCTGGAGGTTAGGGTCCATGTTCTTGGGTAGCCACCGAACGTTTATTGTTTTTCTTAGGTTGTCGGGTACGTCTGCGTATCTGTCTGCGTATCCGCTCGTATCCCTTCCCAACCTAGTCAGGAGCGCTCTTCCTGCAGCAGTGCTTCTGAGTCTGATCTGCGTTTCGAGCAAGGCTTTCGCCAGTTCGCTGAAGGTGTTGCTGATGCCCAGTTGGAGCAACTTCTTTTTCGACGTGTTTTTTGGCAGGTGAAGGGCCATCTTTGTAGGCTTTCCTGAGTATCGTATCCGCCTGTTCCCTCTCTCCCTTGGTCATCGGGTGGTATGGTAGTGAGTAGATGACTCGGCTGACGACCAGGCTGCCGACGAGTTTGAGTGTATCTTGTTCTTTCATGCCGTACCTTTTTTGGGAAACCCTGTTGATCATCCGGCCCACTTGATCCGTCGCTTTGCTCAGCAGGATGATGGTGTGGCTGCACTTCCTGCTGCCTTGTAGCCACATGCCCAGGATTCTGATCATGTTCTTTCCGGGAATGTTTTGACCTTCGAGTTTAACCTCCAGTGTTGCTTGGGTGGGGTGTCTTCCGACTCTCAGGAGTTCGGATTTCTCCGTTCGGAGAAACATCGGAGGAGGAAGGGCGAATTTCCCTCGCGGTGCCTACTCGACGAGGCGCGAGAAAGAAAGATCTGGGTGGTGGAAGGAAAGGAAATGAGCATGGCGAAGTAGCTTGATTGCTTCGGCTCTACCTACGCTATTAATGAGGCTTTTCAAAAAATATTTGCGGTCGCGCCTTCCGAGGACGATGCCTCGCTGCCAGAGAGGTAGAAAATATTTTCGACGAGAGGGTGGTCAGTGGCCCTTTAACACCTGCATCGCTAGGGTGCAGGTCATGCTATGTGCGCTGTTGTGTTCTGTTTCAGCTTATTGTTGTGTTCTTTTGTTTCGTGTTATGTTATGTTTTTTTATTTTTTAAAATATTTTCGTCTCTTATGTTCGAACTTCTCGCTCCCGACGAAAGACACATTTTTTGCTTGCGTCTTGTCGGCGAAAAATCACCCCTCTCCACCTACGCTACATGTCTGCTCCTTAACTTGTCTCTCTCACAGCTCTGCTCCTTTCCCCTCAATAGTCGGCTGCACTCTTGCCTTCTACCCCGTGATGTGTTTTTTTTTCTTCTCAACGAAAAGAAAGAGGAAGAGAGCTCCTCCTCTCTATCTACACTAAGTTCTGTAGATACTCAGATACCTGTATTCAACTTTAACCCTGATGAAGGACTGTCCACCGTCTGAAACCGTTGTTAAATAAACCAAGATAACCGTACCAGTTTCACTGGCCCGTTCAGCAACGCGCACTGCTTCCATATACAAATATATTGTTACGCAGCAGTTGGTACTAGTATCTCGCGTCTAGACGGCAGATAAACGCCAACACCGAGAAGCTCTGAGAAGATGCAACAGCACACCGTGACGGCCAGAGCGGAACGTCAGTTTCTCTGTAGAAGTGAACAGGGTGGCGCACGAGCTTCGGGCCGAGCAGCCGCCTAGCGGCTATTGTTTTACACGCGGCACTGCCTTCCCTCTCGGAAAGAGCATCGGCCCGACGCTTTAACAAGAAAATAGCGAGAAAGAAAAGACAAAACTGAGTAACGCGCGGCACTTAGCCACTAAATGTATCCTGAAAAATGGGGCTTCTTCCGCGCGACATGGAAAACCTCTGGTCTCTGCTGACGTCGAGTAGTCGGGAAACGCCATCCGGAACAACTTCACAGGCTACGTCGTTTAGCTGACGGAGAACTCTGCAGGGACCGAAATAGTGCTTTAGCAGTTTTTCGCAAAGACCACAGCGTCGAAGGGGGGGGGGGGTCCATACTCACACTTTGTCGTCCGGGGTGAACGCCATCAGTCTGTGGCGGCGGTTCTAACGTCGGCCGTCACAACCTTCTTGGTTCAAGATGCGCACTCTCGCAACTTGTCAAGCTTCTTCTGCGCAAAGCGTAAACTCCTCGGCGCCAACGTCAGAGTCGCGGCCATCATGGGGCAGCATTGGTCCGAACAATGCGACATTTCGCGGCCGTACAACAGACAGAAGGGCGTCCACCGCATGGTTTTTTGTTGAGTCATGTTACACGTGAATGTAATATATGGCAGAATACCGTCCCAAGATCGATGCTCGAAGTCAATGTACATGGACAGCATGTCGACGACACTTTTGAAAAGGCGCTCGGTCAGGCCATTCGTCTGGGGATGGTAGGCGGTTGTTTTCTTATGAGTAGTGCCACTCAGCCGCACGAGGGATTCCAAAAGTTTGGCAATGAAAGCGGTGCCTCAGTCTGTGATAGTAAGTGCTTTGGCGCCATGCCTCAGGACAATGTGTTCCAAGAAACATTTCGCAGCCTTGGCGGTTGTGCCGCGCTGCACCGCCAGCGTGGTTTCAGCGTAGCGCGTAAGGTAATCAGTGGCGACGATGATACACCGGTTTCCCGAAGATGAAGTTGGGAAAGAGCCGACAAGGTCCATGCCAACTTGCTGAAACTGTATTCTGGGCACTTGTACTGGCCCAGAATACAGTTTCAGCAAGTTGGCATGGACCTTGTCGGCTCTTTCCTAACTTTATGGAGGAAAAACGCTAAGGCGCCCGTGTGCTGTGCGACGTGAGTGCACGTTAAAGATCCCCAGGTGGTCGAAATTATTCCGGAGCCCCCCAATACGGCACCTCTTCCTTCCTTTCTGCTTTCACTCCCTCCTTTATCCCTTCCCTTATGGCGCGGTTCAGGTGTCCAACGATATATGAGACAGATACTGCGCCATTTCCTTTCCCCCAAAACCAATTAATATTATTATTCACTTGTACTGGATGTAAAAGTCCAGCTGGCTTCACAGGGGGTCCTTTTCGCCCTTGACAACTGCGGCACATGCGGACGTTGTGTCGCGCTGTCACACGCAAACTTAGGCCAGTAATAGCTATCTTGAATCCGAGCTAGAGTGTGGGCGTAGCAGAGGTGACCGCCGGGGGGCTCGTCATGACATGCCTGCAAGATTTCTTCACGGAGAGGCGCTGGGACGACGAGGAAATAGTCGCTTCCGGTTGGAGAAAAGTTGGCTTTTGTACAGCGCGTTCTTGTGCATATGGAAGGAGGACTGCGTTCTTGCGAAGGGCCGGGGAACTTCCGTGACACGTGCTTCCAGGAAGTCGATGAGAGGTTTCAACGCCAGGTCCTCACGTAGCTGACTGGAAATGGTCGCTGTATCTACGGCTGCGATGAGAGGAAAGTCCGGTTCGCCACCGTCGTGCGCAACTTCGACTGGAGACCTGGACAAGCAGTCGGCATCGTAGTGCTGGCGCCCTGATTTGTACACGATGCTCATGTCGAACTCCTGAAGACGTAAGCTCCAGCGCGCAAGGCGGCCAGAGGAATCCCGTGAGTTCGTCAACCAGCAGAGAGAGTGGTGGTCGCTTACGACTTGAAAATGCCGGCCGTGCAGGTAAGGTCGAAATTTCATTACTGCCCATACCACGGCCAGACATTCTTTTACGGTCGTGGAATAGTTAGACTCAGACGAGAGAGAGTGCGGCTGGCGTATGCTATCACGCGCTCGGTGCCGTCCTGCCACTGGACGAGTACAGCACCGAGGCCCAAGTTGCTGGCATCTGTGTGGACCAGGCTCGGCACGAAAATAGAAATGACCAAGGAAAAGCGTGGTTTGCGAGCGGCGCCGTAATTCATCAAATGCCTGTCGCTGCCCTTCTGTCCACACCAACAGGGCGTCTTGTCTTGTAAGATGCGTGAACGGTGCCGGTATTGAAGAAAAGTTGGCGCGCAAAGGCCCATTTTAAAAACGCCGCACCGTTTTCTTGCCCGCAGGAGTGGAAGGTTGGCGACAGATGCTGTATTAGCAGGATCCGGCCAGATTCCATGATGACTGACGACACGGCCCAGGAAGAGGGCTCCCCATAACCGAAGTGCCATTTCATGGGCTTTAATGTCAGGCGAGCAGATCTTATATCCTGTAGCACGGTAAAGAGGCGCTGAAAGTACTCTTGGAACGTCGACGAAAACATTTCGTCCAGGTATACCAAGGACGTTTGCCATATCAGGCCTGACAAAACAGCGTCCATCATTCTCTCATATGCTGCCGGAGCCGTACAAAAACCGAAAAGAATGACCTTTAGTTCATAAAGGCCATCCAGCGACACGAACGCTGTCTTCTCACGATCCCGCTCGTCAGCTTCGATCTTCCAGTAACCACTTTTTAAGTCCGGCGAAAAATAGTAGCGGGTGTGTCACAGCCGGTCAAGAGAGCCGTCAATGCGTGATAACGGGTTGACGTCGTTCTGGAACCTGGTTAATCTTCCGATAGAGTACGCAAAATCACAGACTGCCATCTTTCTTCTTAACCGAAGCCACAGGCGAAGCCCAGGGGCCACAAGACGGCTGGATAACACCATCCTGCAGCATTTCTTAGACTGGCTGAGCTATGGCCTCACGCTCCCGCAATGAGACACGGTATCAGTTGTCGAACCGGTCGGGTACTGCCGTCCATTATTAAGCGGTACTTAGCGAGAGGCGTCTGTTTGACTGCCGACGTAGTCCAGAAACACTCTTGGAATTGATGCAGAAGGCAGACTAGTCTTTCCATCTCGCTTGGTGGTAAGCTTAGGCTAACATCAAGGAACAACGGGGGTGTGCGACAGGTGGATGTTTCGCTCTGGAGGGCAAGACAGTCGTGAGTTTAGGCGATGCCCAACTATGCGGCCGCGGTACCCTCGGCGATGCGCTGCCGCTCGGTCCGTAAATTTGTAAGAAGGGCATCTGTCAGGCCGTTGCGTAGAGTTATGATACCTCTCGCGACGCAGCCATCATGAGAGAGCACAAGCAGTGTTGTCCTCCTACACCGTCAGCACTGCACAGGTTGCCACAAATGAGGGTAACGAGGACACAGGATCGCGTAGGCATGGTCACATCTATGTCAATGATGCACAGGGCCGCTCTGCGCGGTTATGTCTCGGCTGAAGTTGTAACACGTGTCAAAATACAGGATCGCGGAAGCATGGCCACATCCGTGTAAGTGATGCACAGGGTTGCTCTGCGCGGTTAGGTGTCGGCTGAAACTGTTACAGGGGTCGAAGTACAGGATCGCGGAGGCACGGTAACGTCCGTGTCAGTGATGCAGAGGGCCGCTCTGCGCGGTTTGGTGTCGGCTGAAACTTTTACAGGGGTCGAAGTACAGGATCGCGGAGGCATGTTCACATCTGTGTCAATGATGTACAGGGCCGCTCTGCGCGGTTGACTGTCGGCTGAAGGTGTTACAGAGGTCGGAGTACAGGATCGTGCAGGCATGCTCTCTTCCGTGTCAATGATGCACAGGACCACTCAGCACGGTTCAGTGTCGGCTCAAATTGATACAGGCGTTGAAGTACAGGATCGTGGAGGCATGGTGACATCCGTGTCAATGATGCACAGGGCCTCTCTACGCGGTTCGGTGTCGGCTGAAACTGTTACAGGGGTTGAAGGACAGGATCGCGGAGGCATGGTCACATCCGTGTCAATGATGTACACGGCCTCTCTGCGCGGTTCGGTGTCCGCTGAAACTGTTACAGGGGTTGAAGTACAGGATCGTGGAGGCATGGTCTGATCCGTGCGCATGATGCACAGGACCCCTCTGCGCGGTTAAGTGTTGGCTGAAACTGGTACTGGGGTCGAAATACAGGACCGCGGAGGCATGGTCACATCCGTGTCAATGATGCACAGGAACGCTCTGCGCGGTTCAGTGTCGGCTGAAACTGTTGCAGGCGTTGAAGTACAGGATCGTGGAGGCATGGTCACATCCCTGTCAATGATGCACAGGGCCGTTCTGCGTGGTTCGGTGTCGGCTTAAACTGTTACAGGGGTTGTAGGATAGGATCGTGGAGGCATGGTCACATCCGTGTCAATGATATACACGGCCACTCTGCGCGGTTCGTTGGCGGCTGAAACTTACAGGGGTTGAAGTACAGGATAGTGGAGGCATGGTCACATCCGTGTCAATAATGCACAGGGCCGCTCTGCGCGGTTCGGTGTCGGCTGAAACTGTTATAATCGTTGAAATACAGGATCGTGGAGGCATAGTCACACCTGTGTCAATGATGTACAGGGCAGCTCTGCGCGGTTCGGTGTCGGCTGAAACTGTTACAGGGGTGGAAGTACAGCATGGTGGAGGCATGGTCATAGCCGTGTCAATGATGCACAGGAACCCTTTGCGCGGTTCAGTGTCGGCTTAAACTGTTACAGGCATTGAAGTACAGGATCGTCGAGGCATGGTCACATCCGTGTCAATAATGCCCAGGGCCGCTCTGCGCGTTTCGGTGCCGGATGAAACTGTTACAGGGGTTGAAGGACAGGATCGTGGAGGCATGGTCACATCGGTGTCAATGATGTACATGGGCGCTCTGCGCGGTTCGGTGTCGCCTGAAACGGTTACAGGGGTTGAAGTACAGGATCTTGCAGGTATGGTCACATCCATGTCGATGATGCACAAGGTCGCTTTGCGCGGTTCGGTGTCGGCTGAAACTCTTACAGGGGTTGAAGTACAGGATTGTGGAGGCATGGTCACATCCGTGTCAATGATGTACAAGGCAGCTCTGCGCGATTCGGTGTCGGCTGAATCTGTTACTGGGGTCGAAGTAAAAGATCGCGGAGTAATGGTCATATCCGTTTGCGATGATGCACAGGGCCGCTCTGCGTGGATCGCTGTCACCTGAAACTGCTGAAGTGTTCGCAGTACAAGATCGCGGAGGCATGGTCAATCCGTGTCAATGATGCACAGGACCGCTCTGCGCGGCTCAGTGTAGGCTGAAGCTGTTACAGAGGGCGAAGTAAAGGATCTCGGACGCAAGGTCACATCCATGTCAGTGATGCACAGAGTAGCTCTGCGCGGTTCGGTGTAGGCTGAAACTTTTACAATGATCGAAATACAGGATCGCGGTGGCATAGTCATATCCGTGTCAATGATGCACACGACCGCTCTGCGTGGTTGACTGTCGACTGGAGGTGTTACAGAGGTTGAAGTACAGGATTGTGCAGGCATGCTCACATCCGTGTCAATGATGCACAGGCCCGCTCTGCGCGATTCAGTGTCGGCTGAAGCTGTTACAGGGGTTGAAGTACAGGATCGCCGAGGCATGGTCACATCCGTGTCGATGATGCACAAGCCCGCTATGCGCGGTTAGGTGTCAGCTGAAACTGTTACAGGGGTTGAAGTACAGGATCGTTTAGGTATGGTCACATCCGTGTCGATGATGCACAGGGCCACTCAGCGCGGTTCGGTGTCTTCAGAAACTGCTGCAGGGGACGCAGTACAGGATCGCGGATGCATGGTCACATCTGTGTCAATGATGCACAGGACCGCTCTGCGCGGTTCAGTGTAGGCTGAAGCTGTAACGGAGGTCGAAGTACAGGATCGCGGAGGCATGGTGACATCTGTGTCGATGGTGCACATAGCCGCTTTGCGCGGTTCGGTGTCGGCTGAAACTGTTACAGGGGTTGAAGTACTGGATCGTGGAGGCATAGTCACATCTGTGTCAATGATGTACAGGGCAGCTATGCGCGATTCGGCGTCGGCTGAAACTGTTACTGGGGTCGAAGTACAAGATCGTGGAGGCATGGTCACATTCTTGTCAATGAGGTACAGGGCCGCTCTGCGCGGTTCGGTGTCGGCTGAAACTGTTACAGAGGCCGAAGTACAGGATCGTAGAGGCATGGTAACATCCGTGTGTATGATCCACAGGCCCGCTATGCGTGGTTCTGTGTCGGCTGAAACTGTTACAGGGGTTGAAGTACAGGATCGTGGAGGCATGGTCATATCCGTGTCAATGATGCACAGAACCCCTCTGCGGGGTTCAGTGTCGGCTGAAACTGGTACTGGGGTCGAAATATAGGACCGCGGAGGCATGGTCACATCCTTGTCAATGATGCACAAGAACGCTCTGCGCTGCTCAGTGTCGGCTGAAACTGTTACAGGCGTTGAAGTACAGGATCGTGGAGGCATGGTCACATCCGTGTCAATGATGCACAGGGCCGCTCTGCGCGGTTCGGTGTCGGCTGAAACTGTTACAGTGATCGAAATACAGGATCGCGGAGGCATGGTCACATCCGCGTCAATAATGCACAGAGCCGCTCTGCGCGCACCGGTGTCGCCGGAAACGGTTACAGGGGTTGAAGTACAGGATCGTGGAGGCATGGTCACATCCGTGTCAATGATGTACACGGCCGCTCTGCGCGGTTCGGTGGCGGCTGAAACTGTTACAGGGGTTGTAGTACAGGATAGTGGAGGCATGGTCGCATCCGTGTCAATAATGCACAGGGCTGCTCTGCGCGGTTCGGTGTCGGCTGAAACTGGTACAGGGATCGAAATACAGGATCCTGGAGGCATGGTCCCATCCGTTTCAATGACGCAGATTGCCGCTCAGCGCGGTTCGGTGTCGCCTGAAACTGTTATAATCGTTGAAGTACAGGATCGCGGAGGTATGGCCACATCCGTGTCAATGATGCACAGGACCGCTCTGCGTGGTTCAGTGTAGGTTGAAGCTGTTACAGAGGTCGAAGTGAAGGATCGCGGAGGCATGGTGACATCCGTGTCGATGGTGCACAGGGCCGCTTTGCGCGGTTCGGTGCCGGCTGAAACTGTTACAGGGGTTGAAGTACAGGATCGTTGAGGCATAGTCACACCTGTGTCAAAGATGTACGGGGCAGCTCTGCGCGGTTCGGTGTCGGCTGAAACTGTTACAGGGGTTGAAATACAGGATCGTGGAGGCATGGTCATATCCGTGTCAATGATGCACAGGAACCCTCTGCGCGGTTCAGTGTCGGCTTAAAGTGTTACAGGCGTTGAAGGACAGGATCGTGGAGGCATGGTCACATCTGTGTCAATGATGTACATGGGCGCTCTGCGCGGTTCGGTGTCGCCTGAAACGGTTACAGGGGTTGAAGTACAGGATCGTGGAGGCATGGCCACATCCGTGTCAATGATGTACAAGTCAGCACAGCGCGATTCGGTGTCGGCTGAAACTGTTAAAGGGGTCGAAGTACAAGATCGCGGAGGAATGGCCACATCCGTGTCAATGATGCACAGGACCCCTCTCCGCGGTTGTCTCGGCTGAAACTGGTACTGGGGTCCAAATACAGGACCGCGGAGGCATGGTCACATCCGTGTCAATGATGCACAGGAGCGCTCTGCACGGTTCAGTGCCGTCTGAAACTGTTACTGAGGTCGAAGTACAGAATCGCGGAGGCATGGTCACATCCGTGTCGATAATGCACACGTCCGCTCTCCGCCGTTCGGTGTCGGCTGAAACTGTTATAAGGATCGTAATAAAGGATCGTGGAGGCATGGTCACATCGGTGTCAGTGATGCACAGGGCCGGTCTGTGCGGTTGTGTCGGCTGAAGCTGAAGCTGTTACAGGGGTTGAAGTACAGGATCGCGGAGGCATGGTCATATCCGTTTTCGATGATTCACAGGGCCGCTCTGCGCGCTTCGGTATCGGCTAAAACTCTTTCAGAGTTGAAGTACAGGATCGTGGAGGCATAGTCACATCTGTGTCAGTGATGTACAGGGCAGCATTGCGTGATTCGGTGTCGGCTGAAACTTACTTGGGTCGAAGTACATGATCGTGGAGGCATGGTCACATCCGTGTCAATTATGCGCAGGGCCGCTCTGCGCGGTTCGGTGTCGGCTGAAACTGTTACAGGGATCGAAATACAGGAACGCGGAGGGATGGTCCCATCCGTTTCAATGACGCACAGGCCGGCTTAGCGCGGTTCGAGGTCGCCTGAAACTGTTATAATCGCTGAAGTACAGGATCGTGGAGGTATGGTCACATCCGTGTCGATGATGCACATGAACGCTCTCCGCGGTTCAGTGGAGGTTGAAGGTGTTACAGGCGTTGATGTACAGGATCGTGTAGGCATGGTCACATTCGTGTCAATGATGCACAGGGCCGCTCTGCGCGGTTCGGTGTCGGCTGAAACATTTACAGGTGTTGAAGTACAGGATCGCGGAGACATGGTCACATCCGTGTCAATGATGCCCAGGACCGCTCTGCGCGGTTCGGTGGCGGCTGAAACGGTTACAGGGGTTGAAGTACAGGATCGTGGAGGCATGGTCACATCCGTGTCATTTATGCACAGTGCCGCTCTGCGCGGTTCGGTGTCGGCTTAAACTGTTACAGGGGTTGAAGGACAGGATCGTGGAGTCATGGTCACATCCGTGTCAATGATGTACACGGCCGATGTGCGTGGTTCGGTGGCGGCTGGAACGGTTACAGGGGTTGAAGTACAGGATCGTGGAGGCATGGTCACATCCATGTCAGTTATGCACAGGGCCGCTCTGCGCGGTTCGGTGTCGGCTGAAACTTACAGGGATCGAAATACAGGATCGTGGAGGCATGGTCCCACCCGTTTCAATGACACACATACATGGCCGCTCAGGGCGGTTCGGTGTCGCCTGAAACTGTTATAATCGTTGAAGTACAGGATCGTGGAGGTATGGTCACATCCGTGTCGATGATGCATGGGCCGCTCTGCGCGGTTCGGTATCTTCTTAAACTGCTCCAGGGGTCGCAGTACAGGATCGCGGAGGCATGTTCACATCCGTGTCAATGATGCACAGGACCGCTATGGGCGGTTCAGTGTAGGTTGAAGCTGTTACAGAGGTCGATGTAAAGGATCGCGGAGGCATGGTGGCATCCGTGTCAATGATTCACAGAACCTCTCTGCGCGGCTCAGTGTCGGCTGAAACTGGTACTGGGGTCAAAATTCCGGACCGCGGAGGCACAGTCACATCCGTGTCAATGATGCACAGGAACGCTCTGCGTGGTTCAGTGTCGGCTTAAACTGCTACAGGCGTTGAAGTACAGTATCGTGGAGGCATGGTCACATCCGTGTCAATGATGCCCAGGGCCGCTCTGCGCGGTTCGATGCCGGATTAAACTGTTACAGAGGTTGAAGGACAGGATCGTGGAGGCATGGTCACATCTGTGTCAATGATGTACATGGGCGCTCTGCGCGGTTCGGTGTCGCCTCAAACGGTTACAGGGGTTGAAGTACAGGATCGTGCAGGTATGGTCACATCCATGTCGATGATGCACAGGGCCGCTTTGCGCGGTTCGGTGTCGGCTGAAACTCTTACAGTGGTTGAAGCACAGGATCGTGGAGGCATGGTCACATCCGTGTCGATGATGTACAGGGCAGCTCTGCGCGATTCGGTGTCGGCTGAAACTGTTACTGGGGTCGAAGTACAAGATCGCGGAGGAATGGTCACATCCGTGTCAATGATGCACAGGGCCGGTCTGTGCGGTTGTGTCGGCTGAAGCTGAAGCTGTTACAGGGGTCGAAGTACAGGATCGCGGAGGCACGGTGACATCCGTGTCGATGGTGCACAGGGCCGCTTTGCGCGGTTCAGTGTCGGCTGAAACTGGTACTGGGGTCGAAATACAGGACCGCGGAGGCACGGTCACATCCGTGTCAATGATGCACAGGAACGCTCTGCGCGGTTCAGTGTCGGCTTAAACTGTTACAGGCGTTGAAGTACAGGATCGTGGAGGCATGGTCCCATCCGTGTCAATGATGCCCAGGACCGCTCAGCGCGGTTCGATGCCGGATGAAACTGTTACAGAGGTAAGGACAGGATCGTGGAAAAATGGTCACATCTGTGTCAATGATGTACATGGGCGCTCTGCGCGGTTCGGTGTCGCCTGAAACGGTTACAAGGGTTGAAGTACAGGATCGTGCAGGTATGGTCACATCCACGTCGATGATGCATAGGGCCGCTTTGCGCGGTTCGGTGTCGGCTGAAACTCTTACGGGGGTGTAAGTACAGGATCGCGGAGGGATGGTCACATCCGTGTCAATGATGCCCATGGCCGCTCTGCGCGGTTCGATGCTGGATGAAACTGTTACAGAGGTTGAAGGACAGGATCGTGGAGGCATGGTCACATCTGTATCAATGATATACATTGCCGGTCTGTGCGGTTGTGTCGGCTGAACCAGCTACAGGGGTTGCATTACAGGATCGAGGAGGCATGGCCACATCCGTGTCGATGATGCACAGGGTCGCTCTGCGCGATTCGGTGCCGGCTAAAACTGTTACAAGGATCGAAATACAGGATCGCGGTGGCATAGTCACATCCGTGTCAATGATGCACAGGACCGCTCTGCGCGGTTCAGTGTCGGCTGAAGCTCTTACAGGGGTTGAAGTACAGGATCGCCGAGGCATGGTCACATTCGTGTCGATGATGCACAGGCCCGCTATGCGCGGTTAGGTGTCAGCTGAAACTGTTACAGGGGTTGAAGTACAGGATCGTTGAGGTATGGTCACATCCGTGTCGATGATGCACAGGGCCACGCAGCGCGGTTCGGTATCATCTGAAACTGCTGCAAGGATCGAAATACAGGATCGCGGTGGCATAGTCACATCCGTGTCAATGATGCACAGGACCGCTCTGCGCGGTTCAGTGTCGGCTGAAGCTCTTACAGGGGTTGAAGTACAGGATCGCCGAGGCATGGTCACATTCGTGTCGATGATGCACAGGCCCGCTATGCGCGGTTAGGTGTCAGCTGAAACTGTTACAGGGGTTGAAGTACAGGATCGTTGAGGTATGGTCACATCCGTGTCGATGATGCACAGGGCCACGCAGCGCGGTTCGGTTTCTTCTGAAACTGCTGCAGGGGTCGCAGTACAGGATCGCGGAGGCATGGTCACATCCGTGTCAGTAACTTTCTGACGGGCTAGTTGGTACATATTGATTTCTGGAGGCTGTGCGCTAAAAAAAGACGTTCACAGGGGAATGGAGACAACAGGAAAGAAGCTCAACTTTCAACTTTAATGACGACAAAAGAAGCCAGGCGCACTTATATATCACCTGTTATCCAGAGATAAGCTGCATGAGCTAGAGCGTCAACCTAATCACCGAACACGAGAAAGAGCAAAGGGGGATTTTTCAGTGAGATTAAAAACCTATGAAGGTGAACATATCAACACGTGCCGAGGTATGGGCTGACAACAATGCATTATAACATGGGAATACAGATGTGCATGAAAGATGTTAATGAAAAAGAAGAAGTGCGTAACAACATGAAAATATGAATAACAAAAAAAATTCCTTGCAAACAAAGAAAAGAAGGGAGACGGGGGAAAAACCGTGTAAAGGGCGGCAGAAAAAGTTAAAGGCGCACTAAAACTTCTAAAACCAACTAAAATACATAGGAGCGAATGGTTTGAGAGATTAGATATAACCGTCCAAATAGGATAGTTCATTCCTAGAAAGGTTAACAGATGGAGTGCTAACGCACTTGTCTTTTCTTAGGTCAATGAAAAAAGCCTCAATTACTTCTCTCTCAGTCTTGTCTAGGGCCTTAGCTAGAAACTTTGTTTCATTAAACTTGGGGTCGCAGTTTTTGCAATTGTTACAGTGTAACAGAAGGTTACCTCCAGATCTGTTCTTCAGGTTGACGTTGTGCTTGCGGGCGCGCTCATTAAAATATTTCCCGGTTTGCCCCATACACACTTTGCCGCACGTCAGGGGGATCTCTTACACAACATTGGCAGTGCATTGGGTGTATACAGTGTGATGTTTGATATTACAGACCTTCTTAACAAGCTTCTTGGTCCCCATCGGACATAATTTTGCTAGTTTTCAGGGAGCCGAAAAAACCAGCTTAACCCCGTGACGAGACGCAACTTTCTTCAAATTGTGCGAGAGACTGTGCAGGTAATGCCTTACCTGCACAGGTTTCTGTTCTGTAGTTTTAGCTTGGTCTGAATTTTTCATCTTTTTCAAAAGGTTTTCAGACATGCCGGTGACCAGGTGGCCTGGGTAACCTGCAGATAAAATCCGGTCAATCTGGGACTGGAAGCTTTCCCCTATATTGTGGGCGCATGATTTTTCTAATGCGGATTTCATGCAAAGGGATACTATGCCACGCTTGATCAGCTTGGAGTGGGCACTGTCATAATTCAAAAGTGGTTTCTTTGAGCGCGGCTGATAAGCCCAACACACATGCGCATTAGTAAATATAAGTTGAAGGTCCAGAAACTGGTGTCGATCATTTTCTGCCCGTTCATGCGTGAATTTTAGGCCCCTTGATAAAGAACCAAAGGCCGTGAGAGTTTGATTTATAAGTGTATCTGCGGCACAGTGTGTAGGCACATTAAGGACAAGATAGTCGTCGACGTATCAGAAAATACGTGCTATCCCTGTTTCCTTCAAGCTGGCTTCATTGCGACGGTCAAATGACGCCAGAAAGATTTCATATTGGACCGGAGCAACTGACGAACCTATACATATTCCTGCCTTTTGTAAGTAAAATTCTTCCCGGAAGCAAATAACTGTAGAATCCAAATAAAACTCTAGGAGGTCCAGAAATTTAACAGTTGTGACACCAGTGGAATTCTGAAACCTGAATTCGCCATATTCTTCCAAACGTTCTCGGACAGCAGAAAACAAAGTGTCGTGAGGCACAGAGTAAAATAAGTCCTCAACGTCAATAGAAAACCCGGTGGAGGCTGACACCTTGCCTCCTTCCAGGACCTGCACGACTTCCGTTGAGCTTCGAACGCTGTAAGGGTCACCACCAGCTATCCTCTCCAGCTGGCGCTGAAGGAAGTCGCTCACCACTTTTTGCCACGTATCTTTTTCAGACACAATGGCACGAAGTAGGCATGCAGGCTTGTGCGTTTTTCCTGAGAAGAAAATTTCTTGCTATCCGGTCTTAGCCGCTTTGACTGCCTTTTCTATTGATTCCAGGTTCATCCCTGCAAGCAGTTTTAGTACGGTCCGTTTTTGTCTGGAAGGGTTGAAGTCGACTAGTCTAATGTTCTTGTCGATGGCTTCAGTGGCTTTTTTGTTGAAGGTATCATTCGGCATGACAACAAAACCACCTTCTTTGTCTGCCTCCAGAACAGCTAGGTCCGACGACTTCATGAATTTGGCAAGGCTATTGAGCGGAGGGTTCTTGCTCGGATGCAATTTGTTGAGGCATGCGACACCTTCCCCAACGATCCGGTCTCTATCTTTGTCATTGACTTTGCAGCCGATTTTTCGTACCATCGCTACCAGAGCCGGGCGGTTCTTCTGAGGCTCAAAACAGTACTTGGGTCCTCTTTGCAAGATGTTCTTGACTCCGCTTGGAACATCGACGTCACCGAGGGTGGTAACGGTGTTGGCACACTCACTTGGTTTTGCTTTTGGTGGAAGTGATAGCCGCGTTGTCTGCCATTGAAACTCGATGGATCCGGCTGCCAGCTTCTTGTATCCACTGAAAAGGGAGTTGGCCAGCAAAGGATCAGTCCCTTCATAGAGAAGAATTCGGAGCCAGTCATAGTAGTAACGCACCTGTCGCCAGGATTCGGATTTCAGAACCTTGCAGATCCTTCGGGATGGCCCCATGAGGGTTCCAGGCCACCGAAGAGTAATGGAATTTCCCAGGGCACAATTCTCCGCTTCATGCAGTAAGAAAGAAACCGAGAGAGGCAGGTTGCGACGGCGATTAGGTTCACACACAGGGCAGCAGCAGCTTGTCTGGGCTGGTGACAGAGTAAAGAGCCCGGAGTAGGAGAAATGTGATATAGTAAGTGTCAATGATGCACAGGACAGCTCTGCGCGGTTCAGTGTAGGCTGAAGCTGTAACGGAGGTCGAAGTACAGGATCGCGGAGGCATGGTGACATACGTGTCGATGGTGCACAGGGCCGCTTTGCACGGTTCGGTGTCGGCTGAATCTGTTACAGGGCTTGAAGTACAGGATCGTGCAGACATTGTCACATCTGTGTCAATGATGTACAGGGCAGCTCTGCGTGATTCGGTGTCGGCTGAAACTGTTAATGGGGTCGAAGTACAAGATCGTGGAGGCATGGTCACATCCATGTCATTGATCCACAGAGCCGCTCTGCGCGGTTCGGTGTCGGCTGAAACTGTTACAGAGGCCGAAGTACAGGATCGTGGAGGCATGGTGACATCCGTGTCAATGATGCACAGGGCCGCTCTGCGCGATTCGGTGCCGGCTAAAACTGTTACAAGGATCGAAATACAGGATCGCGGTGGCATAGTCACATCCGTGTCAATGATGCACAGGACCGCTCTGCGCGGTTCAGTGTCGGCTGAAGCTCTTACAGGGGTTGAAGTACAGGATCGCCGAGGCATGGTCACATTCGTGTCGATGATGCACAGGCCCGCTATGCGCGGTTAGGTGTCAGCTGAAACTGTTACAGGGGTTGAAGTACAGGATCGTTGAGGTATGGTCACATCCGTGTCGATGATGCACAGGGCCACGCAGCGCGGTTCGGTATCTTCTGAAACTGCTGCAAGGATCGAAATACAGGATCGCGGTGGCATAGTCACATCCGTGTCAATGATGCACAGGACCGCTCTGCGCGGTTCAGTGTCGGCTGAAGCTCTTACAGGGGTTGAAGTACAGGATCGCCGAGGCATGGTCACATTTGTGTCGATGATGCACAGGCCCGCTATGCGCGGTTAGGTGTCAGCTGAAACTGTTACAGGGGTTGAAGTACAGGATCGTTGAGGTATGGTCACATCCGTGTCGATGATGCACAGGGCCACGCAGCGCGGTTCGGTGTCTTCTGAAACTGCTGCAGGGGTCGCAGTACAGGATCGCGGAGGCATGGTCACATCCGTGTCAGTAACTTTCTGACGGGCTAGTTGGTACATATTGATTTCTGGAGGCTGTGCGCTAAAAAAAGACGTTCACAGGAGAATGGAGACAACAGGAAAGAAGCGCAACTTTCAACTTTAATGACGACAAAAGAAGCCAGGCGCACTTATATATCACCTGTTATCCAGAGATAAGCTGCATGAGCTAGAGCGTCAACCTAATCACCGAACACGAGAAAGAGCAAAGGGGGATTTTTCAGTGAGATTAAAAACCTATGAAGGTGAACATATCAACACGTGCCGAGGTATGGGCTGACAACAATGCATTATAACATGGGAATACAGATGTGCATGAAAGATGTTAATGAAAAAGAAGAAGTGCGTAACAACATGAAAATATGAATAACAAAAAAAATTCCTTGCAAACAAAGAAAAGAAGGGAGACGGGGGAAAAACCGTGTAAAGGGCGGCAGAAAAAGTTAAAGGCGCACTAAAACTTCTAAAACCAACTAAAATACATAGGAGCGAATGGTTTGAGAGATTAGATATAACCGTCCAAATAGGATAGTTCATTCCTAGAAAGGTTAACAGATGGAGTGCTAACGCACTTGTCTTTTCTTAGGTCAATGAAAAAAGCCTCAATTACTTCTCTCTCAGTCTTGTCTAGGGCCTTAGCTAGAAACTTTGTTTCATTAAACTTGGGGTAGCAGTTTTTGCAATTGTTACGGTGTAACAGAAGGTTACCTCCAGATCTGTTCTTCAGGTTGATGTTGTGCTTGCGGGCGCGCTCATTAAAATATTTCCCGGTTTGCCCCACATACACTTTGCCGCACGTCAGGGGGATCTCTTACACAACATTGGCAGTGCATTGGGTGTATACAGTGTGATGTTTGATATTACAGACCTTCTTAACAAGCTTCTGGTCACCATCGGACATAATTTTGTTAGTTTTCAGGGAGCCGAAAAAACCAGCTTAACCCCGTGACGAGACGCAACTTCAAATTGTGCGAGAGACTGTGGAGGCAAGGCATTACCTGCACAGGTTTCTGTTCTGTAGTTTTAGCTTGGTCTGAATTTTTCATCTTTTTCAAAAGGTTTTCAGACATGCCGGTGACCAGGTGGCCTGGGTAACCTGCAGATAAAATCCGGTCAATCTGGGACTGGAAGCTTTCCCCTATATTGTGGGCGCATGATTTTTCTAATGCAGATTTCATGCAAAGGGATACTATGCCACGCTTGATCAGCTTGGAGTGGGCACTGTCATAATTCAAAAGTGGTTTCTTTGAGCGCGGCTGATAAGCCCAACACACATGCGCATTAGTAAATATAAGTTGAAGGTCCAGAAACTGGTGTCGATCATTTTCTGCCCGTTCATGCGTGAATTTTAGGCCCCTTGATAAAGAACCAAAGGCCGTGAGAGTTTGGTTTATAAGTGTATCTGCGGCACAGTGTGTAGGCCCATTAAGGACAAGATAGTCGTCGACGTATCGGAAAATACGTGCTATCCCTGTTTCCTTCAAGCTGGCTTCATTGCGACGGTCAAATGACGCCAGAAAGATTTCATATTGGACCGGAGCAACTGACGAACCTATACATATTCCTGCCTTTTGTAAGTAAAATTCTTCCCGGAAGCAAATAACTGTAGAATCAAAATAAAACTCTAGGAGGTCCAGAAATTTAACAGTTGTGACACCAGTGGAATTCTGAAACCTGAATTCGCCATATTCTTCCAAACGTTCTCGGACAGCAGAAAACAAAGTGTCGTGAGGCACAGAGTAAAATAAGTCCTCAACGTCAATAGAAAACCCGGTGGAGGCTGACACCTTGCCTCCTTCCAGGACCTGCACGACTTCCGTTGAGCTTCGAACGCTGTAAGGGTCACCACCAGCTATCCTCTCCAGCTGGCGCTGAAGGAAGTCGCTCACCACTTTTTGCCACGTATCTTTTTCAGACACAATGGCACGAAGTAGGCATGCAGGCTTGTGCGTTTTTCCTGAGAAGAAAATTTCTTGCTATCCGGTCTTAGCCGCTTTGGCTGCCTTTTCTATTGATTCCAGGTTCATCCCTGCAAGCAGTTTTAGTACGGCCCGTTTTTTCTGGAAGGGTTGAAGTCGACTAGTCTAAAGTACTTGTCGATGGCTTCAGTGGCTTTTTTGTTGAAGGTATCATTCGGCATGACAACAAAACCACCTTCTTTGTCTGCCTCCAGAACAGCTAGGTCCGACGACTTCATGAATTTGGCAAGGCTATTGAGCGGGGGGTTATTGCTCGGATGCAATTTGTTGAGGCATGCGACACCTTCCCCAACGATCCAGTCTCTATCTTTGTCATAGACTTTGCAGCCGATTTTTCGTACCATCGCTACCAGAGCCGGGCGGTTCTTCTGAGGCTCAAAACAGTACTTGGGTCCTCTTTGCAAGATGTTCTTGACTCCGCTTGGAAGATCGACGTCACAGAGGGTGGTAACGGTGTTGGCACACTCACTTGGTTTTGCTTTTGGTGGAAGTGATAGCCGCGTTGTCTGCCATAGAAACTCGATGGATCCGGCTGCCAGCTTCTTGTATCCACTGAAGAGGGAGTTGGCCAGCAAAGGATCAGTCCCTTCATCGAGAAGAATTCGGAGCCAGTCATAGTAGTAACGCACCTGTCGCCAGGATTCGGATTTCAGAACCTTGCAGATCCTTCGGGATTGCCCCATGAGGGTTCCAGGCCACCGAAGAGTAATGGAATTTCCCAGGGCACAATTCTCCGCTTCATGCAGTAAGAAAGAAACCGAGAGAGGCAGGTTGCGACGGCGATTAGGTTCACACACAGGGCAGCAGCAGCTTGCCTGGGCTGGTGACAGAGTAAAGAGCCCGGAGTAGGAGAAATGTGATATAGTAAGTGTCAATGATGCACAGGACAGCTCTGCGCGGTTCAGTGTAGTCTGAAGCTGGAACGGAGGTCGAAGTACAGGATCGCGGAGGCATGGTGACATACGTGTCGATGGTGCACAGGGCCGCTTTGCGCGGTTCAGTGCCGGCTGAATCTGTTACAGGGGTTGAAGTACAGGATCGTGCAGACATTGTCACATCTGTGTCAATGATGTACAGGGCAGCTCTGCGTGATTCGGTGTCGGCTGAAACTGTTAATGGGGTCGAAGTACAAGATCGTGGAGGCATGGTCACATCCATGTCAATGATCCACAGAGCCGCTCTGCGCGGTTCGGTGTCGGCTGAAACTGTTACAGAGGCCGAAGTACAGGATCCTGGAGGCATGGTGACATCCGTGTCAATGATGCACAGGGCCGCTCTGCACGGTTCAGTGTCGGCTGAATCTGTTATAGGGGTTGAAGTACAGGATCGCGGAGGCATGGGCACATCCGTGTCGATGATGCACAAGGCCGTTCTGCGCGGTTCAATGTCGGCTGAAACTGTTACATGGGTTGAAGTACAGGGTCGTGGAGGTATGGTCACATCCGTGTCAATGATGCACAAGGCCGCTCTGCGCGGTTCAATGTCGGCTGAAACTCTTACATGGGTTCAAGTACAGGGTCGTGGAGGTATGGTCACATCCGTGTCAATGAAGCACAGGGCCGCTCTGCGTTGTGCAGTGTCGGCTGAAACTGTTACAGGCGTCGAAGTACAGGATCTCGGAGGCATGTTCACATCCGTGCGGACGATGCACAGGGCCGCTCTGCGCGGTTCAGTGTCGGCTGAAGCTGTTACAGGGGTTGAAGTACAGGATTGCGGAGGCATGGTCTCATCCGTGTGTATGATGCACAGACCCGCACTGCGCGGTTCGGTGTCGGCTAAAACTGTTACAGGGGTTGAAGTACAGGATCGTGGAGGCATGGTCATATCCGTGTCGATTGATAGGTGGACAGATAGATAGATAGATCTTTATTTCAGACAACAAGGTCTCGGATAAAGGGGCAAAAGGCAGATGCACTCTGCCTGACGGGGCCCAAGCACCCGATACAATGCTCAGGACAAGCGGCAAAAAAAAAACATAATTATACAAGTTAAAACTAGGAGGAAGGTGCATACTCTTGCAATGACATAATTATAAAGTAAATATTTACAAGGCACATCACAATAAGAAAAACATGAAAATTCACAGAGTTGACGGAAAACAGGGACATCAAGAATTTCTGCGTGAACAACCCTTTCATTATTCCGACGAGAAAGGAGGTAAGCTTTAGCATTTCTATTGAAAAACTTTTGGGAAACAGATTTCTGAATAATTTCTATGGCCTGTGTATGTTTATTTAGAAGACTGGGAATTAAATATGAAAGCATTTCGGTTCCATAGTTAGTCCTCACGAATGGTACTCTGTAACTGACGTGTCTTAGTTTATAAGGCACGTCACTACTAGAGTTTAATTGAACATATTTAGTGGGATTATGTTTGAAATCGTTAAACACATAAGAAAGCAGTTTCAACTCAAATAATTCATTGACTTTTAGAATAGAATGCTTAGAGAAGTACAAACCTGTATGATCATTGTATGCAAGGTTTTCTACGTATCGTATTGCTTTCTTCTGTAATGTTATCAGCCTCGTGAGGTTAGTTTTCGTTGTAGATCCCCAAACAAGTAAACAATAATGAAGATGTGACTGAATTAGGGTATAATATAATTGCCACTTCAGCCATTTCGGAACAAGGTCTCGAAGTTTATGCAATACACATAATGACCTTGATATGCTGGCATGAATCTTATCAATATGCAGGGTCCAACTCAAGTGTTCTTCAAAGATTATGCCTAGAAATTTGTAGGAAGAAACACGCTCAATTACGCTATTTTTGAATGTAAGCTTAATTTCACTGTTATCAGGCTTGTTACGTGCCTTAAATACAATAAGCTTTGTTTTATTAACATTTAACTCTAGTTTATTTATATTCAACCATAAAGACAATTCTTGTAACCATGCATTTGCCTCAGACTGAATATTACTAACACGCATGCCAGAAAAAATACACTGGTGTCATCTGCATATAAAACTACTGTGAGAGTTCGAGGGATGGCTATTATATCATTGATATAAAGAATGAAAAATATTGGACCCAAAATAGATCCTTGTGGAACACCGTATATTAATTGGCCAGGTTGTGATTGGTGACCATTCAAACATGTATACTGCACGTGACCGGAAAGATAAGTACGGATCAGATTTAAGGCAACTCCTCGAATGCCATAAAACGGCAGTTTAAAAAATAAAATGTCATGTTTAACTGAATCAAATGCCTTCCTGAAATCTTAAAAAGTTCAACTGTGAACTGTTTGTCATCCATATTAGAAAATATATTTTCCTTTATACTAAGCAATGCCATTTCTGTTGACTTCTCACGAAATCCAAACTGTTCGTTAAGAAAAATTTGTCTTTCGTCATAAAACTTACACAGTCTGATTTTGATCAAATATTCCAGTAGTTTAGAAAACAAAGGGAGTACAGATATAGGTCTGTAGTTGTTTATATTCTCATAAGGGCCACCTTTGTGCAAAACAACCACTCTGGCAATTTTCATACCATCTGGAAAAATACCTTGAACTAACGCGTTGTTACATATATGCTGCAAGGGCAAGCTAATTAGATCGGCAACAGCAGTAATAGGCTCGGCCTTAATTTCATCTGCGCCTACCGCAGTGGATTTGTCTAGGCTTCTAAGGAATGTGAATACTTCATGTTCACTGCAAGGATTCAAGAATATGGAACTACCAATTGGAGAGGCAATATACTGAGCAATTTCATGATTTCTATCCTGCTTCTGAGATGATTCGCCAAAGGATAGGAAATGAGCATTAAACTTGTCTGCCAAAGCAGCGCCACTGTATTCAACACCATTGAATGTTAATGTGCTGGGAATATGGGTCGTCGCCCTTCCCATGAGGTCGCTCAAACAATCCCATATTTTCTTACGGCAATTGGAGACTGCTGAAAATTTATTCTGATAATACTGTTTCTTAGCTTTTTTAATAACAGAGCCTAACTTATTTCTAAGTTTTTTATATTCCTTAAGTATGACTGGATCTTTTGATTGGATGAATTTGTCAAAAAGCCTGTCACGGGTTTGAATTCGTCGATATAACTCTCTCGTAACCCACGGCTTTCGAGACTTTTTGTGAGTTTTTCCCACTGTAAAAGGAAATGCGGTGTCATATTTGCTTTTTACTAACTGAAGGTATTGTACGCTATGCTAGTATTTAACTCATTGTAAACTTCGTTCCAGGGAGTGCTTTCCATCATGGATCTAAACCTAGCTAAGTTTTCTTGATTGAAACTGCGATATACTATCTGGGGAGGTGGTACTTGCTTCCTTTTTCTTATCGCTCGAGGAAAAAAACAGAATATAGGCAGATGGTCGCTCAAATCAAATGTAAGCACACCTGATAGCACACTTCATAACTCATGATTTGTAACACATAAATCTAATAATGAGTCCCTCTCTAAGGTTATTCTTGTTGGTGACTGAATAACATTGGTGCAGAGGAATGCATCAATGGCTTCACAAAAGAGATGTCGCGAGGAGCTATTTGTCAAAAGATCAATGTTAAAGTCTCCAACCAAAATAACAGGGATATTTATGATACAAGCATATTCAAGAAGATCACGCACAAATTTGATAAATTCGGCACTTTCACTAGATGGGGGTCGATAAATACAAGCGATCAGTGTTCCATGACATTTTATAGCAACTGATTCGTAGTTGGCATCGACAAGAGAAAAATCTGATAAAACTTCATAGTCAAGGTTTTTTTTAACATACAATGCGACGCCACCTCCTCTACGGTTTTCTCTGAACACGCCTTCAAACTTGTAGCCACGAAAGAAAATAACATCAATTTGATTTGTGAACCATGTTTCAGTGTACGCTAGTATATCAAATCTATGATTCAGGGAATCCAAAGCTGATTGCATTTCAAAGTGCTTATTTTTTAGACTTCTAATATTCACATGAAAGACTGACATCCTGTCATTTTCGTGAACCAGACAATTGCGCACCGTAGAGTTAAAAGATAAAGCATCGTAGTAAAGAGGCTTTGTTTGTGATGCCATAAAAGAAAAATGATAAAAAAACTGATCGGTAAGACGAAGTAGAGGCGGTGCCTGCTTAGATGATATTTTCCAGGTCGGCAACACACGCGATCCGTATTGCCGTTTCACCCTGGGACTCGCGCTCAAAAAGCTTTCCATTACTGTGCCAAGCATATTCGTACTGCTTTTCTGTGGCCCTTGTCTTCATCATCCACATGAGCCTTTTGTTCTGCGCTGTTAAATTGTCAAGAAAGTACACTGTGGATTCAGCTTCCCGCATACTTTGCTTCTTTGCCATCCATTGGTCCTTCGTTACACGTGAGGAAAAGTGAACCAGAACTGCCGGGGTTTTGCCACGTTTAGCGGGCAGTCTATGAAGGCCTTCAACGTCGTGCTCAGTCAACTGAGGAAGCTCTAGGTCCTGGGCTATAGCATTGATTTTTTGGAACAAGTTTTCATATTTGGTTTGTGCAAGTCCATGTACTTCCAAGTTATTTCGTTTGCTGTATTGTTCCAGACTGTTTATTTGCTGTCGTAGTTCGCAGAATTCCGGGTTAGTGTTCTCTGACTGAATCTGTGCCTCAATCTTTTCAGCCCTTTTTGATAGTGACAATCTCAGTCGACTGAAGCTGCATTTTGGCCAGCACTTCATCATTTTGATCTGAAAGATGCTGAACAGACTTTTCCATACTTTCCACTGTCTCTTTGACCTGGAAAAGGATATCTAACTTCTGTTTGATTTCCGGTAGTTCACAGAGCTTTTTGTTGATTTCCATTAGCATCCTTTCTGTCAGAGACTGCTCATTCTGTACCTTTGTTACAATTTTTGAGCCTCGAGCAGCTGAAACTACGCATGTTTGACACTTTCAGTTTTTTTTATCGATATCTGTCATTGCTTTGTGGGCAGTTTTCGTCGTATTAGAACAAGCGCCTAAGTGGTAACCGTATCGGCATTCTGAGCAGGTAAGGGACGAGCCCTCTGCTGGAAGTGACTGATTACAAACCAGGCATATATCGGAAACAGGATCACCCATAGCACTCGCGATGGAAAAGCATGCGGCACAATAGAAAACAACTATAGCAACAGCACAGACTCAAGCGGCAGCGGCGTTTGGCGGAAGGTTTCTTATGACTTCAATAAGTGAAAGCACACAAACCTGCAAAGCGAAGGATTTTCAGTTATTCTTTGCCGATGTTGCTTCCGCCACCGCCGCTGAGCAAGTGTGGGGGGCACAGGTGAGCCTCGTCCTTTTATATGCTCCTGGCTGGCGCTGCTTGTGTCGTTATCTTGCGCGGCCGATCGTCGTCGCTCTTGCCACCTTAGTTCACCAGGTGTATCGCTGTAGGCCTGGCCAAGAACTGCAAAGCGAAGGATTTTCAGTTATTCTTTGCCGATGTTGCTTCCGCCACCGCCGCTGAGCAAGTGTGGGGGGCACAGGTGAGCCTCGTCCTTTTATATGCTCCAGGCTGGCGCTGCTTGTGTCGTTATCTTGCGGGGCCGATCGTCGTCGCTCTTGCCACTTTAGTTCACCAGGTGTATCGCTGTAGGCCTGGCCAAGAACTGCAAAGCGAAGGATTTTCAGTTATTCTTTGCCGATGTTGCTTCCGCCACCGCCGCTGAGCAAGTGTGGGGGGCACAGGTGAGCCTCGTCCTTTTATATGCTCCTGGCTGGCGCTGCTTGTGTCGTTATCTTGCGGGGCCGATCGTCGTCGCTCTTGCCACTTTAGTTCACCAGGTGTATCGCTGTAGGCCTGGCCAAGAACTGCAAAGTGAAGGATTTTCAGTTATTCTTTGCCGGTGTTGCTTCCGCCACCGCCGCTGAGCAAATGATGCACAGGACCCCTCTGCGCGGTTCAGTGTCGGCTGAAACTGGTACTGAAGTCGATATACAGGATCGTGGAGGCATGGTCACATCCGTGTAAGTGATGCACAGCGCAGCTCTGTGCAGTTGTGTTGGCTGAAGCTTTTACAGGAGTGGAAGTACAGGATCGCGGAGGCATGTTCACATCCGTGTGGATGATGCACAGGGCCGCTCTGCGCGGTTCGGTGTCGGCTGAAGCTGTTACAGGGGTTGAAGTACAGGATCTCGGAGGCATGGTCTCATCCGTGTGTATGATGCACAGACCCGCTCTGCCTGGTTCGATGTCGGCTGAAACTGTTACAGGGGTTGAAGTACAGGATCGTGGAGGCATGGACATAACCGTGTCAATGATGCACAGGAACGCTCTGCGCGGTTTTGTGTCGGCTGAAACTGTTGCAGGTGTTGAAGGACAGGATCGTGGAGGCATGGTCACATCCGTGTCAATGATGTACACGGCCGCTCTGCGCGGTTTGGTGTCGGCTGAAACTGTTACAGGGGTTGAAGTACAGGATTGTGGAGGCATGGTCACATCCGTGTCAATGATGCACAGGGCCGCTCTGCGCGGTTTTGAGTCGGCTGAAAAAGTTGCAGGTGTTGAAGTACAGGATCGCGGTCGCAAGCTCACATCCGTGTCAATGATGCCCAGGACCGCTCTGCGCGGTTCATTGTAGACTGAAGCTGTAAGAGAGGTCGAAGTACAGGATCGCGGAGGCATGGTGACATCGGCGTCGATGGTTCAGAGGGCCACTTTGCGCGCTTCGGTATCGGCTGAAACTCTTTCAGAGTTGAAGTACAGGATCGCGGAGGCATAGTCACATCTGTGTCAGTGATGTACAGGGCAGCTCTGCGCGATTCGGTGTCGGCTGAAATTTACTTGGGTCGAAGTACAGGATCGTGGAGGCATGATCACATCCGTGTCAATTATGCGCAGGGCCGCTCTGCGCGGTTCGGTGTCGGCTGAAACTGTTACAGGGATCGAAATACAGGATCGCGGAGGGATGGTCCCATCCGTTTTAATGACGCACAGGGTTGTTCAGCGCGGTTCGGTGTCGCCTGAAACTGTTATAATCGCTGAAGTACAGGATCGCGGAGGCATGTTCACATCCGTGTCAATGATGCACGGGGCCGCTCTGCGCGGTTCAGTGTAGGTTGAAGCGTTTACAGAGGTCGAAGTAAAGGATCGCGGAGGCATGGTGACATCCGTGTCGATGGTGCACAGGGCCGCTTTGCGCAGTTCGGTGTCGGCTGAAACTGTTACAGGGGTTGAAGTACAGGATCGTGGAGGCATGGTCATATCCGTGTCATTGATGCACAGGAATCCTCTGCGCGGTTCAGTGTCAGCTTGAACTGTTACAGGCGTTGAAGTATAGGATCTGTGGAGGCATGGTCACATCCGTGTCAGTGATGCCCAGAGTCGCTCTGCGCGGTTCGGTGCCGGATGAAACTGTTACAGGGGTTGAAGGACAGGATCGTGGAGGCATGGTCACAGCCGTGTCAATGATGTACACGGCCGGTCTGCGCGGTTCGGTGGCGGCTGAAACTGTTACAGGGGTTGAAGGACAGGATCGTGGAGGCATGGTCACATCCGTGTCAATGATGTACACGGCCGCTCTGCGCGGCTCGGTGGCGGCTGAAACGGTTACAGGGGTTGAAGTACAGGATCGTGGAGGCATGGTCACATCCGTGTGAGTTATGCACAGGCCCGCTCTGCACGTTTCGGTGTCAGCTGAATCTTACAGGGATCGATATAGAGGATCGTGGAGGCATGGTCCCATCCGTTTCAATGACGCACAGGGTCGCTCAGCGCGGCTCGGTGTCGCCCGAACCTGTTATAATCGTTGAAGTACAGGATCGTGGAGGTATGGTCACATCCGTGTCGATGATGCATGGGGCCGCTCTGCGCGGTTCGGTATCTTCTGAAACTGCTCCAGTGGTCGCAGTACAGGATCGCGGAGGCATGTTCACATCCGTGTCAATGACGCACAGGACCGCTCTGCGCGGTTCAGTGTAGGTTGAAGCTGTTACAGAGGTCGAAGTAAAGGATCGCGGAGGCATGGTTACATCCGTGTCGATGGTGCACAGGGCCGCTTTGCGCGGTTCAGTGTCGGCTGAAACTGGTACTGGGGTCGAAATACAGGACCGCGGAGGCACGGTCACATCCGTGTCAATGATGCACAGGAACGCTCTGCGCGGTTCAGTGTCGGCTTAAACTGTTACAGGCGTTGAAGTACAGGATCGTGGAGGCATGGTCACATCCGTGTCAATGATGCTCAGGGCCGCTCTGCGCGGTTCGATGCCGGATGAAACTGTTACAGAGGTAAGGACAGGATCGTGGAAGAATGGTCACATCTGTGTCAATGATGTACATGGGCGCTCTGCGCGGTTCGGTGTCGCCTGAAACGGTTACAGATGTTGAAGTACTGGATCGTGCAGGTATGGTCACATCCACGTCGATGATGCACAGGGGCGCTTTGCGCGGTTCGGTGTCGGCTGAAACTCTTACAGGGGTGTAAGTACAGGATCGTGGAGGCATGGTCACATCCGTGTCAATGATGCCCAGGGCCGCTCTGCGCGGTTCGATGCTGGATGAAACTGTTACAGAGGTTGAAGGACAGGATCGTGGAGGCATGGTCACATCTGTGTCAATGATGTACATTGCCGGTCTGTGCGGTTGTGTCGGCAGAACCAGCTACAGGGGTTGCATTACAGGATCGAGGAGGCATGGCCACATCCGTGTCGATGATGCACAGGGTCGCTCTGCGCGATTCGGTGCCGGCTAAAAGTGTTACAAGGATCGAAATACAGGATCGCGGTGGCATAGTCACATCCGTGTCAATGATGCACAGGACCGCTCTGCGCGGTTGACTATCGGCTGAAGGTGTTACAGAGGCCGAAGTACAGGATCGCGGAGGCATGGTCACATCCGTGTCGATGATACAAAATGCTGCTGTGCGCGGTTCGGTGTAGGCTGAAACTGTTACAAGGATCGAAATACAGGATCGCGGTGGCATAGTCACATCCGTGTCAATGATGCACAGGACCGCTCTGCGCGGTTCAGTGTCGGCTGAAGCTCTTACAGGGGTTGAAGTACAGGATCGCCGAGGCATGGTCACATTCGTGTCGATGATGCACAGGCCCGCTATGCGCGGTTAGGTGTCAGCTGAAACTGTTACAGGGGTTGAAGTACAGGATCGTTGAGGTATGGTCACATCCGTGTCGATGATGCACAGGGCCACGCAGCGCGGTTCGGTGTCTTCTGAAACTGCTGCAGGGGTCGCAGTACAGGATCGCGGAGGCATGGTCACATCCGTGTCAGTAACTTTCTGACGGGCTAGTTGGTACATATTCATTTCTGGAGGCTGTGCGCTAAAAAAAGACGTTCACAGGAGAATGGAGACAACAGGAAAGAAGCGCAACTTTCAACTTTATTGACGACAAAAGAAACCAGGCGCACTTATATACCACCTGTTATCCAGAGATAAGCTGCATGAGCTAGAGCGTCAACCTAATCACCGAACACGAGAAAGAGCAAAGGGGGATTTTTCAGTGAGATTAAAAACCTATGAAGGTGAACATATCAACACGTGCCGAGGTATGGGCTGACAACAATGCATTATAACATGGGAATACAGATGTGCATGAAAGATGTTAATGAAAAAGAAGAAGTGCGTAACAACATGAAAATATGAATAACAAAAAAAATTCCTTGCAAACAAAAGAAAAGAAGGGAGACGGGGGAAAAACCGTGTAAAGGGCGGCAGAAAAAGTTAAAGGCGCACTAAAACTTCTAAAACCAACTAAAATACATAGGAGCGAATGGTTTGAGAGATTAGATATAACCGTCCAAATAGGATAGTTCATTCCTAGAAAGGTTAACAGAAGGAGTGCTAACGCACTTGTCTTTTCTTAGGTCAATGAAAAAAGCCTCAATTACTTCTCTCTCAGTCTTGTCTAGGGCCTTAGCTAGAAACTTTGTTTCATTAAACTTGGGGTAGCAGTTTTTGGAATTGTTACAGTGTAACAGAAGGTTACCTCCAGATCTGTTCTTCAGGTTGACGTTGTGCTTGCGAGCGCGCTCATTAAAACATTTCCCGGTTTGCCCCACATACACTTTGCCGCACGTCAGGGGGATCTCTTACACAACATTGGCAGTGCATTGGGTGTATACAGTGTGATGTTTGATATTACAGACCTTCTTAACAAGCTTCTTGGTCACCATCGGACATAATTTTGTCAGTTTTCAGGGAGCCGAAAAAACCAGCTTAACCCCGTGACGAGACGCAACTTCAAATTGTGCGAGAGACTGTGGAGGCAAGGCATTACCTGCACAGGTTTCTGTTCTGTAGTTTTAACTTGGTCTGAATTTGTCATCTTTTTCAAAAGGTTTTCAGACATGCCGGTGACCAGGTGGCCTGGGTAACCTGCAGATAAAATCCGGTCAATCTGGGACTGGAAGCTTTCCCCTATATTGTGGGCGCATGATTTTTCTAATGCAGATTTCATGCAAAGGGATACTATGCCACGCTTGATCAGCTTGGAGTGGGCACTGTCATAATTCAAAAGTGGTTTCTTTGAGCGCGGCTGTTAAGCCCAACACACATGCGCATTAGTAAATATAAGTTGAAGGTCCAGAAACTGGTGTCGATCATTTTCTGCCCGTTCATGCGTGAATTTTAGGCCCCTTGATAAAGAACCAAAGGCCGTGAGAGTTTGGTTTATAAGTGTATCTGCGGCACAGTGTGTAGGCACATTAAGGACAAGATAGTCGTCGACGTATCGGAAAATACGTGCTATCCCTGTTTCCTTCAAGCTGGCTTCATTGCGACGGTCAAATGACGCCAGAAAGATTTCATATTGGACCGGAGCAACTGACGAACCTATACATATTCCTGCCTTTTGTAAGTAAAATTCTTCCCGGAAGCAAATAACTGTAGAATCCAAATAAAACTCTAGGAGGTCCAGAAATTTAACAGTTGTGACACCAGTGGAATTCTGAAACCTGAATTCGCCATATTCTTCCAAACGTTCTCGGACAGCAGAAAACAAAGTGTCGTGAGGCACAGAGTAAAATAAGTCCTCAACGTCAATAGAAAACCCGGTGGAGGCTGACACCTTGCCTCCTTCCAGGACCTGCACGACTTCCGTTGAGCTTCGAACGCTGTAAGGGTCACCACCAGCTATCCTCTCCAGCTGGCGCTGAAGGAAGTCGCTCACCACTTTTTGCCACGTATCTTTTTCAGACACAATGGCACGAAGTAGGCATGCAGGCTTGTGCGTTTTTCCTGAGAAGAAAATTTCTTGCTATCCGGTCTTAGCCGCTTTGGCTGCCTTTTCTATTGATTCCAGGTTCATCCCTGCAAGCAGTTTTAGTACGGCCCGTTTTTTCTGGAAGGGTTGAAGTCGACTAGTCTAAAGTACTTGTCGATGGCTTCAGTGGCTTTTTTGTTGAAGGTATCATTCGGCATGACAACAAAACCACCTTCTTTGTCTGCCTCCAGAACAGCTAGGTCCGACGACTTCATGAATTTGGCAAGGCTATTGAGCGGGGGGTTATTGCTCGGATGCAATTTGTTGAGGCATGCGACACCTTCCCCAACGATCCAGTCTCTATCTTTGTCATAGACTTTGCAGCCGATTTTTCGTACCATCGCTACCAGAGCCGGGCGGTTCTTCTGAGGCTCAAAACAGTACTTGGGTCCTCTTTGCAAGATGTTCTTGACTCCGCTTGGAAGATCGACGTCACAGAGGGTGGTAACGGTGTTGGCACACTCACTTGGTTTTGCTTTTGGTGGAAGTGATAGCCGCGTTGTCTGCCATAGAAACTCGATGGATCCGGCTGCCAGCTTCTTGTATCCACTGAAGAGGGAGTTGGCCAGCAAAGGATCAGTCCCTTCATCGAGAAGAATTCGGAGCCAGTCATAGTAGTAACGCACCTGTCGCCAGGATTCGGATTTCAGAACCTTGCAGATCCTTCGGGATTGCCCCATGAGGGTTCCAGGCCACCGAAGAGTAATGGAATTTCCCAGGGCACAATTCTCCGCTTCATGCAGTAAGAAAGAAACCGAGAGAGGCAGGTTGCGACGGCGATTAGGTTCACACACAGGGCAGCAGCAGCTTGCCTGGGCTGGTGACAGAGTAAAGAGCCCGGAGTAGGAGAAATGTGATATAGTAAGTGTCAATGATGCACAGGACAGCTCTGCGCGGTTCAGTGTAGTCTGAAGCTGGAACGGAGGTCGAAGTACAGGATCGCGGAGGCATGGTGACATACGTGTCGATGGTGCACAGGGCCGCTTTGCGCGGTTCAGTGTCGGCTGAATCTGTTACAGGGGTTGAAGTACAGGATCGTGCAGACATTGTCACATCTGTGTCAATGATGTACAGGGCAGCTCTGCGTGATTCGGTGTCGGCTGAAACTGTTAATGGGGTCGAAGTACAAGATCGTGGAGGCATGGTCACATCCATGTCAATGATCCACAGAGCCGCTCTGCGCGGTTCGGTGTCGGCTGAAACTGTTACAGAGGCCGAAGTACAGGATCCATGAGGCATGGTGACATCCGTGTCAATGATGCACAGGGCCGCTCTGCACGGTTCAGTGTCGGCTGAATCTGTTATAGGGGTTGAAGTACAGGATCGCGGAGGCATGGGCACATCCGTGTCGATGATGCACAAGGCCGCTCTGCGCGGTTCAATGTCGGCTGAAACTGTTACATGGGTTGAAGTACAGGGTCGTGGAGGTATGGTCACATCCGTGTCAATGATGCACAAGGCCGCTCTGCGCGGTTCAATGTCGGCTGAAACTGTTACATGGGTTCAAGTACAGGGTCGTGGAGGTATGGTCACATCCGTGTCAATGAAGCACAGGGCCGCTCTGCGTTGTGCAGTGTCGGCTGAAACTGTTACAGGCGTCGAAGTACAGGATCTCGGAGGCATGTTCACATCCGTGCGGACGATGCACAGGGCCGCTCTGCGCGGTTCAGTGTCGGCTGAAGCTGTTACAGGGGTTGAAGTACAGGATTGCGGAGGCATGGTCTCATCCGTGTGTATGATGCACAGACCCGCACTGCGCGGTTCGGTGTCGGCTAAAACTGTTACAGGGGTTGAAGTACAGGATCGTGGAGGCATGGTCATATCCGTGTCGATTGATAGGTGGACAGATAGATAGATAGATCTTTATTTCAGACAACAAGGTCTCGGATAAAGGGGCAAAAGGCAGATGCACTCTGCCTGACGGGGCCCAAGCACCCGATACAATGCTCAGGACAAGCGGCAAAAAAAAAACATAATTATACAAGTTAAAACTAGGAGGAAGGTGCATACTCTTGCAATGACATAATTATAAAGTAAATATTTACAAGGCACATCACAATAAGAAAAACATGAAAATTCACAGAGTTGACGGAAAACAGGGACATCAAGAATTTCTGCGTGAACAACCCTTTCATTATTCCGACGAGAAAGGAGGTAAGCTTTAGCATTTCTATTGAAAAACTTTTGGGAAACAGATTTCTGAATAATTTCTATGGCCTGTGTATGTTTATTTAGAAGACTGGGAATTAAATATGAAAGCATTTCGGTTCCATAGTTAGTCCTCACGAATGGTACTCTGTAACTGACGTGTCTTAGTTTATAAGGCACGTCACTACTAGAGTTTAATTGAACATATTTAGTGGGATTATGTTTGAAATCGTTAAACACATAAGAAAGCAGTTTCAACTCAAATAATTCATTGACTTTTAGAATAGAATGCTTAGAGAAGTACAAACCTGTATGATCATTGTATGCAAGGTTTTCTACGTATCGTATTGCTTTCTTCTGTAATGTTATCAGCCTCGTGAGGTTAGTTTTCGTTGTAGATCCCCAAACAAGTAAACAATAATGAAGATGTGATTGAATTAGGGTATAATATAATTGCCACTTCAGCCATTTCGGAACAAGGTCTCGAAGTTTATGCAATACACATAATGACCTTGATATGCTGGCATGAATCTTATCAATATGCAGGGTCCAACTCAAGTGTTCTTCAAAGATTATGCCTAGAAATTTGTAGGAAGAAACACGCTCAATTACGCTATTTTTGAATGTAAGCTTAATTTCACTGTTATCAGGCTTGTTACGTGCCTTAAATACAATAAGCTTTGTTTTATTAACATTTAACTCTAGTTTATTTATATTCAACCATAAAGACAATTCTTGTAACCATGCATTTGCCTCAGACTGAATATTACTAACACGCATACCAGAAAAAAATACACTGGTGTCATCTGCATATAAAACTATTGTGAGAGTTCGAGGGATGGCTATTATATCATTGATATAAAGAATGAAAAATATTGGACCCAAAATAGATCCTTGTGGAACACCGTATATTAATTGGCCAGGTTGTGATTGGTGACCATTCAAACATGTATACTGCACGTGACCGGAAAGATAAGTACGGATCAGATTTAAGGCAACTCCTCGAATGCCATAAAACGGCAGTTTAAAAAATAAAATGTCATGTTTAACTGAATCAAATGCCTTCCTGAAATCTTAAAAAGTTCAACTGTGAACTGTTTGTCATCCATATTAGAAAATATATTTTCCTTTATACTAAGCAATGCCATTTCTGTTGACTTCTCACGAAATCCAAACTGTTCGTTAAGAAAAATTTGTCTTTCGTCATAAAACTTACACAGTCTGATTTTGATCAAATATTCCAGTAGTTTAGAAAACAAAGGGAGTACAGATATAGGTCTGTAGTTGTTTATATTGTCATAAGGGCCACCTTTGTGCAAAACAACCACTCTGGCAATTTTCATACCATCTGGAAAAATACCTTGAACTAACGCGTTGTTACATATATGCTGCAAGGGCAAGCTAATTAGATCGGCAACAGCAGTAATAGGCTCGGCCTTAATTTCATCTGCGCCTACCGCAGTGGATTTGTCTAAGCTTCTAAGGAATGTGAATACTTCATGTTCACTGCAAGGATTCAAGAATATGGAACTACCAATTGGAGAGGCAATATACTGAGCAATTTCATGATTTCTATCCTGCTTCTGAGATGATTCGCCAAAGGATAGGAAATGAGCATTAAACTTGTCTGCCAAAGCAGCGCCACTGTATTCAACACCATTGAATGTTAATGTGCTGGGAATATGGGTCGTCGCCCTTCCCATGAGGTCGCTCAAACAATCCCATATTTTCTTACGGCAATTGGAGACTGCTGAAAATTTATTCTGATAATACTGTTTCTTAGCTTTTTTAATAACAGAGCCTAACTTATTTCTAAGTTTTTTATATTCCTTAAGTATGACTGGATCTTTTGATTGGATGAATTTGTCAAAAAGCCTGTCACGGGTTTGAATTCGTCGATATAACTCTCTCGTAACCCACGGCTTTCGAGACTTTTTGTGAGTTTTTCCCACTGTAAAAGGAAATGCGGTGTCATATTTGCTTTTTACTAACTGAAGGTATTGTACGCTATGCTAGTATTTAACTCATTGTAAACTTCGTTCCAGGGAGTGCTTTCCATCATGGATCTAAACCTAGCTAAGTTTTCTTGATTGAAACTGCGATATACTATCTGGGGAGGTGGTACTTGCTTCCTTTTTCTTCTCGCTCGAGGAAAAAAACAGAATATAGGCAGATGGTCGCTCAAATCAAATGTAAGCACACCTGATAGCACACTTCATAACTCATGATTTGTAACACATAAATCTAATAATGAGTCCCTCTCTAAGGTTATTCTTGTTGGTGACTGAATAACATTGGTGCAGAGGAATGCATCAATGGCTTCACAAAAGAGATGTCGCGAGGAGCTATTTGTCAAAAGATCAATGTTAAAGTCTCCAACCAAAATAACAGGGATATTTATGATACAAGCATATTCAAGAAGATCACGCACAAATTTGATAAATTCGGCACTTTCACTAGATGGGGGTCGATAAATACAAGCGATCAGTGTTCCATGACATTTTATAGCAACTGATTCGTAGTTGGCATCGACAAGAGAAAAATCTGATAAAACTTCATAGTCAAGGTTTTTTTTAACATACAATGCGATGCCACCTCCTCTACGGTTTTCTCTGAACACGCCTTCAAACTTGTAGCCACGAAAGAAAATAACATCAATTTGATTTGTGAACCATGTTTCAGTGTACGCTAGTATATCAAATCTATGATTCAGGGAATCCAAAGCTGATTGCATTTCAAAGTGCTTATTTTTTAGACTTCTAATATTCACATGAAAGACTGACATCCTGTCATTTTCGTGAACCAGACAACTGCGCACCGTAGAGTTAAAAGATAAAGCATCGTAGTAAAGAGGCTTTGTTTGTGATGCCATAAAAGAAAAATGATAAAAAAACTGATCGGTAAGACGAAGTAGAGGCGGTGCCTGCTTAGATGATATTTTCCAGGTCGGCAACACACGCGATCCGTATTGCCGTTTCACCCTGGGACTCGCGCTCAAAAAGCTTTCCATTACTGTGCCAAGCATATTCGTACTGCTTTTCTGTGGCCCTTGTCTTCATCATCCACATGAGCCTTTTGTTCTGCGCTGTTAAATTGTCAAGAAAGTACACTGTGGATTCAGCTTCCCGCATACTTTGCTTCTTTGCCATCCATTGGTCCTTCGTTACACGTGAGGAAAAGTCAACCAGAACTGCCGGGGTTTTGCCACGTTTAGCGGGCAGTCTATGAAGGCCTTCAACGTCGTGCTCAGTCAACTGAGGAAGCTCTAGGTCCTGGGCTATAGCATTGATTTTTTGGAACAAGTTTTCATATTTGGTTTGTGCAAGTCCATGTACTTCCAAGTTATTTCGTTTGCTGTATTGTTCCAGACTGTTTATTTGCTGTCGTAGTTCGCAGAATTCCGGGTTAGTGTTCTCTGACTGAATCTGTGCCTCAATCTTTTCAGCCCTTTTTGATAGTGACAATCTCAGTCGACTGAAGCTGCATTTTGGCCAGCACTTCATCATTTTGATCTGACAGATGCTGAACAGACTTTTCCATACTTTCCACTGTCTCTTTGACCTGGAAAAGGATATCTAACTTCTGTTTGATTTCCGGTAGTTCACAGAGCTTTTTGTTGATTTCCATTAGCATCCTTTCTGTCAGAGACTGCTCATTCTGTACCTTTGTTACAATTTTTGAGCCTCGAGCAGCTGAAACTACGCATTTTTGACACTTTCAGTTTTTTTTATCGATATCTGTCATTGCTTTGTGGGCAGTTTTCGTCGTATTAGAACAAGCGCCTAAGTGGTAACCGTATCGGCATTCTGAGCAGGTAAGGGACGAGCCCTCTGCTGGAAGTGACTGATTACAAACCAGGCATATATCGGAAACAGGATCACCCATAGCACTCGCGATGGAAAAGCATGCGGCACAATAGAAAACAACTATAGCAACAGCACAGACTCAAGCGGCAGCGGCGTTTGGCGGAAGGTTTCTTATGACTTCAATAAGTGAAAGCACACAAACCTGCAAAGCGAAGGATTTTCAGTTATTCTTTGCCGATGTTGCTTCCGCCACCGCCGCTGAGCAAGTGTGGGGGGCACAGGTGAGCCTCGTCCTTTTATATGCTCCTGGCTGGCGCTGCATGTGTCGTTATCTTGCGCGGCCGATCGTCGTCGCTCTTGCCACCTTAGTTCACCAGGTGTATCGCTGTAGGCCTGGCCAAGAACTGCAAAGCGAAGGATTTTCAGTTATTCTTTGCCGATGTTGCTTCCGCCACCGCCGCTGAGCAAGTGTGGGGGGCACAGGTGAGCCTCGTCCTTTTATATGCTCCAGGCTGGCGCTGCTTGCGTCGTTATCTTGCGGGGCCGATCGTCGTCGCTCTTGCCACTTTAGTTCACCAGGTGTATCGCTGTAGGCCTGGCCAAGAACTGCAAAGCGAAGGATTTTCAGTTATTCTTTGCCGATGTTGCTTCCGCCACCGCCGCTGAGCAAGTGTGGGGGGCACAGGTGAGCCTCGTCCTTTTATATGCTCCTGGCTGGCGCTGCTTGTGTCGTTATCTTGCGGGGCCGATCGTCGTCGCTCTTGCCACTTTAGTTCACCAGGTGTATCGCTGTAGGCCTGGCCAAGAACTGCAAAGTGAAGGATTTTCAGTTATTCTTTGCCGGTGTTGCTTCCGCCACCGCCGCTGAGCAAATGATGCACAGGACCCCTCTGCGCGGTTCAGTGTCGGCTGAAACTGGTACTGAAGTCGATATACAGGATCGTGGAGGCATGGTCACATCCGTGTAAGTGATGCACAGCGCAGCTCTGTGCGGTTGTGTTGGCTGAAGCTTTTACAGGAGTGGAAGTACAGGATCGCGGAGGCATGTTCACATCCGTGTGGAAGATGCACAGGGCCGCTCTGCGCGGTTCGGTGTCGGCTGAAGCTGTTACAGGGGTTGAAGTACAGGATCTCGGAGGCATGGTCTCATCCGTGTGTATGATGCACAGACCCGCTCTGCCTGGTTCGATGTCGGCTGAAACTGTTACAGGGGTTGAAGTACAGGATCGTGGAGGCATGGACATAACCGTGTCAATGATGCACAGGAACGCTCTGCGCGGTTTTGTGTCGGCTGAAACTGTTGCAGGTGTTGAAGGACAGGATCGTGGAGGCATGGTCACATCCGTGTCAATGATGTACACGGCCGCTCTGCGCGGTTTGGTGTCGGCTGAAACTGTTACAGGGGTTGAAGTACAGGATTGTGGAGGCATGGTCACATCCGTGTCAATGATGCACAGGGCCGCTCTGCGCGGTTTTGAGTCGGCTGAAAAAGTTGCAGGTGTTGAAGTACAGGATCGCGGTCGCAAGCTCACATCCGTGTCAATGATGCCCAGGACCGCTCTGCGCGGTTCATTGTAGACTGAAGCTGTAAGAGAGGTCGAAGTACAGGATCGCGGAGGCATGGTGACATCGGCGTCGATGGTTCAGAGGGCCACTTTGCGCGCTTCGGTATCGGCTGAAACTCTTTCAGAGTTGAAGTACAGGATCGCGGAGGCATAGTCACATCTGTGTCAGTGATGTACAGGGCAGCTCTGCGCGATTCGGTGTCGGCTGAAATTTACTTGGGTCGAAGTACAGGATCGTGGAGGCATGATCACATCCGTGTCAATTATGCGCAGGGCCGCTCTGCGCGGTTCGGTGTCGGCTGAAACTGTTACAGGGATCGAAATACAGGATCGCGGAGGGATGGTCCCAGCCGTTTTAATGACGCACAGGGTTGTTCAGCGCGGTTCGGTGTCGCCTGAAACTGTTATAATCGCTGAAGTACAGGATCGCGGAGGCATGTTCACATCCGTGTCAATGATGCACGGGGCCGCTCTGCGCGGTTCAGTGTAGGTTGAAGCGTTTACAGAGGTCGAAGTAAAGGATCGCGGAGGCATGGTGACATCCGTGTCGATGGTGCACAGGGCCGCTTTGCGCAGTTCGGTGTCGGCTGAAACTGTTACAGGGGTTGAAGTACAGGATCGTGGAGGCATGGTCATATCCGTGTCATTGATGCACAGGAATCCTCTGCGCGGTTCAGTGTCAGCTTGAACTGTTACAGGCGTTGAAGTATAGGATCTGTGGAGGCATGGTCACATCCGTGTCAGTGATGCCCAGAGTCGCTCTGCGCGGTTCGGTGCCGGATGAAACTGTTACAGGGGTTGAAGGACAGGATCGTGGAGGCATGGTCACATCTTTGTCAATGATGTACACGGCCGCTCTGCGCGGTTCGGTGGCGGCTGAAACTGTTACAGGGGTTGAAGTACAGGATCGTGGAGGCATGGTCACAGCCGTGTCAATGATGTACACGGCCGGTCTGCGCGGTTCGGTGGCGGCTGAAACTGTTACAGGGGTTGAAGGACAGGATCGTGGAGGCATGGTCACATCCGTGTCAATGATGTACACGGCCGCTCTGCGCGGCTCGGTGGCGGCTGAAACGGTTACAGGGGTTGAAGTACAGGATCGTGGAGGCATGGTCACATCCGTGTGAGTTATGCACAGGCCCGCTCTGCACGTTTCGGTGTCAGCTGAAACTTACAGGGATCGATATAGAGGATCGTGGAGGCATGGTCCCATCCGTTTCAATGACGCACAGGGTCGCTCAGCGCGGCTCGGTGTCGCCCGAACCTGTTATAATCGTTGAAGTACAGGATCGTGGAGGTATGGTCACATCCGTGTCGATGATGCATGGGGCCGCTCTGCGCGGTTCGGTATCTTCTGAAACTGCTCCAGTGGTCGCAGTACAGGATCGCGGAGGCATGTTCACATCCGTGTCAATGACGCACAGGACCGCTCTGCGCGGTTCAGTGTAGGTTGAAGCTGTTACAGAGGTCGAAGTAAAGGATCGCGGAGGCATGGTTACATCCGTGTCGATGGTGCACAGGGCCGCTTTGCGCGGTTCAGTGTCGGCTGAAACTGGTACTGGGGTCGAAATACAGGACCGCGGAGGCACGGTCACATCCGTGTCAATGATGCACAGGAACGCTCTGCGCGGTTCAGTGTCGGCTTAAACTGTTACAGGCGTTGAAGTACAGGATCGTGGAGGCATGGTCACATCCGTGTCAATGATGCTCAGGGCCGCTCTGCGCGGTTCGATGCCGGATGAAACTGTTACAGAGGTAAGGACAGGATCGTGGAAGAATGGTCACATCTGTGTCAATGATGTACATGGGCGCTCTGCGCGGTTCGGTGTCGCCTGAAACGGTTACAGATGTTGAAGTACTGGATCGTGCAGGTATGGTCACATCCACGTCGATGATGCACAGGGGCGCTTTGCGCGGTTCGGTGTCGGCTGAAACTCTTACAGGGGTGTAAGTACAGGATCGTGGAGGCATGGTCACATCCGTGTCAATGATGCCCAGGGCCGCTCTGCGCGGTTCGATGCTGGATGAAACTGTTACAGAGGTTGAAGGACAGGATCGTGGAGGTATGGTCACATCTGTGTCAATGATGTACATTGCCGGTCTGTGCGGTTGTGTCGGCAGAACCAGCTACAGGGGTTGCATTACAGGATCGAGGAGGCATGGCCACATCCGTGTCGATGATGCACAGGGTCGCTCTGCGCGATTCGGTGCCGGCTAAAAGTGTTACAAGGATCGAAATACAGGATCGCGGTGGCATAGTCACATCCGTGTCAATGATGCACAGGACCGCTCTGCGCGGTTGACTATCGGCTGAAGGTGTTACAGAGGCCGAAGTACAGGATCGCGGAGGCATGGTCACATCCGTGTCGATGATACAAAATGCTGTTGTGCGCGGTTCGGTGTAGGCTGAAACTGTTACAAGGATCGAAATACAGGATCGCGGTGGCATAGTCACATCCGTGTCAATGATGCACAGGACCGCTCTGCGCGGTTCAGTGTCGGCTGAAGCTCTTACAGGGGTTGAAGTACAGGATCGCCGAGGCATGGTCACATTCGTGTCGATGATGCACAGGCCCGCTATGCGCGGTTAGGTGTCAGCTGAAACTGTTACAGGGGTTGAAGTACAGGATCGTTGAGGTATGGTCACATCCGTGTCGATGATGCACAGGGCCACGCAGCGCGGTTCGGTGTCTTCTGAAACTGCTGCAGGGGTCGCAGTACAGGATCGCGGAGGCATGGTCACATCCGTGTCAGTAACTTTCTGACGGGCTAGTTGGTACATATTCATTTCTGGAGGCTGTGCGCTAAAAAAAGACGTTCACAGGAGAATGGAGACAACAGGAAAGAAGCGCAACTTTCAACTTTATTGACGACAAAAGAAACCAGGCGCACTTATATACCACCTGTTATCCAGAGATAAGCTGCATGAGCTAGAGCGTCTACCTAATCACCGAACACGAGAAAGAGCAAAGGGGGATTTTTCAGTGAGATTAAAAACCTATGAAGGTGAACATATCAACACGTGCCGAGGTATGGGCTGACAACAATGCATTATAACATGGGAATACAGATGTGCATGAAAGATGTTAATGAAAAAGAAGAAGTGCGTAACAACAAGAAAATATGAATAACAAAAAAAATTCCTTGCAAACAAAGAAAACAAGGGAGACGGGGGAAAAACCGTGTAAAGGGCGGCAGAAAAAGTTAAAGGCGCACTAAAACTTCTAAAACCAACTAAAAAACATAGGAGCGAATGGTTTGAGAGATTAGATATAACCGTCCAAATAGGATAGTTCATTCCTAGAAAGGTTAACAGATGGAGTGCTAACGCACTTGTCTTTTCTTAGGTCAATGAAAAAAGCCTCAATTACTTCTCTCTCAGTCTTGTCTAGGGCCTTAGCTAGAAACTTTGTTTCATTAAACTTGGGGTAGCAGTTTTTGCAATTGTTACAGTGTAACAGAAGGTTACCTCCAGATCTGTTCTTCAGGTTGACGTTGTGCTTGCGAGCGCGCTCATTAAAACATTTCCCGGTTTGCCCCACATACACTTTGCCGCACGTCAGGGGATCTCTTACACAACATTGGCAGTGCATTGGGTGTATACAGTGTGATGTTTGATATTACAGACCTTCTTAACAAGCTTCTTGGTCACCATCGGACATAATTTTGCTAGTTTTCAGGGAGCCGAAAAAACCAGCTTAACCCCGTGACGAGACGCAACTTTCTTCAAATTGTGCGAGAGACTGTGCAGGTAAGGCATTACCTGCACAGGTTTCTGTTCTGTAGTTTTAGCTTGGTCTGAATTTTTCATCTTTTTCAAAAGGTCTTCAGACATGCCGGTGACCGGGTGGCCTGGGTAACCTGCAGATAAAATCCGGTCAATCTGGGACTGGAAGCTTTCCCCTATATTGTGGGCGCATGATTTTTCTAATGCGGATTTCATGCAAAGGGATACTATGCCACGCTTGATCACCTTGGAGTGGGCACTGTCATAATTCAAAAGTGGTTTCTTTGAGCGCGGCTGATAAGCCCAACACACATGCGCATTAGTAAATATAAGTTGAAGGTCCAGAAACTGGTGTCGATCATTTTCTGCCCGTTCATGCGTGAATTTTAGGCCCCTTGATAAAGAACCAAAGGCCGTGAGATTTTGATTTATAAGTGTATCTGCGGCACAGTGTGTAGGCACATTAAGGACAAGATAGTCGTCGACGTATCGGAAAATACGTGCTATCCCTGTTTCCTTCAAGCTGGCTTCATTGCGACGGTCAAATGACGCCAGAAAGATTTCATATTGGACCGGAGCAACTGACGAACCTATACATATTCCTGCCTTTTGTAAGTAAAATTCTTCCCGGAAGCAAATAACTGTAGAATCCAAATAAAACTCTAGGAGGTCCAGAAATTTAACAGTTGTGACACCAGTGGAATTCTGAAACCTGAATTCGCCATATTCTTCCAAACGTTCTCGGACAGCAGAAAACAAAGTGTCGTGAGGCACAGAGTAAAATAAGTCCTCAACGTCAATAGAAAACCCGGTGGAGGCTGACACCTTGCCTCCTTCCAGGACCTGCACGACTTCCGTTGAGCTTCGAACGCTGTAAGGGTCACCACCAGCTATCCTCTCCAGCTGGCGCTGAAGGAAGTCGCTCACCACTTTTTGCCACGTATCTTTTTCAGACACAATGGCACGAAGTAGGCATGCAGGCTTGTGCGTTTTTCCTGAGAAGAAAATTTCTTGCTATCCGGTCTTAGCCGCTTTGACTGCCTTTTCTATTGATTCCAGGTTCATCCCTGCAAGCAGTTTTAGTACGGCCCGTTTTTGTCTGGAAGGGTTGAAGTCGACTAGTCTAATGTTCTTGTCGATGGCTTCAGTGGCTTTTTTGTTGAAGGTATCATTCGGCATGACAACAAAACCACCTTCTTTGTCTGCCTCCAGAACAGCTAGGTCCGACGACTTCATGAATTTGGCAAGGCTATTGAGCGGAGGGTTCTTGCTCGGATGCAATTTGTTGAGGCATGCGACACCTTCCCCAACGATCCGGTCTCTATCTTTGTCATTGACTTTGCAGCCGATTTTTCGTACCATCGCTACCAGAGCCGGGCGGTTCTTCTGAGGCTCAAAACAGTACTTGGGTCCTCTTTGCAAGATGTTCTTGACTCCGCTTGGAACATCGACGTCACCGAGGGTGGTAACGGTGTTGGCACACTCACTTGGTTTTGCTTTTGGTGGAAGTGATAGCCGCGTTGTCTGCCATAGAAACTCGATGGATCCGGCTGCCAGCTTCTTGTATCCACTGAAAAGGGAGTTGGCCAGCAAAGGATCAGTCCCTTCATAGAGAAGAATTCGGAGCCAGTCATAGTAGTAACGCACCTGTCGCCAGGATTCGGATTTCAGAACCTTGCAGATCCTTCGGGATGGCCCCATGAGGGTTCCAGGCCACCGAAGAGTAATGGAATTTCCCAGGGCACAATTCTCCGCTTCATGCAGTAAGAAAGAAACCGAGAGAGGCAGGTTGCGACGGCGATTAGGTTCACACACAGGGCAGCAGCAGCTTGCCTGGGCTGGTGACAGAGTAAAGAGCCCGGAGTAGGAGAAATGTGATATAGTAAGTGTCAATGATGCACAGGACAGCTCTGCGCGGTTCAGTGTAGGCTGAAGCTGTAACGGAGGTCGAAGTGCAGGATCGCGGAGGCATGGTGACATACGTGTCGATGGTGCACAGGGCCGCTTTGCGCGGTTCGGTGTCGGCTGAATCTGTTACAGGGGTTGAAGTACAGGATCGTGCAGACATTGTCACATCTGTGTCAATGATGTACAGGGCAGCTCTGCGTGATTCGGTGTCGGCTGAAACTGTTAATGGGGTCGAAGTACAAGATCGTGGAGGCATGGTCACATCCATGTCAATGATCCACAGAGCCGCTCTGCGCGGTTCGGTGTCGGCTGAAACTGTTACAGAGGCCGAAGTACAGGATCGTGGAGGCATGGTGACATCCGTGTCAATGATGCACAGGGCCGCTCTGCACGGTTCAGTGTCGGCTGAATCTGTTATAGGGGTTGAAGTACAGGATCGCGGAGGCATGGGCACATCCGTGTCGATGATGCACAAGGCCGCTCTGCGCGGTTCAATGTCGGCTGAAACTGTTACATGGGTTGAAGTACAGGGTCGTGGAGGTATGGTCACATCCGTGTCAATGATGCACAAGGCCGCTCTGCGCGGTTCAATGTCGGCTGAAACTGTTACATGGGTTGAAGTACAGGGTCGTGGGGGTATGGTCACATCCGTGTCAATGAAGCAGAGGGCCGCTCTGCGTTGTGCAGTGTCGGCTGAAACTGTTACAGGCGTCGAAGTACAGGATCTCGGAGGCATGTTCACATCCGTGCGGACGATGCACAGGGCCGCTCTGCGCGGTTCAGTGTCGGCTGAAGCTGTTACAGGGGTTGAAGTACAGGATTGCGGAGGCATGGTCTCATCCGTGTGTATGATGCACAGACCCGCACTGCGCGGTTCGGTGTCGGCTAAAACTGTTACAGGGGTTGAAGTACAGGATCGTGGAGGCATGGTCATATCCGTGTCAATTGATAGGTAGACAGATAGATAGATAGATCTTTATTTCAGACAACAAGGTCTCGAATAAAGGGGCAAAAGGCAGATGCACTCTGCCTGACGGGGCCCAAGCACCCGATACAATGCTCAGGACAAGCGGCAAAAGAAAAAAAAACATAATTATACAAGTTAAAACTAGGAGGAAGGTGCATACTCTTGCAATGACATAATTATAAAGTAAATATTTACAAGGCACATCACAATAAGAAAAACATGAAAATTCACAGAGTTGACGGAAAACAGGGACATCAAGAATTTCTGCGTGAACAACCCTTTCATTATTCCGACGAGAAAGGAGGTAAGCTTTAGCATTTCTATTGAAAAACTTTTGGGAAACAGATTTCTGAATAATTTCTATGGCCTGTGTATGTTTATTTAGAAGACTGGGAATTAAATATGAAAGCATTTCGGTTCCATAGTTAGTCCTCACGAATGGTACTCTGTAACTGACGTGTCTTAGTTTATAAGGCACGTCACTACTAGAGTTTAATTGAACATATTTAGTGGGATTATGTTTGAAATCGTTAAACACATAAGAAAGCAGTTTCAACTCAAATAATTCATTGACTTTTAGAATAGAATGCTTAGAGAAGTACAAACCTGTATGATCATTGTATGCAAGGTTTTCTACGTATCGTATTGCTTTCTTCTGTAATGTTATCAGCCTCGTGAGGTTAGTTTTCGTTGTAGATCCCCAAACAAGTAAACAATAATGAAGATGTGATTGAATTAGGGTATAATATAATTGCCACTTCAGCCATTTCGGAACAAGGTCTCGAAGTTTATGCAATACACATAATGACCTTGATATGCTGGCATGAATCTTATCAATATGCAGGGTCCAACTCAAGTGTTCTTCAAAGATTATGCCTAGAAATTTGTAGGAAGAAACACGCTCAATTACGCTATTTTTGAATGTAAGCTTAATTTCACTGTTATCAGGCTTGTTACGTGCCTTAAATACAATAAGCTTTGTTTTATTAACATTTAACTCTAGTTTATTTATATTCAACCATAAAGACAATTCTTGTAACCATGCATTTGCCTCAGACTGAATATTACTAACACGCATGCCAGAAAAAAATACACTGGTGTCATCTGCATATAAAACTATTGTGAGAGTTCGAGGGATGGCTATTATATCATTGATATAAAGAATGAAAAATATTGGACCCAAAATAGATCCTTGTGGAACACCGTATATTAATTGGCCAGGTTGTGATTGGTGACCATACAAACATGTATACTGCACGTGACCGGAAAGATAAGTACGGATCAGATTTAAGGCAACTCCTCGAATGCCATAAAACGGCAGTTTAAAAAATAAAATGTCATGTTTAACTGAATCAAATGCCTTCCTGAAATCTTAAAAAGTTCAACTGTGAACTGTTTGTCATCCATATTAGAAAATATATTTTCCTTTATACTAAGCAATGCCATTTCTGTTGACTTCTCACGAAATCCAAACTGTTCGTTAAGAAAAATTTGTCTTTCATCATAAAACTTACACAGTCTGATTTTGATCAAATATTCCAGTAGTTTAGAAAACAAAGGGAGTACAGATATAGGTCTGTAGTTGTTTATATTGTCATAAGGGCCACCTTTGTGCAAAACAACCACTCTGGCAATTTTCATACCATCTGGAAAAATACCTTGAACTAACGCGTTGTTACATATATGCTGCAAGGGCAAGCTAATTAGATCGGCAACAGCAGTAATAGGCTCGGCCTTAATTTCATCTGCGCCTACCGCAGTGGATTTGTCTAGGCTTCTAAGGAATGTGAATACTTCATGTTCACTGCAAGGATTCAAGAATATGGAACTACCAATTGGAGAGGCAATATACTGAGCAATTTCATGATTTCTATCCTGCTTCTGAGATGATTCGCCAAAGGATAGGAAATGAGCATTAAACTTGTCTGCCAAAGCAGCGCCACTGTATTCAACACCATTGAATGTTAATGTGCTGGGAATATGGGTCGTCGCCCTTCCCATGAGGTCGCTCAAACAATCCCATATTTTCTTACGGCAATTGGAGACTGCTGAAAATTTATTCTGATAATACTGTTTCTTAGCTTTTTTAATAACAGAGCCTAACTTATTTCTAAGTTTTTTATATTCCTTAAGTATGACTGGATCTTTTGATTGGATGAATTTGTCAAAAAGCCTGTCACGGGTTTGAATTCGTCGATATAACTCTCTCGTAACCCACGGCTTTCGAGACTTTTTGTGAGTTTTTCCCACTGTAAAAGGAAATGCGGTGTCATATTTGCTTTTTACTAACTGAAGGTATTGTACGCTATGCTAGTATTTAACTCATTGTAAACTTCGTTCCAGGGAGTGGTTTCCATCATGGATCTAAACCTAGCTAAGTTTTCTTGATTGAAACTGCGATATACTATCTGGGGAGGTGGTACTTGCTTCCTTTTTCTTATCGCTCGAGGAAAAAAACAGAATATAGGCAGATGGTCGCTCAAATCAAATGTAAGCACACCTGATAGCACACTTCATAACTCATGATTTGTAACACATAAATCTAATAATGAGTCCCTCTCTAAGGTTATTCTTGTTGGTGACTGAATAACATTGGTGCAGAGGAATGCATCAATGGCTTCACAAAAGAGATGTCGCGAGGAGCTATTTGTCAAAAGATCAATGTTAAAGTCTCCAACCAAAATAACAGGGATATTTATGATACAAGCATATTCAAGAAGATCACGCACAAATTTGATAAATTCGGCACTTTCACTAGATGGGGGTCGATAAATACAAGCGATCAGTGTTCCATGACATTTTATAGCAACTGATTCGTAGTTGGCATCGACAAGAGAAAAATCTGATAAAACTTCATAGTCAAGGTTTTTTTTAACATACAATGCGACGCCACCTCCTCTACGGTTTTCTCTGAACACGCCTTCAAACTTGTAGCCACGAAAGAAAATAACATCAATTTGATTTGTGAACCATGTTTCAGTGTACGCTAGTATATCAAATCTATGATTCAGGGAATCCAAAGCTGATTGCATTTCAAAGTGCTTATTTTTTAGACTTCTAATATTCACATGAAAGACTGACATCCTGTCATTTTCGTGAACCAGACAACTGCGCACCGTAGAGTTAAAAGATAAAGCATCGTAGTAAAGAGGCTTTGTTTGTGATGCCATAAAAGAAAAATGATAAAAAAACTGATCGGTAAGACGAAGTAGAGGCGGTGCCTGCTTAGATGATATTTTCCAGGTCGGCAACACACGCGATCCGTATTGCCGTTTCACCCTGGGACTCGCGCTCAAAAAGCTTTCCATTACTGTGCCAAGCATATTCGTACTGCTTTTCTGTGGCCCTTGTCTTCATCATCCACATGAGCCTTTTGTTCTGCGCTGTTAAATTGTCAAGAAAGTACACTGTGGATTCAGCTTCCCGCATACTTTGCTTCTTTGCCATCCATTGGTCCTTTGTTACACGTGAGGAAAAGTCAACCAGAACTGCCGGGGTTTTGCCACGTTTAGCGGGCAGTCTATGAAGGCCTTCAACGTCGTGCTCAGTCAACTGAGGAAGCTCTAGGTCCTGGGCTATAGCATTGATTTTTTGGAACAAGTTTTCATATTTGGTTTGTGCAAGTCCATGTACTTCCAAGTTATTTCGTTTGCTGTATTGTTCCAGACTGTTTATTTGCTGTCGTAGTTCGCAGAATTCCGGGTTAGTGTTCTCTGACTGAATCTGTGCCTCAATCTTTTCAGCCCTTTTTGATAGTGACAATCTCAGTCGACTGAAGCTGCATTTTGGCCAGCACTTCATCATTTTGATCTGAAAGATGCTGAACAGACTTTTCCATACTTTCCACTGTCTCTTTGACCTGGAAAAGGATATCTAACTTCTGTTTGATTTCCGGTAGTTCACAGAGCTTTTTGTTGATTTCCATTAGCATCCTTTCTGTCAGAGACTGCTCATTCTGTACCTTTGTTACAATTTTTGAGCCTCGAGCAGCTGAAACTACGCATGTTTGACACTTTCAGTTTTTTTTATCGATATCTGTCATTGCTTTGTGGGCAGTTTTCGTCGTATTAGAACAAGCGCCTAAGTGGTAACCGTATCGGCATTCTGAGCAGGTAAGGGACGAGCCCTCTGCTGGAAGTGACTGATTACAAACCAGGCATATATCGGAAACAGGATCACCCATAGCACTCGCGATGGAAAAGCATGCGGCACAATAGAAAACAACTATAGCAACAGCACAGACTCAAGCGGCAGCGGCGTTTGGCGGAAGGTTTCTTATGACTTCAATAAGTGAAAGCACACAAACCTGCAAAGCGAAGGATTTTCAGTTATTCTTTGCCGATGTTGCTTCCGCCACCGCCGCTGAGCAAGTGTGGGGGGCACAGGTGAGCCTCGTCCTTTTATATGCTCCTGGCTGGCGCTGCTTGTGTCGTTATCTTGCGCGGCCGATCGTCGTCGCTCTTGCCACCTTAGTTCACCAGGTGTATCGCTGTAGGCCTGGCCAAGAACTGCAAAGCGAAGGATTTTCAGTTATTCTTTGCCGATGTTGCTTCCGCCACCGCCGCTGAGCAAGTGTGGGGGGCACAGGTGAGCCTCGTCCTTTTATATGCTCCAGGCTGGCGCTGCTTGTGTCGTTATCTTGCGGGGCCGATCGTCGTCGCTCTTGCCACTTTAGTTCACCAGGTGTATCGCTGTAGGCCTGGCAAAGAACTGCAAAGCGAAGGATTTTCAGTTATTCTTTGCCGATGTTGCTTCCGCCACCGCCGCTGAGCAAGTGTGGGGGGCACAGGTGAGCCTCGTCCTTTTATATGCTCCTGGCTGGCGCTGCTTGTGTCGTTATCTTGCGGGGCCGATCGTCGTCGCTCTTGCCACTTTAGTTCACCAGGTGTATCGCTGTAGGCCTGGCCAAGAACTGCAAAGTGAAGGATTTTCAGTTATTCTTTGCCGGTGTTGCTTCCGCCACCGCCGCTGAGCAAATGATGCACAGGACCCCTCTGCGCGGTTCAGTGTCGGCTGAAACTGGTACTGAAGTCGATATACAGGATCGTGGAGGCATGGTCACATCCGTGTAAGTGATGCACAGCGCAGCTCTGTGCGGTTGTGTTGGCTGAAGCTTTTACAGGAGTGGAAGTACAGGATCGCGGAGGCATGTTCACATCCGTGTGGAAGATGCACAGGGCCGCTCTGCGCGGTTCGGTGTCGGCTGAAGCTGTTACAGGGGTTGAAGTACAGGATCTCGGAGGCATGGTCTCATCCGTGTGTATGATGCACAGACCCGCTCTGCCTGGTTCGATGTCGGCTGAAACTGTTACAGGGGTTGAAGTACAGGATCGTGGAGGCATGGACATAACCGTGTCAATGATGCACAGGAACGCTCTGCGCGGTTTTGTGTCGGCTGAAACTGTTGCAGGTGTTGAAGGACAGGATCGTGGAGGCATGGTCACATCCGTGTCAATGATGTACACGGCCGCTCTGCGCGGTTTGGTGTCGGCTGAAACTGTTACAGGGGTTGAAGTACAGGATTGTGGAGGCATGGTCACATCCGTGTCAATGATGCACAGGGCCGCTCTGCGCGGTTTTGAGTCGGCTGAAAAAGTTGCAGGTGTTGAAGTACAGGATCGCGGTCGCAAGCTCACATCCGTGTCAATGATGCCCAGGACCGCTCTGCGCGGTTCATTGTAGACTGAAGCTGTAAGAGAGGTCGAAGTACAGGATCGCGGAGGCATGGTGACATCGGCGTCGATGGTTCAGAGGGCCACTTTGCGCGCTTCGGTATCGGCTGAAACTCTTTCAGAGTTGAAGTACAGGATCGCGGAGGCATAGTCACATCTGTGTCAGTGATGTACAGGGCAGCTCTGCGCGATTCGGTGTCGGCTGAAATTTACTTGGGTCGAAGTACAGGATCGTGGAGGCATGATCACATCCGTGTCAATTATGCGCAGGGCCGCTCTGCGCGGTTCGGTGTCGGCTGAAACTGTTACAGGGATCGAAATACAGGATCGCGGAGGGATGGTCCCATCCGTTTTAATGACGCACAGGGTTGTTCAGCGCGGTTCGGTGTCGCCTGAAACTGTTATAATCGCTGAAGTACAGGATCGCGGAGGCATGTTCACATCCGTGTCAATGATGCACGGGGCCGCTCTGCGCGGTTCAGTGTAGGTTGAAGCGTTTACAGAGGTCGAAGTAAAGGATCGCGGAGGCATGGTGACATGCGTGTCGATGGTGCACAGGGCCGCTTTGCGCAGTTCGGTGTCGGCTGAAACTGTTACAGGGGTTGAAGTACAGGATCGTGGAGGCATGGTCATATCCGTGTCATTGATGCACAGGAATCCTCTGCGCGGTTCAGTGTCAGCTTGAACTGTTACAGGCGTTGAAGTATAGGATCTGTGGAGGCATGGTCACATCCGTGTCAGTGATGCCCAGAGTCGCTCTGCGCGGTTCGGTGCCGGATGAAACTGTTACAGGGGTTGAAGGACAGGATCGTGGAGGCATGGTCACATCTTTGTCAATGATGTACACGGCCGCTCTGCGCGGTTCGGTGGCGGCTGAAACTGTTACAGGGGTTGAAGTACAGGATCGTGGAGGCATGGTCACAGCCGTGTCAATGATGTACACGGCCGGTCTGCGCGGTTCGGTGGCGGCTGAAACTGTTACAGGGGTTGAAGAACAGGATCGTGGAGGCATGGTCACATCCGTGTCAATGATGTACACGGCCGCTCTGCGCGGCTCGGTGGCGGCTGAAACGGTTACAGGGGTTGAAGTACAGGATCGTGGAGGCATGGTCACATCCGTGTGAGTTATGCACAGGCCCGCTCTGCACGTTTCGGTGTCAGCTGAAACTTACAGGGATCGATATAGAGGATCGTGGAGGCATGGTCCCATCCGTTTCAATGACGCACAGGGTCGCTCAGCGCGGCTCGGTGTCGCCCGAACCTGTTATAATCGTTGAAGTACAGGATCGTGGAGGTATGGTCACATCCGTGTCGATGATGCATGGGGCCGCTCTGCGCGGTTCGGTATCTTCTGAAACTGCTCCAGTGGTCGCAGTACAGGATCGCGGAGGCATGTTCACATCCGTGTCAATGACGCACAGGACCGCTCTGCGCGGTTCAGTGTAGGTTGAAGCTGTTACAGAGGTCGAAGTAAAGGATCGCGGAGGCATGGTTACATCCGTGTCGATGGTGCACAGGGCCGCTTTGCGCGGTTCAGTGTCGGCTGAAACTGGTACTGGGGTCGAAATACAGGACCGCGGAGGCACGGTCACATCCGTGTCAATGATGCACAGGAACGCTCTGCGCGGTTCAGTGTCGGCTTAAACTGTTACAGGCGTTGAAGTACAGGATCGTGGAGGCATGGTCACATCCGTGTCAATGATGCTCAGGGCCGCTCTGCGCGGTTCGATGCCGGATGAAACTGTTACAGAGGTAAGGACAGGATCGTGGAAGAATGGTCACATCTGTGTCAATGATGTACATGGGCGCTCTGCGCGGTTCGGTGTCGCCTGAAACGGTTACAGATGTTGAAGTACTGGATCGTGCAGGTATGGTCACATCCACGTCGATGATGCACAGGGGCGCTTTGCGCGGTTCGGTGTCGGCTGAAACTCTTACAGGGGTGTAAGTACAGGATCGTGGAGGCATGGTCACATCCGTGTCAATGATGCCCAGGGCCGCTCTGCGCGGTTCGATGCTGGATGAAACTGTTACAGAGGTTGAAGGACAGGATCGTGGAGGTATGGTCACATCTGTGTCAATGATGTACATTGCCGGTCTGTGCGGTTGTGTCGGCAGAACCAGCTACAGGGGTTGCATTACAGGATCGAGGAGGCATGGCCACATCCGTGTCGATGATGCACAGGGTCGCTCTGCGCGATTCGGTGCCGGCTAAAAGTGTTACAAGGATCGAAATACAGGATCGCGGTGGCATAGTCACATCCGTGTCAATGATGCACAGGACCGCTCTGCGCGGTTGACTATCGGCTGAAGGTGTTACAGAGGCCGAAGTACAGGATCGCGGAGGCATGGTCACATCCGTGTCGATGATACAAAATGCTGTTGTGCGCGGTTCGGTGTAGGCTGAAACTGTTACAAGGATCGAAATACAGGATCGCGGTGGCATAGTCACATCCGTGTCAATGATGCACAGGACCGCTCTGCGCGGTTCAGTGTCGGCTGAAGCTCTTACAGGGGTTGAAGTACAGGATCGCCGAGGCATGGTCACATTCGTGTCGATGATGCACAGGCCCGCTATGCGCGGTTAGGTGTCAGCTGAAACTGTTACAGGGGTTGAAGTACAGGATCGTTGAGGTATGGTCACATCCGTGTCGATGATGCACAGGGCCACGCAGCGCGGTTCGGTGTCTTCTGAAACTGCTGCAGGGGTCGCAGTACAGGATCGCGGAGGCATGGTCACATCCGTGTCAGTAACTTTCTGACGGGCTAGTTGGTACATATTCATTTCTGGAGGCTGTGCGCTAAAAAAAGACGTTCACAGGAGAATGGAGACAACAGGAAAGAAGCGCAACTTTCAACTTTATTGACGACAAAAGAAACCAGGCGCACTTATATACCACCTGTTATCCAGAGATAAGCTGCATGAGCTAGAGCGTCTACCTAATCACCGAACACGAGAAAGAGCAAAGGGGGATTTTTCAGTGAGATTAAAAACCTATGAAGGTGAACATATCAACACGTGCCGAGGTATGGGCTGACAACAATGCATTATAACATGGGAATACAGATGTGCATGAAAGATGTTAATGAAAAAGAAGAAGTGCGTAACAACATGAAAATATGAATAACAAAAAAAATTCCTTGCAAACAAAGAAAACAAGGGAGACGGGGGAAAAACCGTGTAAAGGGCGGCAGAAAAAGTTAAAGGCGCACTAAAACTTCTAAAACCAACTAAAATACATAGGAGCGAATGGTTTGAGAGATTAGATATAACCGTCCAAATAGGATAGCTCATTCCTAGAAAGGTTAACAGATGGAGTGCTAACGCACTTGTCTTTTCTTAGGTCAATGAAAAAAGCCTCAATTACTTCTCTCTCAGTCTTGTCTAGGGCCTTAGCTAGAAACTTTGTTTCATTAAACTTGGGGTAGCAGTTTTTGCAATTGTTACAGTGTAACAGAAGGTTACCTCCAGATCTGTTCTTCAGGTTGACGTTGTGCTTGCGAGCGCGCTCATTAAAACATTTCCCGGTTTGCCCCACATACACTTTGCCGCACGTCCGGGATCTCTTACACAACATTGGCAGTGCATTGGGTGTATACAGTGTGATGTTTGATATTACAGACCTTCTTAACAAGCTTCTTGGTCACCATCGGACATAATTTTGCTAGTTTTCAGGGAGCCGAAAAAACCAGCTTAACCCCGTGACGAGACGCAACTTTCTTCAAATTGTGCGAGAGACTGTGCAGGTAAGGCATTACCTGCACAGGTTTCTGTTCTGTAGTTTTAGCTTGGTCTGAATTTTTCATCTTTTTCAAAAGGTCTTCAGACATGCCGGTGACCGGGTGGCCTGGGTAACCTGCAGATAAAATCCGGTCAATCTGGGACTGGAAGCTTTCCCCTATATTGTGGGCGCATGATTTTTCTAATGCGGATTTCATGCAAAGGGATACTATGCCACGCTTGATCACCTTGGAGTGGGCACTGTCATAATTCAAAAGTGGTTTCTTTGAGCGCGGCTGATAAGCCCAACACACATGCGCATTAGTAAATATAAGTTGAAGGTCCAGAAACTGGTGTCGATCATTTTCTGCCCGTTCATGCGTGAATTTTAGGCCCCTTGATAAAGAACCAAAGGCCGTGAGAGTTTGATTTATAAGTGTATCTGCGGCACAGTGTGTAGGCACATTAAGGACAAGATAGTCGTCGACGTATCGGAAAATACGTGCTATCCCTGTTTCCTTCAAGCTGGCTTCATTGCGACGGTCAAATGACGCCAGAAAGATTTCATATTGGACCGGAGCAACTGACGAACCTATACATATTCCTGCCTTTTGTAAGTAAAATTCTTCCCGGAAGCAAATAACTGTAGAATCCAAATAAAACTCTAGGAGGTCCAGAAATTTAACAGTTGTGACACCAGTGGAATTCTGAAACCTGAATTCGCCATATTCTTCCAAACGTTCTCGGACAGCAGAAAACAAAGTGTCGTGAGGCACAGAGTAAAATAAGTCCTCAACGTCAATAGAAAACCCGGTGGAGGCTGACACCTTGCCTCCTTCCAGGACCTGCACGACTTCCGTTGAGCTTCGAACGCTGTAAGGGTCACCACCAGCTATCCTCTCCAGCTGGCGCTGAAGGAAGTCGCTCACCACTTTTTGCCACGTATCTTTTTCAGACACAATGGCACGAAGTAGGCATGCAGGCTTGTGCGTTTTTCCTGAGAAGAAAATTTCTTGCTATCCGGTCTTAGCCGCTTTGACTGCCTTTTCTATTGATTCCAGGTTCATCCCTGCAAGCAGTTTTAGTACGGCCCGTTTTTGTCTGGAAGGGTTGAAGTCGACTAGTCTAATGTTCTTGTCGATGGCTTCAGTGGCTTTTTTGTTGAAGGTATCATTCGGCATGACAACAAAACCACCTTCTTTGTCTGCCTCCAGAACAGCTAGGTCCGACGACTTCATGAATTTGGCAAGGCTATTGAGCGGAGGGTTCTTGCTCGGATGCAATTTGTTGAGGCATGCGACACCTTCCCCAACGATCCGGTCTCTATCTTTGTCATTGACTTTGCAGCCGATTTTTCGTACCATCGCTACCAGAGCCGGGCGGTTCTTCTGAGGCTCAAAACAGTACTTGGGTCCTCTTTGCAAGATGTTCTTGACTCCGCTTGGAACATCGACGTCACCGAGGGTGGTAACGGTGTTGGCACACTCACTTGGTTTTGCTTTTGGTGGAAGTGATAGCCGCGTTGTCTGCCATAGAAACTCGATGGATCCGGCTGCCAGCTTCTTGTATCCACTGAAAAGGGAGTTGGCCAGCAAAGGATCAGTCCCTTCATAGAGAAGAATTCGGAGCCAGTCATAGTAGTAACGCACCTGTCGCCAGGATTCGGATTTCAGAACCTTGCAGATCCTTCGGGATGGCCCCATGAGGGTTCCAGGCCACCGAAGAGTAATGGAATTTCCCAGGGCACAATTCTCCGCTTCATGCAGTAAGAAAGAAACCGAGAGAGGCAGGTTGCGACGGCGATTAGGTTCACACACAGGGCAGCAGCAGCTTGCCTGGGCTGGTGACAGAGTAAAGAGCCCGGAGTAGGAGAAATGTGATATAGTAAGTGTCAATGATGCACAGGACAGCTCTGCGCGGTTCAGTGTAGGCTGAAGCTGTAACGGAGGTCGAAGTGCAGGATCGCGGAGGCATGGTGACATACGTGTCGATGGTGCACAGGGCCGCTTTGCGCGGTTCGGTGTCGGCTGAATTTGTTACAGGGGTTGAAGTACAGGATCGTGCAGACATTGTCACATCTGTGTCAATGATGTACAGGGCAGCTCTGCGTGATTCGGTGTCGGCTGAAACTGTTAATGGGGTCGAAGTACAAGATCGTGGAGGCATGGGCACATCCGTGTCGATGATGCACAAGGCCGTTCTGCGCGGTTCAATGTCGGCTGAAACTGTTACATGGGTTGAAGTACAGGGTCGTGGAGGTATGGTCACATCCGTGTCGATGATGCACAAGGCCGCTCTGCGCGGTTCAATGTCGGCTGAAACTGTTACATGGGTTGAAGTACAGGGTCGTGGAGGTATGGTCACATCCGTGTCAATGATGCACAAGGCCGCTCTGCGCGGTTCAATGTCGGCTGAAACTGTTACATGGGTTGAAGTACAGGGTCGTGGGGGTATGGTCACATCCGTGTCAATGAAGCAGAGGGCCGCTCTGCGTTGTGCAGTGTCGGCTGAAACTGTTACAGGCGTCGAAGTACAGGATCTCGGAGGCATGTTCACATCCGTGCGGACGATGCACAGGGCCGCTCTGCGCGGTTCAGTGTCGGCTGAAGCTGTTACAGGGGTTGAAGTACAGGATTGCGGAGGCATGGTCTCATCCGTGTGTATGATGCACAGACCCGCACTGCGCGGTTCGGTGTCGGCTAAATCTGTTACAGGGGTTGAAGTACAGGATCGTGGAGGCATGGTCATATCCGTGTCAATTGATAGGTAGACAGATAGATAGATAGATCTTTATTTCAGACAACAAGGTCTCGAATAAAGGGGCAAAAGGCAGATGCACTCTGCCTGACGGGGCCCAAGCACCCGATACAATGCTCAGGACAAGCGGCAAAAGAAAAAAAAACATAATTATACAAGTTAAAACTAGGAGGAAGGTGCATACTCTTGCAATGACATAATTTTAAAGTGAATATTTACAAGGCACATCGCAATAAGAAAAACATGAAAATTCACAGAGTTGACGGAAAACAGGGACATCAAGAATTTCTGCGTGAACAACCCTTTAATTATTTCGACGAGAAAGGAGGTAAGCTTTAGCACTTCTATTGAAAAACTTTTGGGAAACAGATTTCTGAATAATTTCTATGGCCTGTGTATATTTATGTAGAAGACTGGGAATTAAATATGAAAGCATTTCGGTTCCATAGTTAGTCCTCACGAATGGTACTCTGTAACTGACGTGTCTTAGTTTATAAGGCACGTCACTACTAGAGTTTAATTGAACATATTTAGTGGGATTATGTTTGAAATCGTTAAACACATAAGAAAGCAGTTTCAACTCAAATAATTCATTGACTTTTAGAATAGAATGCTTAGAGAAGTACAAACCTGTATGATCATTGTATGCAAGGTTTTCTACGTATCGTATTGCTTTCTTCTGTAATGTTATCAGCCTCGTGAGGTTAGTTTTCGTTGTAGATCCCCAAACAAGTAAACAATAATGAAGATGTGACTGAATTAGGGTATAATATAATTGCCACTTCAGCCATTTCGGAACAAGGTCTCGAAGTTTATGCAATACACATAATGACCTTGATATGCTGGCATGAATCTTATCAATATGCAGGGTCCAACTCAAGTGTTCTTCAAAGAGTATGCCTAGAAATTTGTAGGAAGAAACACGCTCAATTACGCTATTTTTGAAAGTAAGCTTAATTTCACTGTTATCAGGCTTGTTACGTGCCTTAAATACAATAAGCTTTGTTTTATTAACATTTAACTCTAGTTTATTTATATTCAACCATAAAGACAATTCTTTTAACCATGCATTTGCCTCAGACTGAATATTACTAAGACGCATGCCAGAAAAAAATACACTGGTGTCATCTGCATATAAAATTATTGTGAGAGTTCGAGGGATGGCTATTATATCATTGATATAAAGAATGAAAAATATTGGACCCAAAATAGATCCTTGTGGAACACCGTATATTAATTGGCCAGGTTGTGATTGGTGACCATTCAAACATGTATACTGCACGTGACCGGAAAGATAAGTAAGGATCAGATTTAAGGCAACTCCTCGAATGCCATAAAACGGCAGTTTAAAAAATAAAATGTCATGTTTAACTGAATCAAATGCCTTCCTGAAATTCTAAAAAGTTCAACTGTGAACTGTTTGTCATCCATATTAGAAAATATATTTTCCTTTATACTAAGCAATGCCATTTCTGTTGACTTCTCACGAAATCCAAACCCTCTGCTGGAAGTGACTGATTACAAACCAGGCATATATCGCAAACAGGATCACCCATAGCACTCGCGATGGAAAAGCATGCGGCACAATAGAAAACAACTACAGCAACAGCACAGACTCAAGCGGCAGCGGCGTTTGGCGTAAGGTTTCTTATGACTTCAATAAGTGAAAGCACACAAACTTGCAAAGCGAAGGATTTTCAGTTATTCTTTGCCGATGTTGCTTCCGCCACCGCCGCTGAGCAAGTGTGGGGGGCACAGGTGAGCCTCGTCCTTTTATATGCTCCTGGCTGGCGCTGCTTGTGTCGTTATCTTGCGGGGCCGATCGTCGTCGCTCTTGCCACCTTAGTTCACCAGGTGTATCGCTGTAGGCCTGGCCAAGAACTGCAAAGCGAAGGATTTTCAGTTATTCTTTGCCGATGTTGCTTCCGCCACCGCCGCTGAGCAAGTGTGGGGGGCACAGGTGAGCCTCGTCCTTTTATATGCTCCTGGCTGGCGCTGCCTGTGTCGTTATCTTGCGGGGCCGATCGTCGTCGCTCTTGCCACTTTAGTTCACCAGGTGTATCGCTGTAGGCCTGGCCAAGAACTGCAAAACGAAGGATTTTCAGTTATTCTTTGCCGATGTTGCTTCCGCCACCGCCGCTGAGCAAATGATGCACAGGACCCCTCTGCGCGGTTCAGTGTCGGCTGAAACTGGTACTGAAGTCGATATACAGGATCGTGGAGGCATGGTCACATCCGTGTCAGTGATGCACAGCGCAGCTCTGTGCGGTTGTGTTGGCTGAAGCTTTTACAGGAGTTGAAGTACAGGATCGCGGAGGCATGTTCACATCCGTGTGGATGATGCACAGACCCGCTCTGCCTGGTTCGATGTCGGCTGAAACTTGCAGGGGTTGAAGTACAGGATCGTGGAGGCATGGACATAACCGTGCCAATGATGTACAGGAACGCTCTGCGCGGTTTTGTGTCGGCTGAAACTGTTGCAGGTGTTGAAGGACAGGATCGTGGAGGCATGGTCACATCCGGGTCAATGATGTACAGGGCCGCTCTGCGCGGTTTGGTGTCGGCTGAAACTGTTACAGGGGTTGAAGTACAGGATTGTGGAGGCATGGTCACATCCGTGTCAATGATGCACAGGGCCGCTCTGCGCGGTTTTGATTCGGCTGAAAAAGTTGCAGGTGTTGAAGTACAGGATCGCGGTCGCATGGTCACATCCGTGTCAATGATGCCCAGGACCGCTCTGCGCGGTTCAGTGTAGACTGAAGCTCTAAGAGAGGTCGAAGTACAGGATCGCGGAGGCATGGTGACATCGGCGTCGATGGTTCAGAGGGCCACTTTGCGCGCTTCGGTATCGGCTGAAACTCTTTCAGAGTTGAAGTACAGGATCGCGGAGGCATAGTCACATCTGTGTCAGTGATGTACAGGGCAGCTCTGCGCGATTCGGTGTCGGCTGAAACTTACTTGGGTCGAAGTACAGGATCGTGGAGGCATGATCACATCCGTGTCAATTATGGGCAGGGCCGCTCTGCGCGGTTCGGTGTCGGCTGAAACTGTTACAGGGATCGAAATACAGGACCGCGGAGGGATGGTCCCATCCGTTTCAATGACGCACAGGGTTGTTCAGCGCGGTTCGGTGTCGCCTGAAACTGTTATAATCGCTGAAGTACAGGATCGCGGAGGCATGTTCACATCCGTGTCAATGATGCACGGGGCCGCTCTGCGCGGTTCAGTGTAGGTTGAAGCGTTTACAGAGGTCGAAGTAAAGGATCGCGGAGGCATGGTGACATCCGTGTCGATGGTGCACAGGGCCGCTTTGCGCAGTTCGGTGTCGGCTGAAACTGTTACAGGGGTTGAAGTACAGGACCGTGGAGGCATGGTCATATCCGTGTCATTGATGCACAGAACCTCTCTGCGCGGTTCAGTGTCGGCTGAAACTGGTACTGTGGTCGAAATGCAGGACCGCGGAGGCAGGGTCACATCCGTGTCCATGATGCACAGGAATCCTTTGCGCGGTTCAGTGTCAGCTTGAACTGTTAAAGGCGTTGATGTATAGGATCGTGGAGGCATGGTCACATCCGTGTCAGTGATGCCCAGAGTCGCTCTGCGCGGTTCGGTGCCGGATGAAACTGTTCCAGGGGTTGAAGGACAGGATCGTGGAGGCATGGTCACATCTTTGTCAATGATGTACAAGGCAGCTCTGCGCGATTCGGTGTCGGCTGAAACATTTACTCGGGTCGAGGTACAAGATCGCGAAGGAATGGTCACATACGTGTCAACGATGCACAGGACCTTTCTCCGCGGTTCAGTCTCGGCTGAAACTGGTACTGGGGTAGAAATACAGGACCGCGGAGGCATGGTCACATCCGTGTCAATGATGCACAAGAGCGCTCTGCGCGGTTCAGTGCCGGTTGAAACTGTTACTGAGGTCGAGTACAGGATCGCGGAGGCATGATCACATCCGTGTCAGTGATGCACAGGGCCGGTCTGTGCGGTTGTGGCGGCTGAAGCTGAAGCTGTTACAGGGGTTGAAGTACAGGATCGCGGAGGCATGCTCACATCCGCATTTGATGATGCACAGGGCCGCTCTGCGCGGATCGCTGTCAGCTGAAACTGCTGAAGTGTTCGCAGTACAGGATCGCGAAGGCATGGTCACATCCGTGCCAATGATGCACAGGACCGCTCTGCGCGGCTCATTGAAGGCTGAAGCTGTTATAGAGGTCGAAGTAATGGATCGCGGAGGCATGGTCACATCCATGTCAGTGATATACAGGGCCGCTCTGCGCGGTACAGTGTCGGCTGAAACTGCTACAGGGGTCGCATTACAGGATCGCGGAGGCATGGTCACATCCGTGTCAATGATGCACAAGACCCCTCTCCGCGGTTCAGTGTCGTTTGAAACTGGTACTGGGATCGAAATACGCGACCGCGGAGACATGGTCACATCCGTGTTAAGGATGCACAGGACCGCTCTGCGCGGTTGACTGTCGGCTGAAGGTATTATAGAGGTCGAAGTAGAGGATCGTGCAGGCATGCTCTCATCCGTGTCAATGATGCACAGGACCGCTCTGCATGGTTCAGTGTCGGCTGAAACTGATACAGGCGTTGAAATACAGGATCGTGGAGGCATGGTGACATCCGTGTCAATGATGCACAGGGCCTCTCTGCGCGATTCGGTGTCGGCTGAGACTGTTACAGGGGTTGAAGGACAGGATTGTGGAGGCATGGCCACATCCGTGTCAATGATGTACACGGCCTCTCTGCGCTGTTCGGTGTCCACTGAAACTATTACAGGCGTCGAAGAACAGGATCTCGGAGGCATGGTCACATCCATGTCGATGACGCACAGGGCTGTTGTGCGCGGTTCGGCGTCGGCTGAAACTGTTAGAGGGGTTGAAGTACAGGATCGTGGAGGCTTGGTCATATCCGTGTCAATGATGCACGAGAACCCTCTGCGCGGTTCAGTGTCGGCTGAAACGTTTACAGGCGTCGAAGTACAGGATCTCGGAGGCATGTTCACATCCGTGTGGATGATGCACAGGGCCGCTCTGCGCGGTTCAGTGTCGGTCGGCTGAAGCTCTTAAAGGGGTTGAAGTACAGGACTGCGGACGCATGGTCATATCCGTGTCAGTGATGCACAGGACCCCTCTGCGCGGTTCAGTGTCTTCTGAAACTGCTACTGAAGTCGATATACAGGATCGTGGAGGCAGGGTCACATCCATGTCAGTGATGCACAGCGCCGCTCTGTGCGGTTCCGTTGGCTGAAGCTTTTACAGGGGTTGAAGTACAGGATCGCGGAGGCATGTTCACATCCGTGTGGATGATGCACAGGGCCGCTCTGCGCGGTGCGCTGTCGGCTGAAGCTGCTACAGGGGTTGAAGTACAGGATCTCGGAGGCATGGTCTCATCCGTGTGTATGATGCACAGACCCGCTCTGCGCGGTTCGGTGTCGGCTGAAACTGTTACAAGGGTTGAAGTACAGGATCGTGGAGGCATGGACATATCCGTGTCAATGATGCACAGGAACGCTCTGCGCGGTTTTGTGTCGGCTGAAACTGTTGCAGGTGTTGATGGACAGGATCGTGGAGGCATGGTCACATCCGTGTAAATGATGTACACGGCCGCTCTGCGCGGTTCGGTGTCGCCTGAAACTGTTACAGGGGTTGAAGTACAGGATCATGGAGGCATGGTCATATCCGTGTAATTGATGCACAGAACCTCTCTGCGCGGTTCAGTGTCGGATGAAACTGGTACTGGGGTCGAAATGCAGGACCGCGGAGGCACGGTCACATCCGTGTCCATGATGCACAGGAATCCTCTGCGGGGTTCAGCGTCAGCTTGAACTGTTACAGGCGTTGAAGTATAGGATCGTGGAGGCATGGTCACATCCGTGTCAATGATGCCCAGAGCCGCTCTGCGCTGTTCGGTGCTGGATAAAACTGTTACAGGGGTTGAAGCACAGGATCGTGGAGGCATGGTCACATCTTTGTCAATGATGTACAAGGCAGCTCTGCGCGATTCGGTGTCGGCTGAAACATTTACTGGGGTCGAAGTACAAGATCGCGGAGGAATGGTCACATCCGTGTCAACGATGCACAGGACCTTTCTCCGCGGTTCAGTCTCGGCTGAAACTGGTGCTGGGGTCGAAATACAGGACCGCGGAGGCATGGTCACATCCGTGTCAATGATGCACAGGAGCGCTCTGCGCGGTTCAGTGCCGGTTGAAACTGTTACTGTGGTCGAAGTACAGGATCGCGGAGGCATGGTCACATCCGTGTCAGTGATGCACAGGGCCGGTCTGTGCGGTTGTGTCGGCTGAAGCTGAAGCTGTTACAGGGGTTGAAGTACAGGATCGCGGAGGCATGGTCACATCCGCATTTGATGATGCACAGGGCCGCTCTGCGCGGATCGCTGTTAGCTGAAACTGCTGAAGTGTTAGCAGTACAGGATCGCGGAAGCATGGTCACATCCGTGTCAATGATGCACAGGACCGCTCTGCGCGGTTCAGTGTAGGCTGAAGCTGTAACGGAGGTCGAAGTACAGGATCGTGGAGGCATGGTGACATCCGTGTCGATGGTGCACAGGGCCGCTTTGCGCGGTTCAGTGTCGGCTGAAACTTTTACAGGTTTTGAAGTACAATGTCGTGGAGGCATAGTCACATCTGTGTCAATGATGTACAGGGCAGATCTGCGCGATTCGGTGTCGGCTGAAACTGTTACTGGGGTCGAAGTACAAGATCGTGGAGGCATGGTCACATCCATGTCAATGATGCACACGGCCGCTCTGCGCGGTACGATGTCGGCTGAAACTGTACATGGGTTGAAGTAAAGGGTCGTGCAGGTATGGTCACATCCGTGTCAATGAAGCACAGGGCCACTCTGCGCGGTTCAGGGTCGGCTGAAACTGTTACAGGTGTTGAAGTACAGTATATCGGAGGCATGGTCACATCCGTGTTGATGACGAACAGGGCCGTTCTGCGCGGTTCAGTGTCGGCTGAAGCTGTTACAGGCGTTGAAGTAGAGGATCGCGAAGGCATGGTCACATCCGTGTGTATGATCCACATGCCCGCTCGGCGCGGTTCGGTGTCGGCTGAAACTTTTTCATGAGTTCAAAGACAGGATCATGGAAGCATGGTCACATCTGTGTCAATGACGTACACGGCCGCTCTGCGCGGTTCGGTGTCGGCTGAAACTTTTAAAGGGGTTGAAGTGCAGGATCGTGGATGCATGGTGACATCCGTGTCAATGATGTACAGGGCCGCTCTGCGCGGTTCGGTGTCGGCTGAAACTGTTACATTGATCGAAATACAGGATCGCGTAGTCATGGTCACATCCGCGTCAATGATGCACACGGCCGCTCTGCGCGGACCGGTGTCGCCGGAAACGGTTACAGGGTTGAAGTACGGGATCGTGGAGGCATGGTCACATCCGTGTCAACGATGCACAGGACCTATCTCCGTGGTTGAGTCTCGGCTGAAACTGGCACTGGGGTCGCAATACAGGACCGCGGAGGCATGGTCACATTCGTGTCAATGATGCACAGGAGCGCTCTGCGCGGTTCAGTGCCGGTTGAAACTGTTACTGAGGTCGATGTACAGGATCGTGGAGGCATGGTTACATCCGTGTCAGTGATGCACAGGGCCGGTCTGTGCGGTTGTGTCGGCTGAAGCTGAAGCTGTTACAGGGGTTGAAGTACAGGATCGCGGAGGCATGGTCACATCCGCATTTGATGATGCACAGGGCCGCTCTGCGCGGATCGCTGTCAGATGAAACTGCTGAAGTGTTCGCAGTACAGGATCGCGAAGGCATGGTCACATCCGTGTCAATGATGCACAGGACCGCTCTGCGCGGCTTATTGAAGGCTGAAGCTGTTACAGAGGCCGAGGTAATTGATCGCGGAGGCATGGTCACATCCATGTCAGTGATATACAGGGCCGCTCTGCGCGGTTCAGTGTCGGCTGAAACTGCTACAAGGGTCGCATTACAGGATCGCGGAGGCATGGTCACATCCGTGTCAATGATGCACAAGACCCATCTGCGCGGTTCAGTGTCGTTTGAAACTGGCACTGGCATCAAAATACACGACCGCGGAGGCATGGTCACATCCGTGTTAATGATGCACAGGACCGCTCTGCGCGGTTGACTGTCGGCTGAAGGTGTTACAGAGGTCGAAGTAGAGGATCGTGCAGGCATGCTCTCATCCGTGTCAATGATGCACAGGACCGCTCTGTATGGTTCAGTGTCGGCTGAAACTGATACAGGCGTTGAAATACAGGATCGTGGAGGCATGGTGACATCCGAGTCAATGATGCACAGGGCCTCTCTGCGCGGTTCGGTGTCGGCTGAGACTGTTACAGGGGTTGAAGGACACGATTGTGGAGGCATGGTCACATCCGTGTCAATTTTGTACACGGCCTCTCTGCGCGGTTCGGTGTCCACTGAAACTATTACAGACGTCAAAGAACAGGATCTCGGATGCATGGTCACATCCGTGTCGATGACGCACAGGGCTGTTCTGCGCGGTTCGGTGTCGCCTGAAGATGTTACAGGGGTTGAAGTACAGGATCGCGGGGGCATGGTCACATCCATGTGTATGATGCACAGGCCCGCTCTGCGCGGTAGGGTGTCGGCTGAAACTGTTACAGGGGTTGGGGTACAGGATCGTGGAGGCGTGGTCACATCCGTGTCAATGATGCACAGGGCCTCTCTGCGCGGTTCAGTGTCGGCTGAAACTGTTACAGGCGTCGAAGTACAGGATATCGGAGGCATGGTCACATCCGTGTCGATGATGCACGAGAACCCTCTGCGCGGTTCAGTGTCGGCTGAAACTGTTACAGGCGTCGAAGTACAGGATCTCGGAGGCATGTTCACATCCGTGTGGATGATGTACAGGGCCGCTCTGCGCGGTTCAGTGTCGGCTGAAGCTGTTACAGGGGTTGAAGTACAGGACTGCGGACGCATGGTCATATCCGTGTCAATGATGCACAGGACCCCTCTGCGCGGTTCAGTGTCGGCTGATACTGCTACTGAAGTCAATATACAGGATCGTGGAGGCATGGTCACATCCATGTCAGTGATGCACAGCGCCGCTCTGTGCGGTTCTGTTGGCTGAAGCTTTTACAGGGGTTGAAGTACAGGATCGCGGAGGCATGTTCCCATCCGTGTGGATGATGCACAGACCCGCTCTGCGCGGTTCGGTGTCGGCTGAAACTGTTACAGGGGTTGAAGTACAGGATCGTGGAGGCATGGACATATCCGTGTCAATGATGCACAGGAACGCTCTGCGCGGTTTTGTGTCGGCTGAAACTGTTACAGGGGTTGAAGTACAGGATCATGGAGGCATGGTCATATCCGTGTCATTGATGCACAGATCCTCTCTGCGCGGTTCAGTGTAGACTGAAGCTGTAAGAGAGGTCGAAGTACAGGATCGCGGAGGCATGGTGACATCGGCGTCGATGGTTCAGAGGGCCACTTTGCGCGCTTCGGTATCGGCTGAAACTCTTTCAGAGTTGAAGTACAGGATCGCGGAGGCATAGTCACATCTGTGTCAGTGATGTACAGGGCAGCTCTGCGCGATTCGGTGTCGGCTGAAACTTACTTGGGTCGAAGTACAGGATCGTGGAGGCATGATCACATCCGTGTCAATTATGCGCAGGGCCGCTCTGCGCGGTTCGGTGTCGGCTGAAACTGTTACAGGGATCGAAATACAGGATCGCGGAGGGATGATTCCAACCGTTTCAATGACGCACAGGGTTGTTCAGCGCGGTTCGGTGTCGTCTGAAACTGTTATAATCGCTGAAGTACAGGATCGCGGAGGCATGTTCACATCCGTGTCAATGATGCACGGGGCCGCTCTGCGCGGTTCAGTGTAGGTTGAAGCGTTTACAGAGGTCGAAGTAAAGGATCGCGGAGGCATGGTGACATCCGTGTCAGTGATGCACAGGGCCGGTCTGTGCGGTTGTGTCGGCTGAAGCTGAAGCTGTTACAGGGGTTGAAATACAGGATCGCGGAGGCATGGTCACATCCGCATTTGATGATGCACAGGGCCGCTCTGCGCGGATCGCTGTTAGCTGAAACTGCTGAAGTGTTCGCAGTACAGGATCGCGGAAGCATGGTCACATCCGTGTCAATGATGCACAGGACCGCTCTGCGCGGTTCAGTGTAGGCTGAAGCTGTAACGGAGGTCGAAGTACAGGATCGTGGAGGCATGGTGACATCCGTGTCGATGGTGCACAGGGCCGCTTTGCGCGGTTCAGTGTCGGCTGAAACTTTTACAGGTTTTGAAGTACAATGTCGTGGAGGCATAGTCACATCTGTGTCAATGATGTACAGGGCAGATCTGCGCGATTCGGTGTCGGCTGAAACTGTTACTGGGGTCGAAGTACAAGATCGTGGAGGCATGGTCACATCCATGTCAATGATGCACACGGCCGCTCTGCGCGGTACGATGTCGGCTGAAACTGTACATGGGTTGAAGTAAAGGGTCGTGCAGGTATGGTCACATCCGTGTCAATGAAGCACAGGGCCACTCTGCGCGGTTCAGGGTCGGCTGAAACTGTTACAGGTGTTGAAGTACAGTATATCGGAGGCATGGTCACATCCGTGTTGATGACGAACAGGGCCGTTCTGCGCGGTTCAGTGTCGGCTGAAGCTGTTACAGGCGTTGAAGTAGAGGATCGCGAAGGCATGGTCACATCCGTGTGTATGATCCACATGCCCGCTCAGCGCGGTTCGGTGTCGGCTGAAACTTTTTCATGAGTTCAAAGACAGGATCATGGAAGCATGGTCACATCTGTGTCAATGACGTACACGGCCGCTCTGCGCGGTTCGGTGTCGGCTGAAACTTTTAAAGGGGTTGAAGTGCAGGATCGTGGATGCATGGTGACATCCGTGTCAATGATGTACAGGGCCGCTCTGCGCGGTTCGGTGTCGGCTGAAACTGTTACATTGATCGAAATACAGGATCGCGTAGTCATGGTCACATCCGCGTCAATGATGCACACGGCCGCTCTGCGCGGACCGGTGTCGCCGGAAACGGTTACAGGGTTGAAGTACGGGATCGTGGAGGCATGGTCACATCCGTGTCAACGATGCACAGGACCTATCTCCGTGGTTGAGTCTCGGCTGAAACTGGCACTGGGGTCGAAATACAGGACCGCGGAGGCATGGTCACATTCGTGTCAATGATGCACAGGAGCGCTCTGCGCGGTTCAGTGCCGGTTGAAACTGTTACTGAGGTCGATGTACAGGATCGTGGAGGCATGGTTACATCCGTGTCAGTGATGCACAGGGCCGGTCTGTGCGGTTGTGTCGGCTGAAGCTGAAGCTGTTACAGGGGTTGAAGTACAGGATCGCGGAGGCATGGTCACATCCGCATTTGATGATGCACAGGGCCGCTCTGCGCGGATCGCTGTCAGATGAAACTGCTGAAGTGTTCGCAGTACAGGATCGCGAAGGCATGGTCACATCCGTGTCAATGATGCACAGGACCGCTCTGCGCGGCTTATTGAAGGCTGAAGCTGTTACAGAGGCCGAGGTAATTGATCGCGGAGGCATGGTCACATCCATGTCAGTGATATACAGGGCCGCTCTGCGCGGTTCAGTGTCGGCTGAAACTGCTACAAGGGTCGCATTACAGGATCGCGGAGGCATGGTCACATCCGTGTCAATGATGCACAAGACCCATCTGCGCGGTTCAGTGTCGTTTGAAACTGGCACTGGGATCAAAATACACGACCGCGGAGGCATGGTCACATCCGTGTTAATGATGCACAGGACCGCTCTGCGCGGTTGACTGTCGGCTGAAGGTGTTACAGAGGTCGAAGTAGAGGATCGTGCAGGCATGCTCTCATCCGTGTCAATGATGCACAGGACCGCTCTGTATGGTTCAGTGTCGGCTGAAACTGATACAGGCGTTGAAATACAGGATCGTGGAGGCATGGTGACATCCGAGTCAATGATGCACAGGGCCTCTCTGCGCGGTTCGGTGTCGGCTGAGACTGTTACAGGGGTTGAAGGACACGATTGTGGAGGCATGGTCACATCCGTGTCAATTTTGTACACGGCCTCTCTGCGCGGTTCGGTGTCCACTGAAACTATTACAGACGTCAAAGAACAGGATCTCGGAGGCATGGTCACATCCGTGTCGATAACGCACAGGGCTGTTCTGCGCGGTTCGGTGTCGCCTGAAGATGTTACAGGGGTTGAAGTACAGGATCGCGGGGGCATGGTCACATCCATGTGTATGATGCACAGGCCCGCTCTGCGCGGTAGGGTGTCGGCTGAAACTGTTACAGGGGTTGGGGTACAGGATCGTGGAGGCGTGGTCACATCCGTGTCAATGATGCACAGGGCCTCTCTGCGCGGTTCAGTGTCGGCTGAAACTGTTACAGGCGTCGAAGTACAGGATATCGGAGGCATGGTCACATCCGTGTCGATGATGCACGAGAACCCTCTGCGCGGTTCAGTGTCGGCCGAAACTGTTACAGGCGTCGAAGTACAGGATCTCGGAGGCATGTTCACATCCGTGTGGATGATGTACAGGGCCGCTCTGCGCGGTTCAGTGTCGGCTGAAGCTGTTACAGGGGTTGAAGTACAGGACTGCGGACGCATGGTCATATCCGTGTCAATGATGCACAGGACCCCTCTGCGCGGTTCAGTGTCGGCTGATACTGCTACTGAAGTCAATATACAGGATCGTGGAGGCATGGTCACATCCATGTCAGTGATGCACAGCGCCGCTCTGTGCGGTTCTGTTGGCTGAAGCTTTTACAGGGGTTGAAGTACAGGATCGCGGAGGCATGTTCCCATCCGTGTGGATGATGCACAGACCCGCTCTGCGCGGTTCGGTGTCGGCTGAAACTGTTACAGGGGTTGAAGTACAGGATCGTGGAGGCATGGACATATCCGTGTCAATGATGCACAGGAACGCTCTGCGCGGTTTTGTGTCGGCTGAAACTGTTACAGGGGTTGAAGTACAGGATCATGGAGGCATGGTCATATCCGTGTCATTGATGCACAGATCCTCTCTGCGCGGTTCAGTGTAGACTGAAGCTGTAAGAGAGGTCGAAGTACAGGATCGCGGAGGCATGGTGACATCGGCGTCGATGGTTCAGAGGGCCACTTTGCGCGCTTCGGTATCGGCTGAAACTCTTTCAGAGTTGAAGTACAGGATCGCGGAGGCATAGTCACATCTGTGTCAGTGATGTACAGGGCAGCTCTGCGCGATTCGGTGTCGGCTGAAACTTACTTGGGTCGAAGTACAGGATCGTGGAGGCATGATCACATCCGTGTCAATTATGCGCAGGGCCGCTCTGCGCGGTTCGGTGTCGGCTGAAACTGTTACAGGGATCGAAATACAGGATCGCGGAGGGATGATTCCATCCGTTTCAATGACGCACAGGGTTGTTCAGCGCGGTTCGGTGTCGTCTGAAACTGTTATAATCGCTGAAGTACAGGATCGCGGAGGCATGTTCACATCCGTGTCAATGATGCACGGGGCCGCTCTGCGCGGTTCAGTGTAGGTTGAAGCGTTTACAGAGGTCGAAGTAAAGGATCGCGGAGGCATGGTGACATCCGTGTCGATGGTGCACAGGGCCGCTTTGCGCAGTTCGGTGTCGGCTGAAACTGTTACAGGGGTTGAAGTACAGGATCGTGGAGGCATGGTCATATCTGTGTCATTGATGCACAGAACCTCTCTGCGCGGTTCAGTGTTGGCTGAAACTGGTACTGTGGTCGAAATGCAGGACCGCGGAGGCACGGTCACATCCGTGTCCATGATGCACAGGAATCCTCTGCGCGGTTCAGTGTCAGCTTGAACTGTTACAGGCGTTGAAGTATAGGATCGTGGAGGCATGGTCACATCCGTGTCAGTGATGCCCAGAGTCGCTCTGCGCGGTTCGGTGCCGGATGAAACTGTTACAGGGGTTGAAGAACAGGATCGTGGAGGCATGGTCACATCTTTGTCAATGATGTACAAGGCAGCTCTGCGCGATTCGGTGTCGGCTGAAACATTTACTGGGGTCGAGGTACAAGATCGCGGAGGCATGGTCACATCCGTGTCAATGATGCACAAGACCCCTCTGCGCGGTTCAGTGTCGTTTGAAACTGGTACTGGGATCGAAATACGCGACCGCGGAGACGTGGTCACATCCGTGTTAAGGATGCACAGGACCGCTCTGCGCGGTTGACTGTCGGCTGAAGGTGTTATAGAGGTCGAAGTAGAGGATCGTGCAGGCATGCTCTCATCCGTGTCAATGATGCACAGGAGCGCTCTGCATGGTTCAGTGTCGGCTGAAACTGATACAGGCGTTGAAATACAGGATCGTGGAGGCATGGTGACATCCGTGTCAATGATGCACAGGGCCTCTCTGCGCGGTTCGGTGTCGGCTGAGACTGTTACAAGGGTTGAAGGAGAGGATTGTGGAGGCATGGTCACATCCGTGTCAATGATGTACACGGCCTCTCTGCGCTGTTCGGTGTCCACTGAAACTATTACAGGCGTCGAAGAACAGGATCTCGGAGGCATGGTCACATCCGTGTCGATGACGCACAGGGCTGTTCTGCGCGGTTCGGCGTCGGCTGAAACTGTTAGAGGGGTTGAAGTACAGGACTGCGGACGCATGGTCATATCCGTGTCAATGATGCACAGGACCCCCCTGCGCGGTTCAGTGTCTTCTGAAACTGCTACTGAAGTCGATATACAGGATCGTGGAGGCATGGTCACATCCATGTCAGTGATGCACAGCGCCGCTCTGTGCGGTTCCGTTGGCTGAAGCTTTTACAGGGGTTGAAGTACAGGATCGCGGAGGCATGTTCACATTCGTGTGGATGATGCACAGGGCCGCTCTGCGCGGTGCGCTGTCGGCTGAAGCTGCTACAGGGGTTGAAGTACAGGATCTCGGAGGCATGGTCTCATCCGTGTGTATGATGCACAGACCCGCTCTGCGCGGTTCGGTGTCGGCTGAAACTGTTACAGGGGTTGAAGTACAGGATCGTGGAGGCATGGACATATCCGTGTCAATGATGCACAGGAACGCTCTGCGCGGTTTTGTGTCGGCTGAAACTGTTGCAGGTGTTGATGGACAGGATCGTGGAGGCATGGTCACATCCGTGTAAATGATGTACACGGCCGCTCTGCGCGGTTCGGTGTCGCCTGAAACTGTTACAGGGGTTGAAGTACAGGATCATGGAGGCATGGTCATATCCGTGTAATTGATGCACAGAACCTCTCTGCGCGGTTCAGTGTCGGATGAAACTGGTACTGGGGTCGAAATGCAGGACCGCGGAGGCACGGTCACATCCGTGTCCATGATGCACAGGAATCCTTTGCGGGGTTCAGCGTCAGCTTGAACTGTTACAGGCGTTGAAGTATAGGATCGTGGAGGCATGGTCACATCCGTGTCAATGATGCCCAGAGCCGCTCTGCGCGGTTCGGTGCTGGATAAAACTGTTACAGGGGTTGAAGCACAGGATCGTGGAGGCATGGTCACATCTTTGTCAACGATGTACAAGGCAGCTCTGCGCATTTCGGTGTCGGCTGAAACATTTACTGGGGTCGAAGTACAAGATCGCGGAGGAATGGTCACATCCGTGTCAACGATGCACAGGACCTTTCTCCGCGGTTCAGTCTCGGCTGAAACTGGTGCTGGGGTCGAAATACAGGACAGCGGAGGCATGGTCACATCCGTGTCAATGATGCACAGGAGCGCTCTGCGCGGTTCAGTGCCGGTTTAAACTGTTACTGTGGTCGAAGTACAGGATCGCGGAGGCATGGTCACATCCGTGTCAGTGATGCACAGGGCCGGTCTGTGCGGTTGTGTCGGCTGAAGCTGAAGCTGTTACAGGGGTTGAAGTACAGGATCGCGGAGGCATGGTCACATCCGCATTTGATGATGCACAGGGCCGCTCTGCGCGGATCGCTGTTAGCTGAAACTGCTGAAGTGTTCGCAGTACAGGATCGCGGAAGCATGGTCACATCCGTGTCAATGATGCACAGGACCGCTCTGCGCGGTTCAGTGTAGGCTGAAGCTGTAACGGAGGTCGAAGTACAGGATCGTGGAGGCATGGTGACATCCGTGTCGATGGTGCACAGGGCCGCTTTGCGCGGTTCAGTGTCGGCTGAAACTTTTACAGGTTTTGAAGTACAATGTCGTGGAGGCATAGTCACATCTGTGTCAATGATGTACAGGGCAGATCTGCGCGATTCGGTGTCGGCTGAAACTGTTACTGGGGTCGAAGTACAAGATCGTGGAGGCATGGTCACATCCATGTCAATGATGCACACGGCCGCTCTGCGCGGTACGATGTCGGCTGAAACTGTACATGGGTTGAAGTAAAGGGTCGTGCAGGTATGGTCACATCCGTGTCAATGAAGCACAGGGCCACTCTGCGCGGTTCAGGGTCGGCTGAAACTGTTACAGGTGTTGAAGTACAGTATATCGGAGGCATGGTCACATCCGTGTTGATGACGAACAGGGCCGTTCTGCGCGGTTCAGTGTCGGCTGAAGCTGTTACAGGCGTTGAAGTAGAGGATCGCGAAGGCATGGTCACATCCGTGTGTATGATCCACGGGCCCGCTCGGCGCGGTTCGGTGTCGGCTGAAACTTTTTCATGAGTTGAAAGACAGGATCATGGAAGCATGGTCACATCTGTGTCAATGACGTACACGGCCGCTCTGCGCGGTTCGGTGTCGGCTGAAACTTTTAAAGGGGTTGAAGTGCAGGATCGTGGATGCATGGTGACATCCGTGTCAATGATGTACAGGGCCGCTCTGCGCGGTTCGGTGTCGGCTGAAACTGTTACAGTGATCGAAATACAGGATCGCGGAGTCATGGTCACATCCGCGTCAATGATGCACACGGCCGCTCTGCGCGGACCGGTGTCGCCGGAAACGGTTATAGGGTTGAAGTACAGGATCGTGGAGGCATGGTCACATCCGTGTCATTGATGTACAGGGCAACTCTGCGCGATTCAGTCTCGGCTGAAACTGGTACTGGGGTCGAAATACAGGACTGCGGGGGCATGGTGACATCCGTGTCAATGATGCACAGGAGCGCTCTGCGCGGTTCAGTGCCGGCTGAAACTGTTACTGAGGTCGCAGTACAGGATCGTGGAGGCATGGTCACATCCGTGTCAGTGATGCACAGGACCGGTCTGTGCGGTTGTCTCGGCTGAAGCTGAAGCTGTTACAGGGGTTGAAGTACAGGATCGCGGAAGCATGGTCACATCCGTATTCGATGATGCACAGGGCCGCTCTGCGCGGATCGCTGTCAGCTGAAACTGCTGAAGCGTTCGCACTACAAGATCGCGGAGGCATGTTCACATCCGTGTCAATGATGCACAGGACCGCTCTGCGCAGTTCAGTGTAGGTTGAAGCGTTTACAGAGGTCGAAGTAAAGGATCGCGGAGGCACGGTGACATCCGTGTCGATGGTGCACAGGGCCGCTTTGCGCAGTTCGGTGTCGGCTGAAACTGTTACAGGGGTTGAAGTACAGGATCGTGGAGGCATGATCATATCCGTGTCATTGATGCACAGAACCTCTCTGCGCGGTTCAGTGTCGGCTGAAACTGGTACTGTGGTCGAAATGCAGGACCGCGGAGGCACGGTCACATCCGTGTCCATGATGCACAGGAATCCTCTGCGCGGTTCAGTGTCAGCTTTAACTGTTACAGGCGTTGAAGTATAGGATCGTGGAGGCATGGTCACATCTTTGTCAATGATGTACAAGGCAGCTGTGCGCGATTCGGTGTCGGCTGAAACATTTACTGGGGTCGAGGTACAAGATCGCGGAGGAATGGTCACATCCGTGTCAACGATGCACAGGACCTATCTCCGTGGTTGAGTCTCGGCTGAAACTGGTACTGGGGTCGAAATACAGGACCGCGGAGGCATGGTCACATTCGTGTCAATGATGCACAGGAGCGCTCTGCGCGGTTCAGTGCCGGTTGAAACTGTTACTGAGGTCGATGTACAGGATCGTGGAGGCATGGTTACATCCGTGTCAGTGATGCACAGGGCCGGTCTGTGCGGTTGTGTCGGCTGAAGCTGAAGCTGTTACAGGGGTTGAAGTACAGGATCGCGGAGGCATGGTCACATCCGCATTTGATGATGCACAGGGCCGCTCTGCGCGGATCGCTGTCAGATGAAACTGCTGAAGTGTTCGCAGTACAGGATCGCGAAGGCATGGTCACATCCGTGTCAATGATGCACAGGACCGCTCTGCGCGGCTTATTGAAGGCTGAAGCTGTTACAGAGGCCGAGGTAATTGATCGCGGAGGCATGGTCACATCCATGTCAGTGATATACAGGGCCGCTCTGCGCGGTTCAGTGTCGGCTGAAACTGCTACAAGGGTCGCATTACAGGATCGCGGAGGCATGGTCACATCCGTGTCAATGATGCACAAGACCCATCTGCGCGGTTCACTGTCGTTTGAAACTGGCACTGGGATCAAAATACACGACCGCGGAGGCATGGTCACATCCGTGTTAATGATGCACAGGACCGCTCTGCGCGGTTGACTGTCGGCTGAAGGTGTTACAGAGGTCGAAGTAGAGGATCGTGCAGGCATGCTCTCATCCGTGTCAATGATGCACAGGACCGCTCTGTATGGTTCAGTGTCGGCTGAAACTGATACAGGCGTTGAAATACAGGATCGTGGAGGCATGGTGACATCCGAGTCAATGATGCACAGGGCCTCTCTGCGCGGTTCGGTGTCGGCTGAGACTGTTACAGGGGTTGAAGGACACGATTGTGGAGGCATGGTCACATCCGTGTCAATTTTGTACACGGCCTCTCTGCGCGGTTCGGTGTCCACTGAAACTATTACAGACGTCAAAGAACAGGATCTCGGAGGCATGGTCACATCCGTGTCGATGACGCACAGGGCTGTTCTGCGCGGTTCGGTGTCGCCTGAAGATGTTACAGGGGTTGAAGTACAGGATCGCGGGGGCATGGTCACATCCATGTGTATGATGCACTGGCCCGCTCTGCGCGGTAGGGTGTCGGCTGAAACTGTTACAGGGGTTGAGGTACAGGATCGTGGAGGCGTGGTCACATCCGTGTCAATGATGCACAGGGCCTCTCTGCGCGGTTCAGTGTCGGCTGAAACTGTTACAGGCGTCGAAGTAGAGGATATCGGAGGCATGGTCACATCCGTGTCGATGATGCACGAGAACCCCCTGCGCGGTTCAGTGTCGGCTGAAACTGTTACAGGCGTCGAAGTACAGTATCTCGGAGGCATGTTCACATCCGTGTGGATGATGCACAGGGCCGCTCTGCGCGGTTCAGTGTCGGCTGAAGCTGTTACAGGGGTTGAAGTACAGGACTGCGGACGCATGGTCATATCCGTGTCAATGATGCACAGGACCCCTCTGCGCGGTTCAGTGTCGGCTGATACTGCTACTGAAGTCGATATACAGGATCGTGGAGGCATGGTCACATCCATGTCATTGATGCACAGCGCCGCTCTGTGCGGTTCTGTTGTCTGAAGCTTTTACAGGGGTTGAAGTACAGGATCGCGGAGGCATGTTCCCATCCGTGTGGATGATGCACAGACCCGCTCTGCGCGGTTCGGTGTTGGCTGAAACTGTTACAGGGGTTGAAGTACAGGATCGTGGAGGCATGGACATATCCGTGTCAATGATGCACAGGAACGCTCTGCGCGGTTTTGTGTCGGCTGAAACTGTTGCAGGTGTTGATGGACAGGATCGTGGAGGCATGGTCACATCCGTGTAAATGATGTACACGGCCGCTCTGCGCGGTTCGGTGTCGGCTGAAATTGTTACAGGGGTTGAAACTGGTACTGGGGTCGAAATGCAGGACCGCGGAGGCACGGTCACATCCGTGTCCATGATGCACAGGAATCCTCTGCGCGGTTCAGTGTCAGCTTGAACTGTTACAGGCGTTAAAGTATAGGATCGCGAGGGCATGGTACCATCCGTGTGTATGATGCACAGGCCCGCTCTGCGAGGTTAGGTGTCGGCTGAAACTGTTACAGGGGTTGAGGTACAGGATCGTGGAGGCTTGGTCACATCCGTGTCAATAATGCACAGGGACTCTCTGCGCGGTTCAGTGTCGGCTGAAACTGTTACAGGCGTCGAAGTACAGGATCTAGGAGGCATGGTCACATCCGTGTCGGTGACGCACAGGGCTGTTGTGCGCGGATCGGCATCGGCTGAAACTGTTACAGGGGTTGAAGTACAGGATCGTGGAGGCATTGTCATATCCGTGTCAATGATGCACGGGAACCCTCTGCGCGGTTCAGTGTCGGCTTAAATTGTTACAGTCGTTGAAGTACAGGATCGTGGAGGCATGGTCACATCCGTGTCAATGATGCCCAGGGCCGCTCTGCGCGGTTCGGTGCCGGATGAAACTGTTACAGGGGTTGAAGGACAGGATCGTGGAGGCATGGTCACATCTGTGTCAATGATGCACACGACCGCTCTGCGCGGTTGACTGTCGGCTGAAGGTGTTTCAGAGGTCAAAGTACAGGATTGTGCAGGCATGCTCACATCCATGTCAATGATGCAAAGGGCCGGTCTGCGCGGTTCAGTATCGGCTGAAGCTGTTACAGGGGTTGAAGTACAGGATCGCCGAGGCATGGTCACATCCGTGTCGATGATGCACAGGCCCGCTATGCGCGGTTAGTTGTCAGCTGAAACTGTTACAGGGGTTGAAATACAGGATCGTTGAGTATGGTCACATCCGTGTCGATGATGCACAGGGCCACTCAGCGCGGTTCGGTGTCTTCTGAAACTGCGGCAGGGGTCGCAGTACAGGATCGCGGAGGCATGGTCACATCCGTGTCAATGATGCACAGGACCGCTCTGTGCGGTTCAGTGTAGGCTGAAGCTGTAACGGAGGTCGAAGTACAGGATCGTGGAGGCATGGTGACATCCGTGTCGATGGTGCACAGGGCCGCTTTGCGCGGTTCGGTGTCGGCTGAAACTGTTACAGGGGTTGAAGTACAAGGTCGTGGAGGCATAGTCACATCTGTGTCAATGATGTACAGGGCAGATCTGCGCGATTCGGTGTCGGCTGAAACTGTTACTGGGGCCGAAGTACAAGATCGTGGAGGCATGGTCACATCCATGTCAATGATGCACAGGGCCGCTCTGCGCGGTACGATGTCGGCTGAAACTGTTACATGGGTTGAAGTAAAGGGTCGTGCAGGTATGGTCACATCTGTGTCAATGAAGCACAGGGCCACTCTGCGCGGTTCAGGGTCAGCTGAAACTGTTACAGGTGTTGAAGTACAGGATCTCGGAGGCATGGTCACATCCGTGTCGATGATGCACAGGCCCACATGCGCGGTTCGGTGTCGGCTGAAACTGTTACAGGGGTTGAAGTACAGGATCGTAGACGCATGGTCACATCCGTGGCAATGATGCACAGGACCGCTCTGCGCGGTTCAGTGTCGTTTGAAACTGGTATTGGGATCGATATACACGACAACAGAGGCATGGTCACATCCGTGTCAGTGATGCACAGGACCGCTCTGCGCGGTTGACTGTCGGCTGAGGGTGTTACAGAGGTCGAAGTACAGAATCGTGCAGGCATCCTCTCATCCGTGTCAAAGATGTACGGGACCGCTCTGCACGGTTGCACGGTTCAGTGTCGGCTTAAACTGATACAGGGGTTGAAGGACAGGATCGTAGAGGCATGGTCACATCCGTGTCATTGATGTACACGGCCTCTCATCGCGGTTCGGTGTCGGCTGAAACTGTTACAAGCGTCGAAGTACCGAATCTTGGAGGCATGGTCACATCCGTGTCGATGACGCACAGGGCTGTTTTGCGCGGTTCGGTGTCGGCTGAAGCTGTTACAGGGGTTGAAGTACAGGATCGTGGAGGCATGGTCACATACGTGTCAATGATGGGCAGGGCTGCTCTGCGCGGTTCAGTGTCGGATGATCTTTTACAGCCGTCGAAGTACAGGATCTCGGAGGCATGGTCACATCCGTGTCGATGACGAACAGGGCCGTTCTGCGCGGTTCAGTGTCGGCTGAAGCTGTTAGAGGGATTGAAGTAGAGGATCGCGAAGGCATGGTCACATCCGTGTGTATGAACCACAGGCCCGCTATGCGCGGTTCTGTGCCGGCTGAAACTGTTACAGGGGTTGAAGGAGAGGATGTGGAGGCATGGTCACATCCGTGTCAGTGATGCACAGGGCCGCTCTGCGCGGTTCGGTGTCAGCTGAAACTTTTTCAGGAGTTGAAAGACAGGATCATGGAAGCATGGTCACATCTGTGTCAATGACGTACACGGCCGCTCTGCGCGGTTCGGTGTCGGTTGAAACTTTTACAGGGGTTGAAGTGCAGGATCGTGGAGGCATGGTGACATCCGTGTCAATGATGTACAGGGCCGCTCTGCGCGGTTCGGTGTCGGCTGAAACTGTTACATTGATCGAAATACAGGATCGCGGAGTCATGGTCACACCCGCGTCAATGATGCACACGGCCGCTCTGCGCGGACCGGTGTCGCCGGAAACGGTTACAGGGTTGAAGTACAGGATCGTGGAAGCATGGTCACATCCGTGTCAATGATGTACAGGGCAGCTCTGCGCGATTCAGTCTCGGCTGAAAGTGGTACTGGGGTCGAAATACAGGACTGCGGGGGCATGGTCACATCCGTGTCAATGATGCAAAGGAGTGCTCTGCGCGGTTCAGTGCCGGCTGAAACTGTTACTGAGGTCGAAGTACAGGATTGCGGAGGCATGGTCACATCCATGTCGATGATGCACACGTCCGCTCTCCGCGGTTCGGTGTCGGCTGAAACTGAAGCTGCTACAGGGGTTGAAATATAGGATCGCGGAGGCATGGTCACATCCGTATTCGATGATGCACAGGGCCGCTCTGCGCGGATCGCTGTCAGCTGAAACTGCTGAAGCGTTCGCACTACAGGATCGCGGAGGCATGGTCACATCCGTGTAAATGATGCACAGGACCGCTCTGGCGGTTCAGTGTAGGCTGAAGCTGTTACCGGGGTTGAAGGACAGGACCGCGGGGGCATGGTCACATCCTTGTCAATGATGCACATGAACGCTCTCCGCGGTTCAGTGTCGGCTGAAACTGTTACAGGCGTTGAAGTACAGGATCGTGTAGGCATGGTCACATTCGTGTCAATGATGCACAGGGTCGCTCTGCGCGGTTCGGTGTCGGCTGAAACATTTACAGGTGTTGAAGTACAGGATCGCGGAGACATGGTCACATCCGTGTCAATGATGCCCAGGACCGCTCTGCGCGGTTCAGTGCAGGCTGAAACTCTTACTGGGGTCTAAGTACAAGATCGTGAAGGCATGGTCACATCCATGTCAATGATGTACAGGGCCGCTCTGCGCAGTTCGGTGTCGGCTGAAACTGTTGCAGACGCCGAAGTACAGGATCGTGGAGGCATTGTGACATCCATGTCAATGATGCACAGGGCCGCTTTGCGCGGTTAAGTGTCGGCTGAAGCTGTTTAGGGGTTTAAGTACAGGATCGCGGAAGCATGGTCACATCCGTGTCGATGATGCACTGGGGCCGCTCTGCGCGGTTCGGTGTCGGCTGAAACTGCTACAGTGATCTTAATACAGGATCGCGGAGGCATCGTCACATCCGCGTCAATGACACAGGGCCTATCTGCGCGATTTGGTGTAGGCTGAAACTGTTACAAGGATAGAAATACAGGACCGCGGTGGCATAGTCACATCCGTGTCGATGATGCACATGACCGCTCTGCGCGGTTCACTGTCGGCTTAGGGTGTTACAGAGGTCGAAGTACAGGATCGTGCAGGCATGCTCTCATCCGTGTCAATGATGCACAGGGCCGTTCTGCGCAGTTCAGTGTCGGCTGAAGCTGTTACAGGGGTTGAAGTACAGGATCGCCGAGGCATGGTTACATCCGTGTCGATGATGCACAGGCCCGCTATGCGTGGTTCGGTGTCGGCTGAAACTGTTACAGGGGTTGAAGTACAGGATCGTAGACGCATGTCACATCCGTGGCAATGATGCACAAGACCCCTCAGCGCGGTTCAGTGTCGTTTGAAACTGGTATTGGGATCGATATACATGACAGCAGAGGCATGGTCACATCCGTGTCAATGATGCACAGGACCGCTCTGCGCGGTTGACTGTCGGCTGAAACTTTTGCAGGTGTTGATGGACAGGATCGTGGAGGCATGGTCACATCCGTGTAAATGATGTACACGGCCGCTCTGCGCGGTTCGGTGTCGCCTGAAACTGTTACAGGGGTTGAAGTACAGGATCATGGAGCCAGGGTCATATCCGTGTCATTGATGCACAGAACCTCTCTGCGCGGTTCAGTGTCGGATGAAACTGGTACTGGGGTCGAAATGCAGGACCGCGGAGGCACGGTCACATCCGTGTCCATGACGCACAGGAATCCTCTGCGCGGTTCAGTGCCGGTTGAAACTGTTACTGAGGTCGAAGTACAGGATCGCGGAGGCATGGTCACATCCGTGTCAGTGATGCACAGGGCCGGTCTTTGCGGTTGTGTCGGCTGAAGCTGAAGCTGTTACAGGGGTTGAAGTACAGGATTGCGGAGGCATGATCACATCCGCATTTGATGATGCACAGGGCCGCTCTGCGCGGATCGCTGTCAGCTGAAACTGCTGAAGTGTTCGCAGTACAGGATCGCGAAGGCATGGTCACATACGTGTCAATGATGCACAGGACCGCTCTGCGCGGCTCATTGAAGGCTGAAGCTGTTATAGAGGTCGAAGTAATGGATCGCGGAGGCATGGTGACATCCATGTCAGTGATATACAGGGCCGCTCTGCGCGGTTCAGTGTCGGCTGAAACTGCTACAGGGGTCGCATTACAGGATCGCGGAGGCATGGTCACATCCGTGTCAATGATGCACAAGACCCCTCTGCGCGGTTCAGTGTCGTTTAAAACTGGTACTGGGATCGAAATACACGACCGCGGAGACATGGTCACATCCGTGTTAAGGACGCACAGGACCGCTCTGCGCGGTTGACTGTCGGCTGAAGGTGTTACAGAGGTCGAAGTAGAGGATCGTGCAGGCATGCTCTCATCCGTGTCAATGATGCACAGGACCGCTCTGCATGGTTCAGTGTCGGCTGAAGCTGATACAGGCGTTGAAATACAGGATCGTGGAGGCATGGTCACATCCGTGTCAATGATGTACACGGCCTCTCTGCGCTGTTCGGTGTCCACTGAAACTATTACAGGCGTCGAAGAACAGAATCTCGGAGGCATGGTCACATCCGTGTCGATGACGCACAGGGCTGTTCTGCGCGGTTCGGCGTCGGCTGAAACTGTTAGAGGGGTTGAGGTACAGGATCGTGGAGGCATGGTCATATCCGTGTCAATGATGCACGAGAACCCTCTGCGCGGTTCAGTGTCGGCTGAAACTTTTACAGGCGTGGAAGTACAGGATCTTGGAGGCATGTTCACATCCGTGTGGATGATGCACAGGGCCGCTCTGCGCGGTTCAGTGTCGGCTGAAGCTGTTACAGTGGTTGAAGGACAGGACTGCGGACGCATGGTCATATCCGTGTCAATGATGCACAGGACCCCTCTGCGCGGTTCAGTGTCGGCTGAAACTGCTACTGAAGTCGATATACAGGATCGTGGAGGCATGGTCACATCCATATCAGTGATGCACAGCGCCGCTCTGTGCGGTTCTGTTGGCTGAAGCTTTTACAGGGGTTGAAGTACAGGATCGCGGAGGCATGTTCACATCCGTGTGGATGATGCACAGGGCCGCTCTGCGCGGTTCGCTGTCGGCTCAAGCTGTCACAGGGGTTGAAGTACAGGATCTCGGAGGCATGGTCTCATCCGTGTGTATGATGCACAGACCCGCTCTGCGCGGTTCGGTGTCGGCTGAAAACTGTTACAAGGGTTTAAATACAGGATCGTGGAGGCATGGACATATCCGTGTTAATGATGCACAGGAACGCTCTGCGCGGTTTTGTGTCGGCTGAAACTGTTGCAGGTGTTGATGGACAGGATCGTGGAGGCATGGTCACATCCGTGTAAATGATGTACACGGCCGCTCTGCGCGGTTCGGTGTCGCCTGAAACTGTTACAGGGGTTGAAGTACAGGATCATGGAGGCATGGTCATATCCGTGTCATTGATGCACAGAACCTCTCTGCGTGGTTCAGTGTCGGATGAAACTGGTACTGGGGTCGAAATGCAGGACCGCGGAGGCACGGTCACATCCGTGTCCATGATGCACAGGAATCCTCTGCGCGGTTCAGTGCCGGTTGAAACTGTTACTGAGGTCGAAGTACAGGATCGCGGAGGCATGGTCACATCCGTGTCAGTGATGCACAGGGCCGGTCTGTGCGGTTGTTTCGGCTGAAGCTGAAGCTGTTACAGGGGTTGAAGTACAGGATCGCGGAGGCATGGTCACATCCGCATTTGATGATGCACAGGGCCGCTCTGCGCGGATCGCTGTCAGCTGAAACTGCTGAAGTGTTCGCAGTACAGGATCGCGGAAGCATGGTCACATCCGTGTCAATAATGCACAGGACCGCTCTGCGCGGTTGAGTGTAGGCTGAAGCTGTAACGGAGGTCGAAGTACAGGATCGTGGAGGCATGGTGACATCCGTGTCGATGGTGCACAGGGCCGCTTTGCGCGGTTCAGTGTCGGCTGAAACTGTTACAGGGGTTGAAGTACAAGGTCGTGGAGGCATAGTCACATCTGTGTCAATGATGTACAGGGCAGATCTGCGCGATTCGTTGTCGGCTGAAACTGTTACTGGGGTCGAAGTACAAGATCGTGGAGGCATGGTCACATCCATGTCAATGATGCACAGGGCCGCTCTGCGCGGTACGATGTCGGCTGAAACTGTACATGGGTTGAAGTAAAGGGTCGTGCAGGTATGGTCACATCCGTGTCAATGAAGCACAGGGCCACTCTGCGCGGTTCAGGGTCGGCTGAAACTGTTACAGGTGTTGAAGTACAGTATATCGGAGGCATGGTCACATCCGTGTCGATGACGAACAGGGCAGTTCTGCGCGGTTCAGTGTCGGGTGAAGCTGTTACAGGCGTTGAAGTAGAGGATCGCGAAGGCATGGTCACATCCGTGAGTATGTTCCACAGGCCCGCTCTGCGCGGTTCGGTGTCGGCTGAAACTTTTTCATGAGTTGAAAGACAGGATCATGGAAGCATGGTCACATCTGTGTCAATGGCGTACACGGCCGCTCTACGCGGTTCGGTGTCGGCTGAAACTGTTACAGGGGTTGAAGTGCAGGATCAAGGAGGCATGGTGACATCCGTGCCAATGATGTAGAGGGCCGCTCTGCGCGGTTCGGTGTCGGCTGAAACTGTTACAGTGATCGAAATACAGGATCGCGGAGTCATGGTCACATCCGCGTCAATGATGCACACGGCCGCTCTGCGCGGACCGGTGTCGCCGGAAACGGTTACAGGGTTGAAGTACAGGATCGTGGAGGCATGGTCACATCCGTGTCATTGATGTACAGGGCAACTCTGCGCGATTCAGTCTTTATTCTTTATTCTTTATTCAAGAGTTACCCCGCATTTGCCCGAAGGCGTTATAGCAGGGGGGTTACAGATTGACAAAAAATACATCTTCACTTGCAGAGCACACTTGCTCCTCGGAAAGCCGGTTCCACCGTTGCACTGTTTTAACAAAAAATGAATTTGCAAACAAGTTCGTCCTGGTACGGTACTCTCTAATTTTACGGGAATGGTCATGTCGTTGGGAAACGTAAAAGGGCTGTTTTAAGTAATTTTCAAAATCAATCCCCGTTTTTCCGTGAACTATTAGGTACAGCAATTTTGGCCTCAAGTTTCTTCTACGGGAAGCGAGTGGTTCCCATTGCAATTCTTTTTTCATTGCTGTACAACTATCCCTTCGCCCGTACCTGCCCAAGACGAACCTTGCTGCTCTGTTATGAATTTTTTCAAGTTTTTCAATTAACACCCGATGTGCAGGGTCCCATACAATACAGGCATATTCAATGATAGGTCGAACACAAGAGAGAAAAGCAGTTTTCTTGAGGTTTGGCTGCGAAGACCTTAAACTCCGCTGTATGAAATTTAGTGCCCTACCGGCTTTGGTAACCACATGATCCACGTGAGCATTCCAGGAACAGTCATCCGTTAGTATAACACCTAAGTATCTGTAAGTACATTTCTGTGTGATCAATTCATTACTTATGCGATACTGAGCTTGGACTTTGATTTTTGTTCGTGAAAAACAAAGATGAGCGCATTTGTCCGTATTCAAAGACATTTTCCATTTCAGACACCAATCGTGGATAAGTGTTAAGTCAGTTTGGAGTTGAACGACGTCATTGGCATTGTTAATTTTCCTGTACAAAACGCAGTCATCTGCAAACAGACGTATACTTGAGGAGATACCGAGTGAAATATCATTTATATAGATTAAGAACAGGAGTGGCCCCAGGACCGACCCCTGTGGGACCCTTGATGTCACATCAACGTAATCTGAACATACACCATTAAGGACGACACGTTGGCGGCGGCCGAGCAAATAATTCTGAATCCATACTATAACAGCTGTGTCCAGATTCAACATTTTTAGTTTATAGAGAAGGAGTGGGTGTGACACAGTGTCAAACGCTTTCCGGAAATCCAGAAATATGCAGTCTGTTTGGCCCCCGCGGTCAACTTCAGATACAAGTTCGTGATAAAATTCAACAAGTTGAGTAGTTCATGATAAACCTTTCCGGAACCCATGTTGTTCCTTCATCAACAAATCATTCTTTATCATGTGGTTCATTATTTCTGTGTATAAGATGTGCTCAAAAATTTTGCATGAAACTGATGTTAGAGAAATAGGCCTGTAATTTGATACATCTTTTCTTGATCCGCCTTTGTGAATCGGGACCACATGAGCTATCTTCCAGTCGTGTGGTAAAAGACCTGTATCCAAAGATTTTTTATAAATAAGGCATAGATACTGTGAGATAGGATAAGCACAGTTCTTTAGCAACCTTGGTGATATGCCGTAGGGACCACAGGCCTTTGATTCTTCTATATCCTCTAGGAGCGCTAGAATCCCTCTTACACTTATTTCGACTGGCGGCATTGCTGGCGCATAACTTGTGTAATGTTGGTGACTGTTGATATGGTTAGGGGAGAAAACAGACTTGAAGTGATTATTAAAACACGTTGCCTTCTCTAAGTCACCTGAGATGACCTGTTGATTATAAACAATTTCACCTACACCAGATGAATCTGTTCCACACTCCCTTAAGTAGTGCCAGAAAAGTTTAGGGTTTTTCTTCATTTTAACGTCCAGCGTTTTAAAGTACTCCTCTTTCGCAATTTTTAGTTTTTCTTTGTGCTCACGCGTTAGTACAAGTAATCTGCTGAAGTCATCTTCACGTTTTGTTCTCTTAAACTTGAGGTACGCACGCCTTCTTTTCCTTATCATTTTTATCAAACTGGCAGTCACCCACGGCTTTCTGCGTTTCTTCAGTCTAGTTGAATCTATACTTGGCACGTGTGCATCCCTCAGTTCAAAACGTTTTTGCTCAAATAAAGGCCATAATTCATGAATATCGCACTCATCATAAAAGCACTCAAAAACGGGCAAGTGATTTTGTAATTTTTCGGACATTCTAGCATAGTCACTTTTATCGTAAATGAAAACTCGCCTCTACTCACATTTCTTTTGTCTACTATGCGATGCTTTTATGCATGCAATGACCGCCTGATGATCACTAATGCCTGGAATAACATGAACAGCATTAACTTGATCCGGAGAGCTGGAAAAGAAAAGATCTAAAACATTTTTATCCCTAGTTGGTTCCTGAACGTTCTGTACTAAGCCAAAAGTATCTATGATGCTCTTCATTTCTATATCGATTCCACAACCTGTTGTGGTTACACACATGCCATCACCCCAGTGCAGATCCGGCAGATTGAAATCACCCCCGAGCAATATCGGTTTTTGGGAAACCTCGGAAATGATTTCATAAAGTGATTGCAAAGTGCTCAGATCAGAACCGGGAGGGCGATAAAATGATCCAACAGCGTATGACGAGTTGTCGTGCAGCGTAAGTGTACACCATATTGATTCAACATCATTGTAATCGACATCTAGTAATGATGATCTTAAAGAGGAATGTACCAACAGAAAGACGCCCCCGCCAAACCTGGATCTGTCTTTGCGGTAAGCAATGAATTCTTTAGGAAACACCTCGCTATCCCTGATTGATGCATCTAAACATGATTCAGTACCAAATACTATGTCTGCCTTTACAGACTCTAGAAGACTAGCAAACTCATCGACTTTATTTACAATGCTTCTGCTGTTAACGATTACGGCAACTAAATCTCGTTGGAACCTTGGATGAATGGGGCGTCATCGTTTCATGGCGGGAACAACCACCTGCTTTTCTTTGTCCCATATAAAAGCTTTTCTGTTCAGAATAAGTTTGTCGTACTTTAGTTTTATCTTGCTTTTGTCGGCCTCCTGAATTTTTGCGTATTCCCACAGTCGCTTCCGAACATTACGTGTCTCTGTTGAATAATCTAGATCCACGCTATACTCAGAACCCTTAAACTTTTTCGCGCAACTCATGACTTCTTGTGTCTCTTTATAGGAGGCAAAATTCACTATTATAGGTCGTGCAGTCTTATCACTGAAACGCCCGACACGGTGCGCCCTTTGCACAGTTTTCAATTCGATCCCTAGCTTTGACTGACAGCTTTTGATTAGGTTCTCAGATTCTTCCCATGTTTCTTATTGGTTGCTGTCCTTAACGCCATAAAAGACAAGGTTTTGCCTCCGACTTTGATTTTCAAGATTGGTATTCTTGCTATGCAGATCCTTTACCTCTCGCGTTAAGTGTTCAATAACATTAGCCTGTTCAATAACCACTTTGTCGAGAGCGTCAATCTGTCCTCCAGCTTTGTCAAGTTTACTGCTTATATCCCCTATGATGGCTTCATGCTTAGCGATCGAAGCATCGATGTTATCTAACTTAGCCATAATAGCTGCCTGACCGCTTTGTAAACTCTTAAGCAGTTCCACTTGACATTCACTAAGAGGGCCAGGATTGAGCTCAATATTTCCGGAAAGTAGCAGTAGAAGCACCAGGTACAACACCCGATTCACAATCAGGCGAAACTGCCTGCAACATACAAGTTTGCGTACTCGTCTGCTACGACCAACAGAAGCACTTGGCGTGGGTGGAGCCGGCAATGCATACAGAGGTTCTCGTATCACAATAGAATAGCGGTAACTAACCTGCATGTGCAACAGCAACGTGAGGCGCATGTCGGCAAGCGTGCCGGCTCCAAATCCCACGTAGCCAAAGCGCAGCGGGTTTAAGTAGGCTTGGTTGTAGTCACGTGGCTCCTGATGCTCGAAAAAGATTGGTGGGTCGCAGTCTCGGCTGAAACTGGTACTGGGGTCGAAATACAGGACTGCGGGGGCATGGTCACATCCGTGTCAATGATGCACAGGAGCGCTCTGCGCGGTTCAGTGCCGGCTGAAACTGTTACTGAGGTCGCAGTACAGGATCGTGGAGGCATGGTCACATCCGCGTCAGTGATGCACAGGACCGGTCTGTGCGGTTGTCTCGGCTGAAGCTGAAGCTGTTACAGGGGTTGAAGTACAGGATCGCGGAGGCATGGTCACATCCGTATTCGATGATGCACAGGGTCGCTCTGCGCGGATCGCTGTCAGCTGAAACTGCTGAAGCGTTCGCACTACAGGATCGCGGAGGCATGTTCACATCCGTGTCAATGATGCACAGGACCGCTCTGCGCAGTTCAGTGTAGGTTGAAACGTTTACAGAGGTCGAAGTAAAGGATCGCGGAGGCATGGTGACATCCGTGTCGATGGAGCACAGGGCCGCTTTGCGCAGTTCGGTGTCGGCTGAAACTGTTACAGGGGTTGAAGTACAGGATCGTGGAGGCATGGTCATATCCGTGTCATTGATGCACAGGAATCCTCTGCGCGGTTCAGTGTCAGCTTGAACTGTTACAGGCGTTGAAGTATAGGATCGTGGAGGCATGGTCACATCTTTGTCAATGATGTACAAGGCAGCTGTGCGCGATTCGGTGTCGGCTGAAACATTTACTGGGGTCGAAGTACAAGATCGCGGAGGAATGGTCACATCCGTGTCAACGATGCACAGGACCTATCTCCGCGGTTCAGTCTCGGCTGAAACTGGTACTGGGGTCGAAATACAGGACCGCGGAGGCATGGTCACATCCGTGTCAATGATGCACAGGAGCGCTCTGCGCGGTTCAGTGCCGGTTGAAACTGTTACTGAGGTCGATGTACAGGATCGCGGAGGCATGGTTACATCCGTGTCAGTGATGCACAGGGCCGGACTGTGCGGTTGTGTCGGCTGAAGCTGAAGCTGTTACAGGGGTTGAAGTACAGGATCGCGGAGGCATGGTCACATCCGCATTTGATGATGCACAGGGCCGCTCTGCGCGGATCGCTGTCAGCTGAAACTGCTGAAGTGTTCGCAGTACAGGATCGCGAAGGCATGGTCACATCCGTGTCAATGATGCACAGGACCGCTCTGCGCGGCTTATTGAAGGCTGAAGCTGTTACAGAGGTCGAAGTAATTGATCGCGGAGGCATCGTCACATCCATGTCAGTGATATACAGGGCCGCTCTGCGCGGTTCAGTGTCGGCTGAAACTGCTACAAGGGTCGCATTACAGGATCGCGGAGGCATGGTCACATCTGTGTCAATGATGCACAAGACCCCTCTGCGCGGTTCAGTGTCGTTTGAAACTGGTACTGGGATCAAAATACATGACCGCGGAGGCATGGTCACATCCGTGTTAATGATGCACAGGACCGCTCTGCGCGGTTGACTGTCGGCTGAAGGTGTTACAGAGGTCGAAGTAGAGGATCGTGGCAGGCATGCTCTCATCCGTTGTCAATGATGCACAGGACCGCTCTGTATGGTTCAGTGTCGGCTGAAACTGATACAGGCGTTGAAATACAGGATCGTGGAGGCATGGTGACATCCGAGTCAATGATGCACAGGGCCTCTCTGCGCGGTTCGGTGTCGGCTGAGACTGTTACAGGGGTTGAAAGACAGGATTGTGGAGGCATGGTCACATCCGTGTCAATGATGTACACGGCCTCTCTGCGCGGTTCGGTGTCCACTGAAACTATTACAGGCGTCGAAGAACAGGATCTCGGAGGCATGGTCACATCCGTGTCGATGACGCACAGGGCTGTTCTGCGCGGTTCGGTGTCGGCTAAGATGTTACAGGGGTTGAAGTACAGGATCGTGGGGGCATGGTCACATCCATGTGTATGATGCACAGGCCCGCTCCTGCGCGGTAGGGTGTCGGTTGAAACTGTTACAGGGGTTGAGGTACAGGATCGTGGAGGCGTGGTCACATCCGTGTCAATGATGCACAGGGCCTCTCTGCGCGGTTCAGTGTCGGCTGAAACTGTTACAGGCGTCGAAGTACAGGATATCGGCGGCATGGTCACATCCGTGTCGATGACGCACAGGGCTGTTCTGCGCGGTTCGGCGTCGGCTGAAACTGTTAGAGGGGTTGAAGTACAGGATCGTGGAGGCATGGTTATATCCGTGTCAATGATGCACGAGAACCCGCTGCGCGGTTCAGAGTCGGCTGAAACTGTTACAGGCGTCGAAGTACAGGATCTCGGAGGCATGTTCAGATCCGTGTGGATGATGCACAGACCCGCTCTGCGCGGTTCGGTGTCGGCTGAAACTGTTACAGGGGTTGAAGTACAGGATCGTGGAGGCATGGACATATCCGTGTCAATGATGCACAGGAACGCTCTGCGCGGTTTTGTGTCGGCTGAAACTGTTGCAGGTTTTCATGGACAGGATCGTGGAGGCATGGTTACATCCGTGTAAATGATGTACACGGCCGCTCTGCGCGGTTCGGTGTCGGCTGAAACTGTTACAGGGGTTGAAGTACAGGATCATGGAGGCATGGTCATATCCGTGTCATTGATGCACAGAACCTCTCTGCGCGGTTCAGTGTCGGATGAAACTGGTACTGGGGTCGAAATGCAGGACCGCGGAGGCACGGTCACATCCGTGTCCATGATGCACAGGAATCCTCTGCGCGGTTCAGTGTCAGCTTGAACTGTTACAGGCGTTGAAGTATAGGATCGCGGGGGCATGGTAACATCCGTGTGTATGATGCACAGGCCCGCTCTGCGAGGTTAGGTGTCGGCTGAAACTGTTACAGGGGTTGAGGTACAGGATCGTGGAGGCTTGGTCACATCCGTGTCAATAATGCACAGGGACTCTCTGCGCGGTTCAGTGTCGGCTGAAACTGTGACAGGCGTCAAAGTACAGGATCTCGGAGGCATGGTCCCATCCGTGTCGATGACGCACAGGGCTGTTCTGCGCGGTTCGGCGTTGGCTGAAACTGTTACAGGGGTTGAAGGACAGGATCGTGGAGGAATGGTCACATCTGTGTCAATGATGCACACGACAGCTCTGCGCGGTTGACTGTCGGCTGAAGGTGTTTCAGAGGTCGAAGTACAGGATTGTGCAGGCATGCTCACATCCATGTCAATGATGCAAAGGGCCGCTCTGCGCGGTTCAGTATCGGCTGAAGCTGTTACAGGGGTTGAAATACAGGATCGTTGAGATATGGTCACATCTGTGTCGATGATGCACAGGGCCACTCAGCGCGGTTCGGTGTCTTCTGAAACTGCTGCAGGGGTCGCAGTACAGGATCGCGGAGGCATGGTCACATCCGTGTCAATGATGGACAGGACCGCTCTGCGCGGTTCAGTGTAGGCTGAAGCTGTAACGGAGGTCGAAGTACAGGATCGTGGAGGCATAGTCACATCTGTGTCAATGATGTACAGGGCAGATCTGCGCGATTCGGCGTCGGCTGAAACTGTTACTGGGGTCGAAGTACAGAATCTTGGAGGCATGGTCACATCCGTGTCGATGACGCACAGGGCTGTTCTGCGCGGTTCGGTGTCGGCTGAAGCTGTTACAGGGGTTGAAGTACAGGATCATGGAGGCATGGTGACATCCGTGTCAATGATGGACAGGGCTGCTCTGCGCGGTTATGTGTCGGATGAACTTTTACAGCCGTCGAAGTACAGGATCTCGGAGGCATGGTCACATCCTTGTCGATGACGAACAGGGCCGTTCTGCGCGGTTCAGTGTCGGCTGAAGCTGTTACAGGGATTGAAGTAGAGGATCGCGAAGGCATGGTCACATCCGTGTGTATGAACCACAGGCCCGCTATGCGCGGTTCTGTGTCGGCTGAAACTGTTACAGGAGTTGAAGTACAGGATGTGGAGGCATGGTCACATCCGCGTCAATGATGCACAGGGCCGCTCTGCGCGGTTCGGTGTCGGCTGAAACTTTTTCAGGAGTTGAAAGACAGGATCATGGAAGCATGGTCACATCTGTGTCAATGACGTACACGGCCGCTCTGCGCGGTTCGGTGTCGGCTGAAACTGTTACATTGATCGAAATACAGGATCGCGGAGTCATGGTCACATCCGCGTCAATGATGCACACGGCCGCTCTGCGCGGACCGGTGTCGCCGGAAACGGTTACAGGGTTGAAGTACACGATCGTGGAGGCATGGTCACATCCATGTCAATGATGTACAGGGCAGCTCTGCGCGATTCAGTCTCGGCTGAAACTGGTACTGAGGTCGAAATACAGGACTGCGGGGGCATGTTCACCTCCGTGTCAATGATGCAAAGGAGTGCTCTGCGCGGTTCAGTGCCGGCTGAAACTGTTACTAAGGTCGAAGTACAGGATTGCGGAGGCATGGTCACATCCATGTCGATGATGCACAGGGCCGCTTTGCGCGGTTCAGTGTCGGCTGAAGCTGTTTAGGGGTTTAAGTACAGGATCGCGGAAGCATGGTCACATCCGTGTCGATGATGCACTGGGCCGCTCTGCGCGGTTCGGTGTCGGCTGAAACTGCTACAGTGATCTCAATACAGGATTGCGGAGGCATCGTCACATCCGCGTCTATGACACAGGGCCTATCTGCGCGATTCGGTGTAGGCTGAAACTGTTACAAGGATAGAAATACAGGATCGCGGTGGCATAGTCACATCCGTGTCGATGATGCACAGGACCGCTCTGCGCGGTTCACTGTCGGCTTAGGGTGTTACAGAGGTCGAAGTACAGGATCGTGCAGGCATCCTCTCATCCGTGTCAAAGATGTGCGGGACCGCTCTGCACGGTTGCACGGTTCAGTGTCGGCTGAAACTGATACAGGCGTTGAAGTACAGGATCGTGGAGGCATGGTGACATCCGTGTCAATGATGCACAGGGCCACTCTGCGCGGTTCGGTGTCGGCTGAAACTCTTTCAGAATCGAAGTACAGGATCGCGGAGGCATGTTCACATCTGTGTCAATTATGCACAGGGCCGCTCTGCGCGGTTCGGTGTCGGCTGAAACTGTTACAGGGATCGAAATACAGGATCGCGGAGGGATGGTCCCATCCGTTTCAATGACGCACAGGGTTGTTCAGCGCGGTTCGGTGTCGCCTGAAACTGTTATATTCGCTGAAGTACAGGATCGCGGAGGCATGTTCAAATCCGTGTCAATGATGCACGGGGCCGCTCTGCGCGGTTCAGTGTAGGTTGAAGCGTTTACAGAGGTCGAAGTAAAGTATCGCGGAGGCATGGTGACATCCGTGTCGATGGTGCACAGGGCCGCTTTGCGCAGTTCGGTGTCGGCTGAAAGTGTTACAGGGGTTGAAGTACAGGATCGTGGAGGCAGGGTCATATCCGTGTCATTGATGCACAGGAATCCTCTGCGCGGTTCAGTGTCAGCTTGAACTGTTACAGGCGTTGAAGTATAGGATCGTGGAGGCATGGTCACATCTTTGTCAATGATGTACAAGGCAGCTGTGCGCGATTCGGCATCGGCTGAAACATTTACTGGGGTCGAAGTACAAGATCGCGGAGGAATGGTCACATCCGTGTCAACGATGCACAGGACCTATCTCCGCGGTTCAGTCTCGGCTGAAACTGGTACTGGGGTCGAAATACAGGACCGCGGAGGCATGGTCACATCCGTGTCAATGATGCACAGGAGCGCTCTGCGCGGTTCAGTGCCGGTTGAAACTGTTACTGAGGTCGATGTACAGGATCGCGGAGGCATGGTTACATCCGTGTCAGTGATGCACAGGGCCGGACTGTGCGGTTGTGTCGGCTGAAGCTGAAGCTGTTACAGGGGTTGAAGTACAGGATCGCGGAGGCATGGTCACATCCACATTTGATGATGCACAGGGCCGCTCTGCGCGGATCGCTGTCAGCTGAAACTGCTGAAGTGTTCGCAGTACAGGATCGCGAAGGCATGGTCACATCCGTGTCAATGATGCACAGGACCGCTCTGCGCGGCTTATTGAAGGCTGAAGCTGTTACAGAGGTCGAAGTAATTGATCGCGGAGGCATCGTCACATCCATGTCAGTGATATACAGGGCCGCTCTGCGCGGTTCAGTGTCGGCTGAAACTGCTACAAGGGTCGCATTACAGGATCGCGGAGGCATGGTCACATCTGTGTCAATGATGCACAAGACCCCTCTGCGCGGTTCAGTGTCGTTTGAAACTGGTACTGGGATCAAAATACATGACCGCGGAGGCATGGTCACATCCGTGTTAATGATGCACAGGACCGCTCTGCGCGGTTGACTGCCGGCTGAAGGTGTTACAGAGGTCGAAGTAGAGGATCGTGCAGGCATGCTCTCATCCGTGTCAATGATGCACAGGACCGCTCTGTATGGTTCAGTGTCGGCTGAAACTGATACAGGCGTTGAAATACAGGATCGTGGAGGCATGGTGACATCCGAGTCAATGATGCACAGGGCCTCTCTGCGCGGTTCGGTGTCGGCTGAGACTGTTACAGGGGTTGAAAGACAGGATTGTGGAGGCATGGTCACATCCGTGTCAATGATGTACACGGCCTCTCTGCGCGGTTCGGTGTCCACTGAAACTATTACAGGCGTCGAAGAACAGGATCTCGGAGGCATGGTCACATCCGTGTCGATGACGCACAGGGCTGTTCTGCGCGGTTCGGTGTCGGCTGAAGATGTTACAGGGGTTGAAGTACAGGATCGTGGGGGCATGGTCACATCCATGTGTATGATGCACAGGCCCGCTCTGCGCGGTAGGGTGTCGGTTGAAACTGTTACAGGGGTTGAGGTACAGGATCGTGGAGGCGTGGTCACATCCGTGTCAATGATGCACAGGGCCTCTTTGCGCGGTTCAGTGTCGGCTGAAACTGTTACAGGCGTCGAAGTACAGGATATCGGCGGCATGGTCACATCCGTGTCGATGACGCACAGGGCTGTTCTGCGCGGTTCGGCGTCGGCTGAAACTGTTAGAGGGGTTGAAGTACAGGATCGTGGAGGCATGGTTATATCCGTGTCAATGATGCACGAGAACCCGCTGCGCGGTTCAGAGTCGGCTGAAACTGTTACAGGCGTCGAAGTACAGGATCTCGGAGGCATGTTCAGATCCGTGTGGATGATGCACAGGGCCGCTCTGCGCGGTTCAGTGTCGGCTGAAGCTCTTACAGGGGTTGAAGTACAGGACTGCGGACGCATGGTCATATCCGTGTCAATGATGCACAGGACCCCTCTGCGCGGTTCAGTGTCGGCTGATACTGCTACTGAAGTCGATATACAGGATCGTGGAGGCATGGTCACATCCATGTCAGTGATGCACAGCGCCGCTCTGTGCGGTTCTGTTGGCTGAAGCTTTTACAGGGGTTGAAGTACAGGATCGCGGAGGCATGTTCCCATCCGTGTGGATGATGCACAGACCCGCTCTGCGCGGTTCGGTGTCGGCTGAAACTGTTACAGGGGTTGAAGTACAGGATCGTGGAGGCATGGACATATCCGTGTCAATGATGCACAGGAACGCTCTGCGCGGTTTTGTGTCGGCTGAAACTGTTGCAGGTTTTCATGGACAGGATCGTGGAGGCATGGTTACATCCGTGTAAATGATGTACACGGCCGCTCTGCGCGGTTCGGTGTCGGCTGAAACTGTTACAGGGGTTGAAGTACAGGATCATGGAGGCATGGTCATATCCGTGTCATTGATGCACAGAACCTCTCTGCGCGGTTTAGTGTCGGATGAAACTGGTACTGGGGTCGAAATGCAGGACCGCGGAGGCACGGTCACATCCGTGTCCATGATGCACAGGAATCCTCTGCGCGGTTCAGTGTCAGCTTGAACTGTTACAGGCGTTGAAGTATAGGATCGCGGGGGCATGGTAACATCCGTGTGTATGATGCACAGGCCCGCTCTGCGAGGTTAGGTGTGGGCTGAAATTGTTACAGGGGTTGAGGTACAGGATCGTGGAGGCTTGGTCACATCCGTGTCAATAATGCACAGGGACTCTCTGCGCGGTTCAGTGTCGGCTGAAACTGTGACAGGCGTCGAAGTACAGGATCTCGGAGGCATGGTCCCATCCGTGTCGATGACGCACAGGGCTGTTCTGCGCGGTTCGGCGTTGGCTGAAACTGTTACAGGGGTTTGAAGGACAGGATCGTGGAGGAATGGTCACATCTGTGTCAATGATGCACACGACAGCTCTGCGCGGTTGACTGTCGGCTGAAGGTGTTTCAGAGGTCGAAGTACAGGATTGTGCAGGCATGCTCACATCCATGTCAATGATGCAAAGGGCCGCTCTGCGCGGTTCAGTATCGGCTGAAGCTGTTACAGGGGTTGAAATACAGGATCGTTGAGATATGGTCACATCTGTGTCGATGATGCACAGGGCCACTCAGCGCGGTTCGGTGTCTTCTGAAACTGCTGCAGGGGTCGCAGTACAGGATCGCGGAGGCATGGTCACATCCGTGTCAATGATGGACAGGACCGCTCTGCGCGGTTCAGTGTAGGCTGAAGCTGTAACGGAGGTCGAAGTACAGGATCGTGGAGGCATAGTCACATCTGTGTCAATGATGTACAGGGCAGATCTGCGCGATTCGGCGTCGGCTGAAACTGTTACTGGGGTCGAAGTACAGAATCTTGGAGGCATGGTCACATCCGTGTCGATGACGCACAGGGCTGTTCTGCGCGGTTCGGTGTCGGCTGAAGCTGTTACAGGGGTTGAAGTACAGGATCATGGAGGCATGGTGACATCCGTGTCAATGATGGACAGGGCTGCTCTGCGCGGTTATGTGTCGGATGAACTTTTACAGCCGTCGAAGTACAGGATCTCGGAGGCATGGTCACATCCTTGTCGATGACGAACAGGGCCGTTCTGCGCGGTTCAGTGTCGGCTGAAGCTGTTACAGGGATTGAAGTAGAGGATCGCGAAGGCATGGTCACATCCGTGTGTATGAACCACAGGCCCGCTATGCGCGGTTCTGTGTCGGCTGAAACTGTTACAGGAGTTGAAGTACAGGATGTGGAGGCATGGTCACATCCGTGTCAATGATGCACAGGGCCGCTCTGCGCGGTTCGGTGTCGGCTGAAACTTTTTCAGGAGTTGAAAGACAGGATCATGGAAGCATGGGCACATCTGTGTCAATGACGTACACGGCCGCTCTGCGCGGTTCGGTGTCGGCTGAAACTGTTACATTGATCGAAATACAGGATCGCGGAGTCATGGTCACATCCGCGTCAATGATGCACACGGCCGCTCTGCGCGGACCGGTGTCGACGGAAACGGTTACAGGGTTGAAGTACATGATCGTGGAGGCATGGTCACATCCATGTCAATGATGTACAGGGCAGCTCTGCGCGATTCAGTCTCGGCTAAAACTGGTACTGAGGTCGAAATACAGGACTGCGGGGGCATGTTCACCTCCGTGTCAATGATGCAAAGGAGTGCTCTGCGCGGTTCAGTGCCGGCTGAAACTGTTACTAAGGTCGAAGTACAGGATCGCGGAGGCATGGTCACATCCATGTCGATGATGCACAGGGCCGCTTCGCGCGGTTCAGTGTCGGCTGAAGCTGTTTAGGGGTTTAAGTACAGGATCGCGGAAGCATGGTCACATCCGTGTCGATGATGCACTGGGCCGCTCTGCGCGGTTCGGTGTCGGCTGAAACTGATACAGTGATCTTAATACAGGATCGCGGAGGCATCGTCACATCCGCGTCTATGACACAGGGCCTATCTGCGCGATTCGGTGTAGGCTGAAACTGTTACAAGGATAGAAATACAGGATCGCGGTGGCATAGTCACATCCGTGTCGATGATGCACAGGACCGCTCTGCGCGGTTCACTGTCGGCTTAGGGTGTTACAGAGGTCGAAGTACAGGATCGTGCAGGCATCCTCTCATCCGTGTCAAAGATGTGCGGGACCGCTCTGCACGGTTGCACGGTTCAGTGTCGGCTGAAACTGATACAGGCGTTGAAGTACAGGATCGTGGAGGCATGGTGACATCCGTGTCAATGATGCACAGGGCCACTCTGCGCGGTTCGGTGTCGGCTGAAACTCTTTCAGAATCGAAGTACAGGATCGCGGAGGCATGTTCACATCTGTGTCAATTATGCACAGGGCCGCTCTGCGCGGTTCGGTGTCGGCTGAAACTGTTACAGGGATCGAAATACAGGATCGCGGAGGGATGGTCCCATCCGTTTCAATGACGCACAGGGTTGTTCAGCGCGGTTCGGTGTCGCCTGAAACTGTTATATTCGCTGAAGTACAGGATCGCGGAGGCATGTTCACATCCGTGTCAATGATGCACGGGGCCGCTCTGCGCGGTTCAGTGTAGGTTGAAGCGTTTACAGAGGTCGAAGTAAAGTATCGCGGAGGCATGGTGACATCCGTGTCGATGGTGCACAGGGCCGCTTTGCGCAGTTCGGTGTCGGCTGAAAGTGTTACAGGGGTTGAAGTACAGGATCGTGGAGGCAGGGTCATATCCGTGTAATTGATGCACAGAACCTCTCTGCGCGGTTCAGTGTCGGCTGAAACTGGTACTGTGGTCGAAATGCAGGACCGCGGAGGCACGGTCACATCCGTGTCCATGATGCACAGGAATCCTCTGCGCGGTTCAGTGTCAGCTTGAACTGTTACAGGCGTTGAAGTATAGGATCGTGGAGGCATGGTCACATCCGTGTCAATGATGCCCAGAGCCGCTCTGCGCGGTTCGGTGCTGGATAAAACTGTTACAGGGGTTGAAGCACAGGATCGTGGAGGCATGGTCACATCTTTGTCAATGATGTACAAGGCAGCTCTGCGCGATTCTGTGTCGGCTGAGACATTTACTGGGGTTGAAGTACAAGATCGCGGAGGAATGGTCACATCCGTGTCAACGATGCACAGGACCTTTCTCCGCGGTTCAGTCTCGGCTGAATCTGGTACTGGGGTCGAAATACAGGACCGCGGAGGCATGGTCACATCCGTGTCAATGATGCACAGGAGCGCTCTGCGCGGTTCAGTGCCGGTTGAAACTGTTACTGAGGTCGAAGTAAAGGATCGCGGAGGCATGGTCACATCCGTCTCAGTGATGAACAGGGCCGGTCTGTGCGGTTGTGTCGGCTGAAGCTGAAGCTGTTACAGGGGTTGAAGTACAGGATCGCGGAAGCATGGTCACATCCGTGTCAATGATGCACAGGACCGCTCTGCGCGGTTCAGTGTAGGCTGAAGCTGTAACGGAGGTTGAAGTACAGGATCGTGGAGGCATGGTGACATCCGTGTCGATGGTGCAGAGGGCCGCGTTGCGCGGTTCAGTGTCGGCTGAAACTGTTACAGGGGTTGAAGTACAAGGTCGTGGAGGCATAGTCACATCTGTGTCAATGATGCACAGGGCAGATCTGCGCGATTCGGTGTCGGCTGAAACTGTTACTGGGGTCGAGGTACAAGATCGTGGAGGCATGGTCACATCCATGTCAATGATGCACAGGGCCGCTCTGCGCGGTACGATGTCGGCTGAAACTGTACATGGGTTGAAGTAAAGGGTCGTGCAGGTATGGTCACATCTGTGTCAATGAAGCACAGGGCCACTCTGCGCGGTTCAGGGTCGGCTGAAACTGTTACAGGTGTTGTAGTACAGTATATCGGAGGCATGGCCACATCCGTGTAGATGACGAACAGGGCCGTTCTGCGCGGTTCAGTGTCGGCTGAAGCTGTTACAGGCGTTGAAGTATAGGATCGCGGGGGCATGGTAACATCCGTGTGTATGATGCACAGGCCCGCTCTGCGAGGTTAGGTGTGGGCTGAAATTGTTACAGGGGTTGAGGTACAGGATCGTGGAGGCTTGGTCACATCCGTGTCAATAATGCACAGGGACTCTCTGCGCGGTTCAGTGTCGGCTGAAACTGTGACAGGCGTCGAAGTACAGGATCTCGGAGGCATGGTCCCATCCGTGTCGATGACGCACAGGGCTGTTCTGCGCGGTTCGGCGTTGGCTGAAACTGTTACAGGGGTTTGAAGGACAGGATCGTGGAGGAATGGTCACATCTGTGTCAATGATGCACACGACAGCTCTGCGCGGTTGACTGTCGGCTGAAGGTGTTTCAGAGGTCGAAGTACAGGATTGTGCAGGCATGCTCACATCCATGTCAATGATGCAAAGGGCCGCTCTGCGCGGTTCAGTATCGGCTGAAGCTGTTACAGGGGTTGAAATACAGGATCGTTGAGATATGGTCACATCTGTGTCGATGATGCACAGGGCCACTCAGCGCGGTTCGGTGTCTTCTGAAACTGCTGCAGGGGTCGCAGTACAGGATCGCGGAGGCATGGTCACATCCGTGTCAATGATGGACAGGACCGCTCTGCGCGGTTCAGTGTAGGCTGAAGCTGTAACGGAGGTCGAAGTACAGGATCGTGGAGGCATAGTCACATCTGTGTCAATGATGTACAGGGCAGATCTGCGCGATTCGGCGTCGGCTGAAACTGTTACTGGGGTCGAAGTACAGAATCTTGGAGGCATGGTCACATCCGTGTCGATGACGCACAGGGCTGTTCTGCGCGGTTCGGTGTCGGCTGAAGCTGTTACAGGGGTTGAAGTACAGGATCATGGAGGCATGGTGACATCCGTGTCAATGATGGACAGGGCTGCTCTGCGCGGTTATGTGTCGGATGAACTTTTACAGCCGTCGAAGTACAGGATCTCGGAGGCATGGTCACATCCTTGTCGATGACGAACAGGGCCGTTCTGCGCGGTTCAGTGTCGGCTGAAGCTGTTACAGGGATTGAAGTAGAGGATCGCGAAGGCATGGTCACATCCGTGTGTATGAACCACAGGCCCGCTATGCGCGGTTCTGTGTCGGCTGAAACTGTTACAGGAGTTGAAGTACAGGATGTGGAGGCATGGTCACATCCGTGTCAATGATGCACAGGGCCGCTCTGCGCGGTTCGGTGTCGGCTGAAACTTTTTCAGGAGTTGAAAGACAGGATCATGGAAGCATGGGCACATCTGTGTCAATGACGTACACGGCCGCTCTGCGCGGTTCGGTGTCGGCTGAAACTGTTACATTGATCGAAATACAGGATCGCGGAGTCATGGTCACATCCGCGTCAATGATGCACACGGCCGCTCTGCGCGGACCGGTGTCGACGGAAACGGTTACAGGGTTGAAGTACATGATCGTGGAGGCATGGTCACATCCATGTCAATGATGTACAGGGCAGCTCTGCGCGATTCAGTCTCGGCTAAAACTGGTACTGAGGTCGAAATACAGGACTGCGGGGGCATGTTCACCTCCGTGTCAATGATGCAAAGGAGTGCTCTGCGCGGTTCAGTGCCGGCTGAAACTGTTACTAAGGTCGAAGTACAGGATCGCGGAGGCATGGTCACATCCATGTCGATGATGCACAGGGCCGCTTCGCGCGGTTCAGTGTCGGCTGAAGCTGTTTAGGGGTTTAAGTACAGGATCGCGGAAGCATGGTCACATCCGTGTCGATGATGCACTGGGCCGCTCTGCGCGGTTCGGTGTCGGCTGAAACTGATACAGTGATCTTAATACAGGATCGCGGAGGCATCGTCACATCCGCGTCTATGACACAGGGCCTATCTGCGCGATTCGGTGTAGGCTGAAACTGTTACAAGGATAGAAATACAGGATCGCGGTGGCATAGTCACATCCGTGTCGATGATGCACAGGACCGCTCTGCGCGGTTCACTGTCGGCTTAGGGTGTTACAGAGGTCGAAGTACAGGATCGTGCAGGCATCCTCTCATCCGTGTCAAAGATGTGCGGGACCGCTCTGCACGGTTGCACGGTTCAGTGTCGGCTGAAACTGATACAGGCGTTGAAGTACAGGATCGTGGAGGCATGGTGACATCCGTGTCAATGATGCACAGGGCCACTCTGCGCGGTTCGGTGTCGGCTGAAACTCTTTCAGAATCGAAGTACAGGATCGCGGAGGCATGTTCACATCTGTGTCAATTATGCACAGGGCCGCTCTGCGCGGTTCGGTGTCGGCTGAAACTGTTACAGGGATCGAAATACAGGATCGCGGAGGGATGGTCCCATCCGTTTCAATGACGCACAGGGTTGTTCAGCGCGGTTCGGTGTCGCCTGAAACTGTTATATTCGCTGAAGTACAGGATCGCGGAGGCATGTTCACATCCGTGTCAATGATGCACGGGGCCGCTCTGCGCGGTTCAGTGTAGGTTGAAGCGTTTACAGAGGTCGAAGTAAAGTATCGCGGAGGCATGGTGACATCCGTGTCGATGGTGCACAGGGCCGCTTTGCGCAGTTCGGTGTCGGCTGAAAGTGTTACAGGGGTTGAAGTACAGGATCGTGGAGGCAGGGTCATATCCGTGTAATTGATGCACAGAACCTCTCTGCGCGGTTCAGTGTCGGCTGAAACTGGTACTGTGGTCGAAATGCAGGACCGCGGAGGCACGGTCACATCCGTGTCCATGATGCACAGGAATCCTCTGCGCGGTTCAGTGTCAGCTTGAACTGTTACAGGCGTTGAAGTATAGGATCGTGGAGGCATGGTCACATCCGTGTCAATGATGCCCAGAGCCGCTCTGCGCGGTTCGGTGCTGGATAAAACTGTTACAGGGGTTGAAGCACAGGATCGTGGAGGCATGGTCACATCTTTGTCAATGATGTACAAGGCAGCTCTGCGCGATTCTGTGTCGGCTGAGACATTTACTGGGGTTGAAGTACAAGATCGCGGAGGAATGGTCACATCCGTGTCAACGATGCACAGGACCTTTCTCCGCGGTTCAGTCTCGGCTGAATCTGGTACTGGGGTCGAAATACAGGACCGCGGAGGCATGGTCACATCCGTGTCAATGATGCACAGGAGCGCTCTGCGCGGTTCAGTGCCGGTTGAAACTGTTACTGAGGTCGAAGTAAAGGATCGCGGAGGCATGGTCACATCCGTCTCAGTGATGAACAGGGCCGGTCTGTGCGGTTGTGTCGGCTGAAGCTGAAGCTGTTACAGGGGTTGAAGTACAGGATCGCGGAAGCATGGTCACATCCGTGTCAATGATGCACAGGACCGCTCTGCGCGGTTCAGTGTAGGCTGAAGCTGTAACGGAGGTTGAAGTACAGGATCGTGGAGGCATGGTGACATCCGTGTCGATGGTGCACAGGGCCGCGTTGCGCGGTTCAGTGTCGGCTGAAACTGTTACAGGGGTTGAAGTACAAGGTCGTGGAGGCATAGTCACATCTGTGTCAATGATGCACAGGGCAGATCTGCGCGATTCGGTGTCGGCTGAAACTGTTACTGGGGTCGAGGTACAAGATCGTGGAGGCATGGTCACATCCATGTCAATGATGCACAGGGCCGCTCTGCGCGGTACGATGTCGGCTGAAACTGTACATGGGTTGAAGTAAAGGGTCGTGCAGGTATGGTCACATCTGTGTCAATGAAGCACAGGGCCACTCTGCGCGGTTCAGGGTCGGCTGAAACTGTTACAGGTGTTGTAGTACAGTATATCGGAGGCATGGCCACATCCGTGTAGATGACGAACAGGGCCGTTCTGCGCGGTTCAGTGTCGGCTGAAGCTGTTACAGGCGTTGAAGTAGAGGATCGCGAAGGCATGGTCACATCCGTGTGTATGATCCACAGGCCCGCTCTGCGCGGTTCGGTGTCGGCTGAAACTTTTTCATGAGTTGAAAGACAGGATCATGGAAGCATGGTCACATCTGTGTCAATGGCGTACACGGCCGCTCTGCGCGGTTCGGTGTCGGCTGAAACTGTTACAGGGGTTGAAGTGCAGGATCGTGGAGGCATGGTGACATCCGTGTCAATGATGTACAGGGCCGCTCTGCGCGGTTCGGTGTCGGCTGAAACTGTTACAGTGATCGAAATACAGGATCGCGGAGTCATGGTCACATCCGCGTCAATGATGCACACGGCCGCTCTGCGCGGACCGGTGTCGCCGGAAACGGTTACAGGGTTGAAGCACAGGATCGTGGAGGTATGGTCACATCCGTGTCATTGATGCACAGGGCAACTCTGCGCGATTCAGTCTCGGCTGAAACTGGCACTGGGGTCGAAATACAGGACTGTGGGGGCATGATCACATTCGTGTCAATGATGCACATGAGCGCTCTGCGCGGTTCAGTGCCGGCTGAAACTGTTACTGAGGTCGCAGTACAGGATCGTGGAGGCATGGTGACATCCGTGTCAGTGATGCACAGGACCGGTCTGTGCGGTTGTCTCGGCTGAAGCTGAAGCTGTTACAGGGGTTGAAGTACAGGATCGCGGAGGCATGGTCACATCCGTATTCGATGATGCACAGGGCCGCTCTGCGCGGATCGCTGTCAGCTGAAACTGCTGAAGCGTTCGCACTACAGGATCGCGGAGGCATGTTCACATCCGTGTCAATGATGCACAGGACCGCTCTGCGCAGTTCAGTGTAGGTTGAAGCGTTTACAATGGTCGAAGTAAAGGATCGCGGAGGCATGGTGACATCCGTGTCGATGGTACAGAGGGCCGCTTTGCGCAGTTCGGTGTCGGCTGAAACTGTTACAGGGGTTGAAGTACAGGATCGTGGAGGCGTGGTCACATTCGTGTCAATGATGCAGAGGGCCTCTCTGCGCGGTTCAGTGTCGGCTGAAACTGTTACAGGCGTCGAAGTACAGGATATCGGAGGCATGGTCACATCCGTGTCGATGACGCACAGGGCTGTTCTGCGCGGTTCGGCGTCGGCTGAAACTGTTAGAAGGGTTGAAGTACAGGATCGTGGAGGCATGGTCATATCCGTGTCAATGATGCACGAGAACCCTCTGCGCGGTTCAGTGTCGGCTGAAACTGTTACAGGCGTCGAAGTACAGGATCTCGGAGGCATGTTCACATCCGTGTGGATGATGCACAGGGCCGCTCTGCGCGGTTCAGTGTCGGCTGAAGCTGTTACAGGGGTTGAAGTACAGGACTGCGGACGCATGGTCATATCCGTGTCAATGATGCACAGGACCCCCCTGCGCGGTTCAGTGTCGGCTGATACTGCTACTGAGGTCGATATACAGGATCGTGGAGGCATGGTCACATCCATGTCAGTGATGCACAGCGCCGCTCTGTGCGGTTCGGTTGGCTGAAGCTTTTACAGGGGTTGAAGTACAGCATCGCGGAGGCGTGTTCCCATCCGTGTGGATGATGCACAGACCCGCTCTGCGCGGTTCGGTGTCGGCTGAAACTGTTACAGGGGTTGAAGTAGAGGATCGTGGAGGCATGGACATATCCGTGTCAATGATGCACAGGAACGCTCTGCGCGGTTTTGTGTCGGCTGAAACTGTTGCAGGTGTTGATGGACAGGATCGTGGAGGCATGGTCACATCCGTGTAAATGATGTACACGGCAGCTCTGCGCGGTTCGGTGTCGGCTGAAACTGTTACAGGGGTTGAAGTACAGGATCATGGAGGCATGGTCATATCCGTGTCATTGATGCACAGAACCTCTCTGCGCGGTTCAGTGTCGGATGAAGCTGGTACTGGGGTCGAAATGCAGGACCGCGGAGGCACGGTCACATCCGTGTCGATGATGCACAGGAATCCTCTGCGCGGTTCAGTGCCAGCTTGAACTGTTACAGGCGTTGAAGTATAGGATCGCGGGGGCATGGTAACATCCGTGTGTATGATGCACAGGCCCGCTCTGCGAGGTTAGGTGTCGGCTGAAACTGTTACAGGGGTTGAGGTACAGGATCGTGGAGGCTTGGTCACATCCGTGTCAATAACGCACAGGGACTCTCTGCGCGGTTCAGTGTCGGCTGAAACTGTTACAGGCGTCGATGTACAGGATCTCGGAGGCATGGTCACATCCGTGTCGATGACGCACAGGGCTGTTCTGCCGGTTCGGCGTCGGCTGAAACTGTTACAGGTGTTGAAGTGCAGGATCGTGGAGGCATTGTCATATCCGTGTCAATGATGCACGGGAACCCTCTGCGCGGTTCAGTGTCGGCTTAAATTGTTACAGGCGTTGAAGTACAGGATCGTGGAGGCATGGTCACATTCGTGTCAATGATGCCCAGGGCCGCTCTTCGCGGTTCGGTGCCGGATGAAACTGTTACAGGGGTTGAAGGACAGGATCGTGGAGGCATGGTCACATCTGTGTCAATGATGCACACGACCGCTCTGCGCGGTTGACTGTCGGCTGAAGGTGTTTCAGAGGTCGAAGTACAGGATTGTGCAGGCATGCTCACATCCATGTCAATGATGCAAAGGGCCGCTCTGCGCGTTTCAGTATCGGCTGAAGCTGTTACAGGGGTTGAAGTACAGGATCGCCGAGGCATGGTCACATCCGTGTCGATGATGCACAGGCCCGCTATGCGCGGTTAGTTGTCAGCTGAAACTGTTACAGGGGTTGAAATACAGGATCGTTGAGATATGGTCACATCCGTGTCGATGATGCACAGGGCCACTCAGCGCGGTTCGGTGTCTTCTGAAACTGCTGCAGGGGTCGCAGTACAGGATCGCGGAGGCATGGTCACATCCGTGTCAATGATACACAGGACCGCTCTGCGCGGTTCACTGTAGGCTGAAGCTGTAACGGAGGTCGAAGTACAGGATCGTGGAGGCAAGGTGACATCCGTGTCGATGGTGCACAGGGCAGCTTTGCGCGGTTCGGTGCCGGCTGAAACTGTTAAAGGGGTTGAAGTACAGGATCGTGGAGGCATAGTCACATCTGTGTCAGTGATGTACAGGGCAGCTCTGCGCGATTCGGTTTTGGCTGAAACTCTTACTGGGGTCTAAGTACAAGATCGTGAAGGCATGGTCACATCCATATCAATGATGTACAGGGACGCTCTGCGCGATCAGGTGTCGGCTGAAGCTGTTTACGGGTTGAAGTACAGGGTCGCGGAAGCATGGTCACATCCGTATCGATGACGCACTGGGCGGCTCTGCGCGGTTCGGTGTCGGCTGAAACTGCTACAGTGATCTTAATACAGGATCGCGGAGGCATCGTCACATCCGCGTCAATGACACAGGGCCACTCTGCGCGATTCGGTGTAGGCTGAAACTGTTACAAGGATAGAAATACAGGATCGCGGTGGCATAGTCACATCCGTGTCGATGATGCACAGGACCGCTCTGCGCGGTTCACTGTCGGCTGAAGGTGTTACAGAGGTCGAAGTACAGGATCGTGCAGGTATGCTCTCATCCGTGTCAATGATGAACAGGGCCGCTCTGCGCAGTTCAGTGTCGGCTGAAGCTGTTACAGGGGTTGAAGTACAGGATCGCCGAGGCATGGTTACATCCGTGTCGATGATGCACAGGCCCACTATGCGCGGTTCGGTGTCGGCTGAAACTGTTACAGGGGTTGAAGTACAGGATCGTAGACGCATGGTCACATCCGTGGCATTGATGCACAGGACCGCTCTGCGCGATTAAGTGTCGTTTGAAACTGGTATTGGGATCGATATACACGACAACAGAGGCATGGTCACATCCGTGTCAATGATGCACAGGACCGCTCTGCGCGGTTGACTGTCGGCTGAGGGTGTTACAGAGGTCGAAGTACAGGATCGTGCAGGCATCCTCTCATCCGTGTCAAAGATTTACGGGACCGCTCTGCACGGTTGCACGGTTCAGTGTCGGCTGAAACTGATGCAGGCGTTGAAGTACAGGATCGTGGAGGCATGGTGACATCCGTGTCAATGATGCACAGGGCCACTCTGCGCTGTTCGGTGTCGGCTGAAACTGTTACAGGGGTTGAAGGACAGGATCGTAGAGGCATGGTCACATCCGTGTCATTGATGTACACGGCCTCTCATCGCGGCTCGGTGTCGGCTGAAACTGTTACAAGCGTCGAAGTACAGAATCTTGGAGGCATGGTCACATCCGTGTCGATGACGCACAGGGCTGTTCTGCGCGGTTCGGTGTCGGCTGAAGCTGTTACAGGGGTTGAAGTACAGGATCGTGGAGGCATGGTGACATCCGTGTCAATGATGGACAGGGCTGCTCTGCGCGGTACAGTGTCGGATGAACTTTTACAGCCGTCGAAGTACAGGATCTCGGAGGCATGGTCACATCCGTGTCGATGACGAACAGGGCCGTTCTGCGCGGTTCAATGTCGGCTGAAGCTGTTACAGGGATTGAAGTAGAGGATCGCGAAGGCATGGTCACATCCGTGTGTATGAACCACAGGCCCGCTATGCGCGGTTCTGTGTCGGCTGAAACTGTTACAGGGGTTGAAGTACAGGATGTGGAGGCATGGTCACATCCGTGTCAATGATGCACAGGGCCGCTCTGCGCGGTTCGGTGTCGGCTGAAACTTTTTCAGGAGTTGAAAGACAGGATCATGGAAGCATGGTCACATCTGTGTCAATGACGTACACGGCCGCTCTGCGCGGTTCGGTGTCGGTTGAAACTGATACAGGGGTTGAAGTGCAGGATCGTGGAGGCATGGTGACATCCGTGTCAATGATGTACAGGGCCGCTCTGCGCGGTTCGGTGTCGGCTGAAACTGTTACATTGATCGAAATACAGGATCGCGTAGTCATGGTCACATCCGCGTCAATGATGCACACGGCCGCTCTGCGCGGACCGGTGTCGCCGGAAACGGTTACAGGGTTGAAGTACGGGATCGTGGAGGCATGGTCACATCCGTGTCAATGATGTACAGGGCAGCTCTGCGCGATTCAGTCTCGGCTGAAACTGGTACTGGGGTCGAAATACAGGACTGCGGGGGCATGGTCACATCCGTGTCAATGATGCAAAGGAGTGCTCTGCGCGGTTAAGTGCCGGCTGAAACTGTTACTGAGGTCGAAGTACAGGATCGCGGAGGCATGGTCACATCCGTGTCGATGATGCACTGGGCCGCTCTGCGCGGTTCGGTGTCGGCTGAAACTGCTACAGTGATCTTAATACAGGATCGCGGAGGCATCGTCACATCCGCGTCAATGACACAGGGCCTATCTGCGCGATTCGGTGTAGGCTGAAACTGTTAAAAGGATAGAAATACAGGATCGCGGTGGCATAGTCACATCCGTGTCGATGATGCACAGGACCGCTCTGCGCGGTTCACTGTCGGCTTAGGGTGTTACAGAGGTCGATGCACAGGATCGTGCAGGCATGCTCTCATCCGTGTCAATGATGCACAGGGCCGTTCTGCGCAGTTCAGTGTCGGCTGAAGCTGTTACAGGGGTTGAAGTACAGGATCGCCGAGGCATGGTTACATCCGTGTCGATGATGCACAGGCCCGCTATGCGCGGTTCGGTGTCGGCTGAAACTGTTACAGGGGTTGAAGTACAGGATCGTAGACGCATGGTCACATCCGTGGCAATGATACACAAGACCCCTCAGCGCGGTTCAGTGTCGTTTGAAACTGGTATTGGGATCGATATACACGACAGCAGAGGCATGGTCACATCCGTGTCAATGATGCACAGGACCGCTCTGCGCGGCTGACTGTCGCTGAGGGTGTTACAGAGGTCGAAGTACAGGATCGTGCAGGCATCCTCTCATCCGTGTCAAAGATGCGCGGGACCGCTCTGCACGGTTGCACGGTTCAGTGTCGGCTGAAACTGATACAGGCGTTGAAGTACAGGATCGTGGAGGCATGGTGAAATCCGTGTCAATGATGCACAGGGCCACTCTGCGCGGTTCGGTGTCGGCTGAAACTCTTTCATAGTTGAAGTACAGGATCGCGGAGACATGTTCACATCTGTGTCAATTATGCACAGGGCCGCTCTGCGCGGTTCGGTGTCGGCTGAAACTGTTACAGGGATCGAAATACAGGATCGCGGAGGGATGGTCCCATCCGTTTCAATGACGCACAGGGTTGTTCAGCGCGGTTCGGTGTCGCCTGAAACTGTTATAATCGCTGAAGTACAGGATCGCGGAGGCATGTTCACATCCGTGTCAATGATGCACGGGGCCGCTCTGCGCGGTTCAGTGTAGGTTGAAGCGTTTACAGAGGTCGAAGTAAAGGATCGCGGAGGCATGGTGACATCCGTGTCGATGGTGCACAGGGCCGCTTTGCGCAGTTCGGTGTCGGCTGAAACTGTTACAGGGGTTGAAGTACAGGATCGTGGAGGCATGGTCATATCCGTGTCATTGATGCGCAGAACCTCTCTGCGCGGTTATGTGTCGGCTGAAACTGGTACTGTGGTCGAAATGCAGGACCGCGGAGGCACGGTCACATCCGTGTCCATGATGCACAGGAATCCTCTGCGCGGTTCAGTGTCAGCTTGAACTGTTACAGGCGTTGAAGTATAGGATCGTGGAGGCATGGTAACATCCGTGTCAATGATGCACAGGAGCGCTCTGCGCGGTTCAGTCCCGGTTGAAACTGTTACTGAGGTCAAAGTACAGGATCGCGGAGGCATGATCACATCCGTGTCAGTGATGCACAGGGCCGGTCTGTGCGGTTGTGTCGGCTGAAGCTGAAGCTGTTACAGGGGTGTAAGTACAGGATTGCGGAGGCATGGTCACATCCGCATTTGATGATGCACAGGGCCGCTCTGCGCGGATCGCTGTCAGATGAAACTGCTGAAGTGTTCGCAGTACAGGATCGCGAAGTCATGGTCACATCCGTGTCAATGATGCACAGGACCGCTCTGCGCGGCTCATTGAAGGCTGAAGCTGTTATAGAGGTCGAAGTAATGGATCGCGGAGGCATGGTCACATCCATGTCAGTGATATACAGGGCCGCTCTGCGTGGTTCAGTGTCGGCTGAAACTGCTACAGGGGTCGCATTACAGGATCGCGGAGGCATGGTCACATCCGTGTCAATGATGCACAAGACCCCTCTGCGCGGTTCAGTGTCGTTTGAAGCTGGTACTGGGATCGAAATACACGACCGTGGAGACATGGTCACATCCGTGTTAAGGATGCACAGGACCGCTCTGCGCGGTTGACTGTCGGCTGAAGGTGTTACAGAGGTCGAAGTAGAGGATCGTGCAGGCATGCTCTCATCCGTGTCAATGATGCACAGGACCGCTCTGCATGGTTCAGTGTCGGCTGAAACTGATACAGGCGTTGAAATACAGGATCGTGGAGGCATGGTGACATCCGTGTCAATGATGCACAGGGCCTCTCTGCGCGGTTCGGTGTCGGCTGAGACTGTTACAGGGGTTGAAGGACAGGATTGTGGAGGCATGGTCACATCCGTGTCAATGATGTACACGGCCTCTCTGCGCTGTTCGGTGTCCACTGAAACTATTACAGGCGTCGAAGAACAGGATCTCGGAGGCATGGTCACATCAGTGTCGATGACGCACAGGGCTGTTCTGCGCGGTTCGGCGTAGGCTGAAACTGTTAGAGGGGTTGAAGTACAGGATCGTGGAGGCATGGTCATATCCGTGTCAATGATGCACAGGACCCCTCTGCGCGGTTCAGTGTCGGCTGAAACTGCTACTGAAGTCGATATACAGGATCGTGGGGGCATGGTCACATCTATGTCAGTGATGCACAGCGCCGCTCTGTGCGGTTCTGTTGGCTGAAGCTTTTACAGGGGTTGAAGTACAGGATCGCGGAGGCAAGTTCACATCCGTGTGGATGATGCACAGGGCCGCTCTGCGCGGTTCGCTGTCGGCTGAAGCTGTTACAGGGGTTGAAAACAGGATCTCGGAGGCATGGTCATATCCGTGTCATTGATGCACAGAACCTCTCTGCGCGGTTCAGTGTCGGATGTAACTGGTACTGGGGTCGAAATGCAGGACCGCGGAGGCACGGTCACATCCGTGTCCATGATGCACAGGAATCCTCTGCGCGGTTCAGTGTCAGCTTGAACTGTTGCAGGCGTTGAAGTATAGGATCGTGGAGGCATGGTCACATCCGTGTCAATGATGCCCAGAGCCGCTCTGCGCGGTTCGGTGCTGGATAAAACTGTTACACGGGTTGAAGCACAGGATCGTGGAGGCATGGTCACATCTTTGTCAATGATGTAGAAGGCAGCTCTGCGCGATTCGGTGTCGGCTGAAACATTTACTGGGGTCGAAGTACAATATCGCGGAGGAATGGTCACATCCATGTCAATGATGCACAGGTCCACTCTGCGCGGTACGATGTCGGCTGAAACTGTACATGGGTTGAAGTAAAGGGTCGTGCAGGTATGGTCACATCCGTGTCAATGAAGCACAGGGCCACTCTGCGCGGCTCAGGGTCGGCTGAAACTGTTACAGGTGTTGAAGTACAGTATATCGGAGGCATGGTCACATCCGTGTCGATGACGAACAGGGCCGTTCTGCGCGGTTCAGTGTCGGCTGAAGCTATTACAGGCGTTGAAGTAGAGGATCGCGAAGGCATGGTCACATCCGTGTGTATGATCCACAGGCCCGCTAAGCGAGGTTCTGTGTCGGCTGATACTGTTACAGGGGTTGAAGTACAGGATGTGGAAACATGGTCACATCCGTGTCAATGATGCACAGGGCCTCTGCGCGGTTCGGTGTCGGCTGAAACTTTTTCATGAGTTGAAAGACAGGATCATGGAAGCATGGTCACATCTGTGTCAATGGCGTACACGGCCGCTCTGCGCGGTTCGGTGTCGGCTGAAACTGTTACAAGGGTTGAAGTGCAGGATCGTGGAGGCATGGTGACATCCGTGTCAATGATGCACACGGCCGCTCTGCGCGGACCGGTGTCGCCGGAAGCGGTTACAGGGTTGAAGTACAGGATCGTGGAGGCATGGTCACATCCGTGTCATTGATGTACAGGGCAACTCTGCGCGATTCAGTCTCGGCTGAAACTGGTACTGGGGTCGAAATACAGGACTGCGGGGGCATGGTCACATCCGTGTCAATGATGCACAGGTGCGCTCTGCGCGGTTCAGTGCCGGCTGAAACTGTTACTGAGGTCGAAGTAGAGGATCGTGGAGGCATGGTCACATCCGTGTCAGTGATGCACAGGACCGGTCTGTGCGGTTGTTTCGGCTGAAGCTGAAGCTGTTACCGGGGTTGAAGTACAGGATCGCGGAGGCATGGTCACATCCGTATTCGATGATGCACAGGGCCGCTCTGCGCGGATCGCTGCCAGCTGAAACTGCTGAAGCGTTCGCACTACAGGATCGCGGAGGCATGGTCACATACGTGTAAATGATGCACAGGACCGCTCTGCGCGGTTCAGTGTAGGCTGAAGCTGTTAGAGGGGTTGAAGGACAGGACCGCGGAGGCATGGTCACATCCTTGTCAATGATGCACATGAACGCTCTCCGCGGTTCAGTGTCGGCTGAAACTGTTACAGGCGTTGAAGTACAGGATCGTGTAGGCATGGTCACATTCGTGTCAATGATGCACAGGGTCGCTCTGCGCGGTTCGGTGTCAGATGAAACATTTACAGCTGTTGAAGTACAGGATCGCGGAGACATGGTCACATCCGTGTCAATGATGCCCAGGACCGCTCTGCGCGGTTCAGTGCAGGCTGAAGCTGTTACAGAGGTCGAAGTACAGGATCGCGGAAGCATGGTGACATCCGTGCCGATAATACACAGGGCCGCTTTGCGCTGTTCGGTATCGGCTGAAACTGTTACAGGGGTTGAAGTACAGGATCCTGGAGGCATAGTCACATCTGTGTCAGTGATGTACAGGGCAGCTCTGCGCGATTCGGTTTTGGCTGAAACTCTTACTGGGATCTAAGTACAAGATCGTGAAGGCATGGTCACATCCATATCAATGATGTACAGGGCCGCTCTGCGCGGTTCGGTGTCGGCTGAAACTGTTGCAGAGGCCGAAGTACATGATCGTGGAGGCATAGTGACATCCATGTCAATGATGCACAGGGCCGCTTTGCGCGGTTCAGTGTCGGCTGAAGCTGTTTAGGGGTTGAAGTACAGGGTCGCGGAAGCATGGTCACATCCGTATCGATGATGCTCTGGGCCGCTCTGCGCGGTTCAGTGTCGGCTGAAACTGCTACAGTGATCTTAATACAGGATCGCGGAGGCATCGTCACATCCGCGTCAATGACACAGGGCCACTCTGCGCGATTCGGTGTAGGCTGAAACTGTTACAAGGATAGAAATACAGGATCACGGTGGCATAGTCACATCCGTGTCGATGATGCACAGGACCGCTCTGCGCGGTTCACTGTCGGCTGAAGGTGTTACAGAGGTCGAAGTACAGGATCGTGCAGGTATGCTCTCATCCGTGTCAATGATGAACAGGGCCGCTCTGCGCAGTTCAGTGTCGGCTGAAGCTGTTACAGGGGTTGAAGTACAGGATCGCCGAGGCATGGTTACATCTGTGTCGATGATGCACAGGCGCACTATGCGCGGTTCGGTGTCGGCTGAAACTGTTACAGGGGTTGAAGTACAGGATCGCAGACGCATGGTCGTATCCGTGGCAATGATGCACAAGACCCCTCTGCGCGGTTCAGTGTCGTTTGAAACTGGTATTGGGATCAATATACACGACAGCAGAGGCATGGTCATATCCGTGTCAATGATGCACATGACCGCTCTGCGCGGTTGACTGTCGGCTGAGGGTGTTACAGAGGTCGAAGTACAGGATCGTGCAGGCATCCTCTCATCCGTGTCAAAGATGTACGGGACCGCTCTGCACGGTTGCACGGTTCAGTGTCGGCTGAAACTGATACAGGCGTTGAAATACAGGATCGTGGAAGCATGGTGACATCCGTGTCAAATATGCACAGGGCCACTCTGCGCTGTTCGGTGTCGGCTGAAACTGTTACAGGGGTTGAAGGACACAATCGTGGAGGCGTGGTCACATCCGTGTCATTGATGTACACGGCCTCTCATCGCGGTTCGGTGTCGGCTGAAACTGTTACAAGCGTCGAAGTACAGAATCTTGGAGGCATGGTCACATCCGTGTCGATGACGCACAGGGCTGTTCTGCGCGGTTCGGTGTCGGCTGAAGCTGTTACAGGGTTTGAAGTACAGGATCGTGGAGGCATGGTCACGTCCGTGTCAATGATGGACAGGGCCGCTCTGCGCGGGTCAGTGTCGGCTGAAGCTGTTACCGGGGTTGAAGTAGAGGATCGCGAATGCATGATCACATCCGTGTGTATGATCCACAGGCCCGCTATGCGCGGTTCTGTGTCGGCTGAAACTGTTACAGGGGTTGAAGTACAGGATCGTGGAGGCATGGTGACATCCGTGTCAATGATATACAGGGCCGTTCTGTGCGGTTCGGTGTCGGCTGAAACTGTTACATTGATCGAAATACAGGATCGCGGAGTCATGGTCACAACCGTGTCAATGATGCAAAGGAGTGCTCTGCGCGTTTCAGTGCCAGCTGAAACTGTTACTGAGGTCGAAGTACAGGATCGCGGAGGCATTGTGACATCCATGTCAATGATGCACAGGGCCGCTTTGCGCGGTTCAGTGTCGGCTGAAGCTGTTTAGGGGTTTAAGTACAGGATCGCGGAAGCATGGTCACATCCGTGTCGATGATGCACTGGGCCGCTCTGCGCGGTTCGGTGTCGGCTGAAACTGCTACAGTGATCTTAATACAGGATCGCGGAGGCATCGTCACATCCTCGTCAGTGACACAGGGCCTATCTGCGCGATTCGGTGTAGGCTGAAACTGTTAAAAGGATAGAAATACAGGATCGCGGTGGCATAGTCGCATCCGTGTGGATGATGCACAGGACCGCTCTGCGCGGTTCACTGTCGGCTTAAGGTGGTTACAGAGGTCGAAGTACAGGATCGTGCAGGCATGCTCTCATCCGTGTCAATGATGCACAGGGCCGTTCTGCGCAGTTCAGTGTCGGCTGAAGCTGTTACAGGGGTTGAAGTACAGGATCGCCGAGGCATGGTTACATCCGTGTCGATGATGCACAGGCCTGCTATGCGCGGTTCGGTGTCGGCTGAAACTGTTACAGGGGTTGAAGGACAGGATTGTGGAGGCATGGTCACATCCGTGTCAATGATGTACACGGCCTCTCTGCGCGGTTCGGTGTCCCCTGAAACTATTACAGGCGTCAAAGAACAGGATCTCGGAGGCATGGTCACATCCGTGTCGATGACGCACAGGGCTGTTCTGCGCGGTTCGGTGTCGGCTGAAAATGTTACAGGGGTTGAAGTACAGGGTCGCGGGGGCATGGTCACATCCATGTGTATGATGCACAGGCCCTCTCTGCGCGGTTAGGTGTCGGCTGAAACTGTTACAGGGGTCGCGGTACAGGATCGTGGAGGCGTGGTCACATCCGTGTGGATGATGCACAGGGCCGCTCTGCGCGGTTCAGTGTCGGCTGAAGCTGTTACAGGGGTTGAAGTACAGGACTGCGGACGCATGGTCATATCCGTGTCAATGATGCACAGGACCCCTCTGCGCGGTTCAGTGTCGGCTGAAACTGCTACTGAAGTCGATATACAGGATCGTGGAGGCATGGTCACATCCATGTCAGTGATGCACAGCGCCGCTCTGTGCGGTTCTGTTGGCTGAAGCTTTTACAGGGGTTGAAGTACAGGATCGCGGAGGCATGTTCACATCCGTGTGGATGATGCACAGACCCGCTCTGCGCGGTTCGGTGTCGGCTGAAACTGTTACAGGGGTTGAAGTACAGGATCGTGGAGGCATGGACATATCCGTGTCAATGATGCACAGGAACGCTCTGCGCGGTTTTGAGTCGGCTGAAACTGTTGCAGGTGTTGATGGACTGGATCGTGGAGGCATGGTCACATCCGTGTAAATGATGTACACGGCCGCTCTGCGCGGTTCGGTGTCGGCTGAAACTGTTACAGGGGTTGAAGTACAGGATCATGGAGGCATGGTCATATCCGTGTTATTGATGCACAGAACCTCTCTGCGCGGTTCAGTGTCGGATGAAACTGGTACTGGGGTCAAAATGCAGGACCGCGGAGGCACGGTCATATCCGTGTCCATGATGCACAGGAATCCTCTGCGCGGTTCAGTGTCAGCTTGAACTATTACAGGCGTTGAAGTATAGGATCGCGGGGGCATGGTAACATCCGTGTGTATGATGCACAGGCCCGCTCTGCGAGGTTAGGTGTCGGCTGAAACTGTTACAGGTGTTGAGGTACAGGATAGTGGAGGCTTGGTCACATCCGTGTCAATAATGCACAGGGACTCTCTGCGCGGTTCAGTGTCGGCTGAAACTGTTACAGGCGTCGAAGTACAGGATCTCAGAGGCATGGTCACATCCGTGTCGATGACGCACAGGGCTGTTCTGCGCGGTTCGGCGTCGGCTGAAACTGTTACACGGGTTGAAATACAGGATCGTGGAGGCATTGTCATATCCGTGTCAATGAGGCACGGGAACCCTCTGCGCGGTTCAGTGTGGGCTTAAACTGTTACAGGCGTTGAAGTACAGGATCGTGGAGGCATGGTCACATCCGTGTCAATGATGCCCAGGGCCGCTCTGCGCGGTTCGGTGCCGGATGAAACTGTTACAGGGGTTGAAGGACAGGATCGTGGAGGCATGGTCACATCTGTGTCGATGATGCACACGACCGCTCTGCGCGGTTGACTGTCGGCTGAAGGTGTTTCAGAGGTCGAAGTACAGGATTGTGCATGCATGCTCACATCCATGTCAATGATGCAAAGGGCCGCTCTGCGCGGTTCAGTATCGGCTGAAGCTGTTACAGGGGTTGAAGTACAGGATCGCCGAGGCATGGTCACATCCGTGTCGATGATGCACACGTCCGCTCTCCGCGGTTCGGTGTCGGCTGAAACTGAAGCTGTTACAGGGGTTGAAGTATAGGATCGCGGAGGCATGGTCACATCCGTATTCGATGATGCACAGGGCCACTATGCGCGGATCGCTGTCAGCTGAAACTGCTGAAGCGTTCGCACTACAGGATCGCGGAGGCACGGTCACATCCGTGTAAATAATGCACAGGGCCGCTTTGCGCGGTTCAGTGTCGGCTGAAGCAGTTTAGGGGTTTAAGTGCAGGATCGCGGAAGCATGGTCACATCCGTGTCGATGATGCACTGGGCCGCTCTGCGCGGTTCGGTGTCGGCTGAAACTGCTACAGTGATCTTAATACAGGATCGCGGAGGCATCGTCACATCCGCGTCAATGACACAGGGCCTATCTGCGCGATTCGGTGTAGGCTGAAACTGTTACAAGGATAGAAATAAAGGATCACGGTGGCATAGCCACATCCGTGTCGATGATGCACAGGACCGCTCTGCGCGGTTCACTGTCGGCTGAAGGTGTTACAGAGGTCGAAGTACAGGATCGTGCAGGCATGCTCTCATCCGTGTCAATGATGCACAGGGCCGCTCTGCGCAGTTCAGTGTCGGCTGAAGCTGTTACAGGGGTTGAAGTACAGGATCGTGTAGGCATGGTCACATCCGTGTCAATGATGCACAGGGCCGCTCTGCGCGGTTTGGTGTCGGCTGAATCTTTTACAGGTGTTCAAGTACAGGATCGCGGAGGCATGGTCACATCCGTGTCAATGATGGACAGGGCCGCTCTGCGCGGGTCAGTGTCGGCTGAAGCTGTTACCGGGGTTGAAGTAGAGGATCGCGAATGCATGATCACATCCGTGTGTATGATCCACAGGCCCGCTATGCGCGGTTCTGTGTCGGCTGAAACTGTTACAGGGGTTGAAGTACAGGATCGTGGAGGCATGGTGACATCCGTGTCAATGATGTACAGGGCCGTTCTGTGCGGTTCGGTGTCAGCTGAAACTGTTACATTGATCGAAATACAGGATCGCGGAGTCATGGTCACATCCGCGTCAATGATGCACACGGCCACTCTGCGCGGACCGGTGTCGCCGGAAACGGTTACAGGGTTGAAGTACAGGATCGTGAAGGCATGGTCACATCCGTGTCAATGATGTGCAGGGCAGCTCTGCGCGATTCAGTCTCGGCTGAAACTGGTACTGGGGTCGAAATACAGGACTGCGGGGGCATGGTCACAACCGTGTCAATGATGCAAAGGAGTGCTCTGCGCGTTTCAGTGCCAGCTGAAACTGTTACTGAGGTCGAAGTACAGGATCGCGGAGGCATTGTGACATCCATGTCAATGATGCACAGGGCCGCTTTGCGCGGTTCAGTGTCGGCTGAAGCTGTTTAGGGGTTTAAGTACAGGATCGCGGAAGCATGGTCACATCCGTGTCGATGATGCACTGGGCCGCTCTGCGCGGTTCGGTGTCGGCTGAAACTGCTACAGTGATCTTAATACAGGATCGCGGAGGCATCGTCACATCCTCGTCAGTGACACAGGGCCTATCTGCGCGATTCGGTGTAGGCTGAAACTGTTAAAAGGATAGAAATACAGGATCGCGGTGGCATAGTCGCATCCGTGTCGATGATGCACAGGACCGCTCTGCGCGGTTCACTGTCGGCTTAAGGTGGTTACAGAGGTCGAAGTACAGGATCGTTCAGGCATGCTCTCATCCGTGTCAATGATGCACAGGGCCGTTCTGCGCAGTTCAGTGTCGGCTGAAGCTGTTACAGGGGTTGAAGTACAGGATCGCCGAGGCATGGTTATATCCGTGTCGATGATGCACAGGCCTGCTATGCGCGGTTCGGTGTCGGCTGAAACTGTTACAGGGGTTGAAGGACAGGATTGTGGAGGCATGGTCACATCCGTGTCAATGATGTACACGGCCTCTCTGCGCGGTTCGGTGTCCCCTGAAACTATTACAGGCGTCAAAGAACAGGATCTCGGAGGCATGGTCACATCCGTGTCGATGACGCACAGGGCTGTTCTGCGCGGTTCGGTGTCGGCTGAAAATGTTACAGGGGTTGAAGTACAGGATCGCGGGGGCATGGTCACATCCATGTGTATGATGCACAGGCCCTCTCTGCGCGGTTAGGTGTCGGCTGAAACTGTTACAGGGGTCGCGGTACAGGATCGTGGAGGCGTGGTCACATCCGTGTGGATGATGCACAGGGCCGCTCTGCGCGGTTCAGTGTCGGCTGAAGCTGTTACAGGGGTTGAAGTACAGGACTGCGGACGCATGGTCATATCCGTGTCAATGATGCACAGGACCCCTCTGCGCGGTTCAGTGTCGGCTGAAACTGCTACTGAAGTCGATATACAGGATCGTGGAGGCATGGTCACATCCATGTCAGTGATGCACAGCGCCGCTCTGTGCGGTTCTGTTGGCTGAAGCTTTTACAGGGGTTGAAGTACAGGATCGCGGAGGCATGTTCACATCCGTGTGGATGATGCACAGACCCGCTCTGCGCGGTTCGGTGTCGGCTGAAACTGTTACAGGGGTTGAAGTACAGGATCGTGGAGGCATGGACATATCCGTGTCAATGATGCACAGGAACGCTCTGCGCGGTTTTGAGTCGGCTGAAACTGTTGCAGGTGTTGATGGACTGGATCGTGGAGGCATGGTCACATCCGTGTAAATGATGTACACGGCCGCTCTGCGCGGTTCGGTGTCGGCTGAAACTGTTACAGGGGTTGAAGTACAGGATCATGGAGGCATGGTCATATCCGTGTTATTGATGCACAGAACCTCTCTGCGCGGTTCAGTGTCGGATGAAACTGGTACTGGGGTCAAAATGCAGGACCGCGGAGGCACGGTCACATCCGTGTCCATGATGCACAGGAATCCTCTGCGCGGTTCAGTGTCAGCTTGAACTATTACAGGCGTTGAAGTATAGGATCGCGGGGGCATGGTAACATCCGTGTGTATGATGCACAGGCCCGCTCTGCGAGGTTAGGTGTCGGCTGAAACTGTTACAGGTGTTGAGGTACAGGATAGTGGAGGCTTGGTCACATCCGTGTCAATAATGCACAGGGACTCTCTGCGCGGTTCAGTGTCGGCTGAAACTGTTACAGGCGTCGAAGTACAGGATCTCAGAGGCATGGTCACATCCGTGTCGATGACGCACAGGGCTGTTCTGCGCGGTTCGGCGTCGGCTGAAACTGTTACAGGGGTTGAAATACAGGATCGTGGAGGCATTGTCATATCCGTGTCAATGATGCACGGGAACCCTCTGCGCGGTTCAGTGTGGGCTTAAACTGTTACAGGCGTTGAAGTACAGGATCGTGGAGGCATGGTCACATCCGTGTCAATGATGCCCAGGGCCGCTCTGCGCGGTTCGGTGCCGGATGAAACTGTTACAGGGGTTGAAGGACAGGATCGTGGAGGCATGGTCACATCTGTGTCGATGATGCACACGACCGCTCTGCGCGGTTGACTGTCGGCTGAAGGTGTTTCAGAGGTCGAAGTACAGGATTGTGCAGGCATGCTCACATCCATGTCAATGATGCAAAGGGCCGCTCTGCGCGGTTCAGTATCGGCTGAAGCTGTTACAGGGGTTGAAGTACAGGATCGCCGAGGCATGGTCACATCCGTGTCGATGATGCACACGTCTGCTCTCCGCGGTTCGGTGTCGGCTGAAACTGAAGCTGTTACAGGGGTTGAAGTATAGGATCGCGGAGGCATGGTCACATCCGTATTCGATGATGCACAGGGCCACTCTGCGCGGATCGCTGTCAGCTGAAACTGCTGAAGCGTTCGCACTACAGGATCGCGGAGGCACGGTCACATCCGTGTAAATAATGCACAGGACCGCTCTTCGCGGTTCAGTGTAGGCTGAAGCTGTTACAGGGGTTGAAGGACAGGACCGCGGGGGCATGGTCATATCCTTGTCAATGATGCACATGAACGCTCTCCGCGGTTCAGTGTCGGCTGAAATTGTTACAGGCGTTGAAGTACAGGATCGTGTAGGCATGGTCACATTCGTGTCAATGATGCACAGAGTCGCTCTGCGCGGTTCGGTGTCGCTGAAACTCTTGCAGAGGCCGAAGTACAGGATAGTGGAGGCATAGTGACATCGATGTCAATGATGCACAGGGCCGCTTTGCGCGGTTCAGTGTCGGCTGAAGCAGTTTAGGGGTTTAAGTGCAGGATCGCGGAAGCATGGTCACATCCGTGTCGATGATGCACTGGGCCGCTCTGCGCGGTTCGGTGTCGGCTGAAACTGCTACAGTGATCTTAATACAGGATCGCGGAGGCATCGTCACATCCGCGTCAATGACACAGGGCCTATCTGCGCGATTCGGTGTAGGCTGAAACTGTTACAAGGATAGAAATAAAGGATCACGGTGGCATAGCCACATCCGTGTCGATGATGCACAGGACCGCTCTGCGCGGTTCACTGTCGGCTGAAGGTGTTACAGAGGTCGAAGTACAGGATCGTGCAGGCATGCTCTCATCCGTGTCAATGATGCACAGGGCCGCTCTGCGCAGTTCAGTGTCGGCTGAAGCTGTTACAGGGGTTGAAGTACAGGATCGTGTAGGCATGGTCACATCCGTGTCAATGATGCACAGGGCCGCTCTGCGCGGTTTGGTGTCGGCTGAATCTTTTACAGGTGTTCAAGTACAGGATCGCGGAGGCATGGTCACATCCGTGTCAATGATGCCCAGGACCGATCTGCGCGGTTCAGTGTAGGCTGAAACTGTTACAAGGATAGAAATACAGGATCGCGGTGGCATAGTCACATCCGTGTCGATGATGCACAGGACCGCTCTGCGCGGTTCGGTGTCGGCTGAAACTGTTGCAGAGGCCGAAGTACAGGGTCGCGGAAGCATGGTCACATCCGTATCGATGATGCACTGGGCCGCTCCGCGCGGTTCGGTGTCGGCTGAAACTGCTACAGTGATCTTAATACAGGATCGCGGAGGCATCGTCACATCCGCGTCAATGACACAGGGCCACTGCGCGATTCGGTGTAGGCTGAAACTGTTACAAGGATAGAAATACAGGATCGCGGTGGCATAGTCACATCCGTGTCGATGATGCACAGGACCGCTCTGCGCGGTTGACTGTCGGCTGAGGGTGTTACAGAGGTCGAAGTACAGGATCGTGCAGGCATCCTCTCATCCGTGTCAAAGATGTACGGGACCGCTCTGCACGGTTGCACGGTTCAGTGTCGGCTGAAACTGATACAGGCGTTGAAGTACAGGATCGTGGAGGCATGGTGACATCCGTGTCAATGATGCACAGGGCCACTCTGCGCTGTTCGGTGTCGGCTGAAACTGTTACAGGGGTTGAAGGACAGGATCGTAGAGGCATGGTCACATCCGTGTCATTGATGTACACGGCCTCTCATCGCGGTTCGGTGTCGGCTGAAACTGTTACAAGCGTCGAAGTACAGAATCTTGGAGGCATGGTCACATCCGTGTCGATGACGCACAGGGCTGTTCTGCGCGGTTCGGTGTCGGCTGAAGCTTTTACAGGGGTTGAAGTACAGGATCGTGGAGGCATGGTTATATCCGTGTCAAAGATGGACAGGGCTGCTCTGCGCGGTTCATTGTCGGATGAACTTTTACAGCCGTCGAAGTACAGGATCTCGGAGGCATGGTCACATCCGTGTCGATGACGAACAGGGCCGTTCTGCGCGGTTCAGTGTCGGCTGAAGCTGTTACAGGGATTGAAGTAGAGGATCGCGAAGGCATGGTCACATCCGTGTGTATGAACCACAGGCCCGCTATGCGCGGTTCTGTGTCGGCTGAAACTGTTACAGGGGTTGAAGTACAGGATGTGGAGGCATGGTCACATCCGTGTCAATGATGCACGGGGCTGCTCTGCGCGGTTGGGTGTCGGCTGAAACTTTTTCAGGGGTTGAAAGACAGGATCATGGAAGCATGGTCACATCTGTGTCAATGACGTACACGGCCGCTCTGCGCGGTTCGGTGTCGGCTGAAACTGTTACATTGATCGAAATACAGGATCGCGGAGTCATGGTCACATCCGCGTCAATGATGCACACGGCCGCTCTGCGCGGTTCAGTGCCGGCTGAAACTGTTACTGAGGTCGAAGTACAGGATCGCTGAGGCATGGTCACATCCATGTCGATGATGCACACGTCCGCTCTCCGCGGTTCGGTGTCGGCTGAAACTGAAGCTGTTACAGGGGTTGAAGTACAGGATCGCGGAGGCATGGTCACATCCGTATTCGATGATGCACAGGGCCACTCTGCGCGGATCGCTGTCAGCTGAAACTGCTGAAGCGTTCGCACTACAGGATCGCGGAGGCATGGTCACATCCGTGTAAATAATGCACAGGACCGCACTTCGCGGTTCAGTGTAGGCTGAAGCTGTTACAGGGGTTGAAGGACAGGACCGCGGGGGCATGGTCATATCCTTGTCAATGATGCACATGAACGCTCTCCGCGGTTCAGTGTCGGCTGAAACATTTGCGGGTGTTGAAGTACAGGATCGCGGAGACATGGTCACATCCGTGTCAATGATGCCCAGGACCGCTCTGCGCGGTTCAGTGCAGGCTGAAACTCTTACTGGGGTCTAAGTACAAGATCGTGAAGGCATGGTCACATCCATGTCAATGATGTACAGGGCCGCTCTGCGCGGTTCGGTGTCGGCTGAAACTGTTGCAGAGGCCGAAGTACAGGATTGTGGAGGCATAGTGACATCGATGTCAATGATGCACAGGGCCGCTTTGCGCGGTTCAGTGTCGGCTGAAGCTGTTTAGGGGTTTAAGTGCAGGATCGCGGAAGCATGGTCACATCCGTGTCGATGATGCACTGGGCCGCTCTGCGCGGTTCGGTGTCGTCTGAAGCTGTTACAGGGGTTGAAGCACAGGATCGTGGAGGCAGGGTCACATCCGTGTCAATGATGGACAGGGCCGCTCTGCGCGGTTCAGTGTCGGATGAAACTTTTACAGGCGTCGAAGTACAGGATCTCGAAGGCATGGTCACATCCGTGTCAGTTATGCACAGGGCCGCTCTGCTCGTTTCGATGTCGGCTAAACTGTTACAGGGGTTGAAGGACAGGATCGTGGAGGCTTGGTCACATCCGTGTCAATGATGTACACGGCCGATCTGCGCGGTTCGGTGGCGGCTGAAACGGTTACAGGGGTTGAAGTACAGGATCGTGGAGGCATGGTCCCATCCTTTTCAATGACGCACAGGGCCGCTCAGGGCGGTTCGGTGTCGCCTGAAACTGTTATAATTGTTGAAGTACAGGATCGTGGAGGTATGGTCACATCCGTGTCGATGATGCATGGGGCCGCTCTGCGCGGTTCGGTACCTTCTGAAACTGCACAAGGGGTCGCAGTACAGGATCGCAGAGGCATGTTCACATCCGTGCCAATGATGCACAGGACCGCTCTGCGCGGTTCAGTGTAGGTTGAAGCTGTTACAGAGGTCGAAGTAAAGGATCGCGGAGACATGGTGACATCCGTGTCGATGGTGCACAGGGCCGCATTGCGCGGTTCGGTGTCGGCTGAAACTGTTACAGGGGTTGAAGTACAGGATCGTGGCGGCATGGTCACGTCCGTGTCAATGATGCACAGAACCTCTCTGCGCGGTTCAGTGTCAGCTGAAACTGGTACTGGGGTCGAAATACAGGACCGCGGAGGCACGGTCACATCCGTGTCAATGATGCACAGGAACGCTCTGCGCGGTTCAGTGTCGGCTTAAGCTGTTACAGGCGTTGAAGTACAGGATCGTGGAGGCATGGTCACATCCGTGTCAAAGATGCCCAGGGCCGCTCTGCGCTGTTCGGTGTCGGCTGAAACTGTTACAGGGGTTGAAGGACAGGATCGTGGAGGCATGGTCACATCCGTGTCATTGATGTACACGGCCTCTCCTGGCGGTTCGGTGTCGGCTGAAACTGTTACAAGCGTCGAAGTAGAGAATCTCGGAGGCATGGTCACATCCGTGTCGATGACGCACAGGGCTGTTCTGCGCGGTTAAAAGTCGGCTGAAGCTTTTACAGGGGTTGCAGTACAGGATCGTGGAGGCATGGTGACATTCGTGTCAATGATGTACAGGGCCGCTCTTCGCGGTTCGGTGTCGGCTGAAACTGTTACATTGATCGAAATACAGGATCGCGGAGTCATGGTCACATCCGCGTCAATGATGCACACGGCCGCTCTGCGAGGTTCAGTGCCGGCTGAAACTGTTACTGAGGTCGAAGTACAGGATCGCGGAGGCATGGTCACATCCATGTCGATGATGCACACGTCCGCTCTCCGCGGTTCGGTGTCGGCTGAAACTGAAGCTGTTACAGGGGTTGAAGTATAGGATCGCGGAGGCATGGTCACATCCGTATTCGATGATGCACAGGGCCACTCTGCGCGGATCGCTGTCAGCTGAAACTGCTGAAGCGTTCGCACTACAGGATCGCGGAGGCATGGTCACATCCGTGTAAATAATGCACAGGACCGCTCTGCGCGGTTCAGTGTAGGCTGAAACTGTTACAGGCGTTGAAGTACAGGATCGTGTAGGCATGGTCACATTCGAGTCAATGATGCACAGAGTCGCTCTGCGCGGTTCGGTGTCGGCTGAAACATTTACAGGTGTTGAAGTACAGGATCGCGGAGACATGGTCACATCCGTGTCAATGATGCCCAGGACCGCTCTGCGCGGTTCAGTGCAGGCTGAAACTCTTACTGGGGTCTAAGTACAAGATCGTGAAGGCATGGACACATCCATGTCAATAATGTACAGGGCCGCTCTGCGCGGTTCGGTGTCGGCTGAAACTGTTGCAGAGGCCGAAGTACAGGATCGTGGAGGCATAGTGACATCGATGTCAATGATGCACAGGGCCGCTTTGCACGGTTCAGTGTAGGCTGAAGCTTTTTAGGGGTTTAAGTACAGGATCGCGGAAGCATGGTCACATCCGTGTCGATGATGCACTGGGCCGCTCTGCGCTGTTCGGTGACGGCTGAAACTGCTACAGTGATCTTAATACAGGATCGCGGAGGCATCGTCACATCCGCGTCAATGACACAGGGCCTATATGCGCGATTCGGTGTAGGCTGAAACTGTTACAAGGATAGAAATACAGGATCGCGGTGGCATAGTCACATCCGTGTCGATGATGCACAGGGCCGCTCTGCGCGGTTTGGTGTCGGCTGAAACTTTTACAGGTGTTCAAGTACAGGATCGCGGAGGCATGGTCACATCCGTGTCAATGATGCCCAGGACCGATCTGCGCGGTTCAGTGTAGGCTGAAACTGTTACAAGGATAGAAATACAGGATCGCGGTGGCATAGTCACATCCCTGTCGATGATGCACAAGACCGCTCTGCGCGGTTCACTGACGGCTGAAGGTGTTACAGAGGTCGAAGTACAGGATCGTGCAGGCATGCTCTCATCCGTGTCAATGATGCACAGGGCCGCTCTGCGCAGTTCAGTGTCGGCTGAAACTGTTAGAGGGGTTGAAGTACAGGATCGTAGACGCATGTTCACATCCGTGGCAATGATGCACAGGACCCGTCTGCGTGGTTCAGTGTCGTTTGAAACTGGTATTGGGATCGATATACACGACAGCAGAGGCATGGTCACATCCGTGTCAATGATGCACAGGACCGCTCTGCGTGGTTGACTGTCGGCTGAGGGTGTTAGAGAGGTCGAAGTACAGGATCGTGCAGGCATCTTCTCATCCGTGTCAAAGATGTACGGGACCGCTCTGCACGGTTGCACGGTTCAGTGTCGGCTGAAACTGATACAGGCGTTGAAGTACAGGATCATGAAGGCATGGTGACATCCGTGTCAATGATGCGCAGGGCCACTCTGCGCTGTTCGGTGTCGGCTGAAACTGTTACAGGGGTTGAAGGACAGGATCGTGGAGGCATGGTCACATCCGTGTCATTGATGTACACGGCCTCTCCTGGCGGTTCGGTGTCGGCTGAAACTGTTACAAGCGTCGCAGTACAGAATCTCGGAGGCATGGTCACATCCATGTCAGTTATGCACAGGGCCGCTCTGCGCGTTTCGATGTCGGCTAAACTGTTACAGGGGTTGAAGGACAGGATCGTGGAGGCATGGTCACATCCGTGTCAATGATGTACACTGCCGATCTGCGCGGTTCGGTAGCGGCTGAAACGGTTACAGGGGTTGAAGTACAGGATCGTGGGGGCATGGTCACATCCGTGTCAGAGATGCCCAGGGCCGCTCTGCGCGGTTCGGTGTCGGCTGAAACTTACAGGGATCGAAATACAGGATTGTGGAGGCATGGTCCCATCCTTTTCAATGACGCACAGGGCCGCTCAGGGCGGTTCGGTGTCGCCTGAAACTGTTATAATTGTTGAAGTACAGGATCGTGGAGGTATGGTCACATCCGTGTCGATGATGCATGGGGCCGCTCTGCACGGTTCGGTATCTTCTGAAACTGCTCCAGGGGTTGCAGTACAGGATCGCAGAGGCATGTTCACATCCGTGTCAATGATGCGCAGGACCGCTCTGCGCGGTTCAGTGTAGGTTGAAGCTGTTACAGAGGTCGATGTAAAGGATCGCGGAGACATGGTCACGTCCGTGTCCATGATGTACAGAACCTCTCTGCGCGGTTCAGTGTCAGCTGAAACTGGTAGTGGGGTCGAAATACAGGACCGCGGAGGCACGGTCACATCCGTGTCAATGATGCACAGGAACGCTCTGCGCGGTTGAGTGTCGGCTTAAACTGTTACAGGCGTTGAAGTACAGGATCGTGGCGGCATGGTCACATCCGTGTCAATGATGCCCAGGGCCGCTCTGCGCGGTTCGATGCCGTATGAAACTGTTACAGAGGTTGAAGGACAGGATCGTGGAGGAATGGTCACATCTGTGTCAATGATCTACATGGGCACTCTGCGCGGTTCGGTGTCGCCTGAAGCGGTTACAGGGGTTGAAGTACAGGATCGTGCAGGTATGGTCACACCCATGTCGATGATGCGCAGGGCCGCTTTGCGCGGTTCGGTGTCAGCTGAAACTGCTACAGAGGTCGCAGTACAGGATCGCGGAGGCATGGTCACATCCGTGTCAGTAACTTTCTGACGGGCTAGTTGGTACATATTCATTTCTGGAGACTGTGCGCTAAAAAAAAGACGTTCACAGGAGAAAGGAGACAACAGGAAATAAGCGGAACTTTCAACTTTAATGACGACAAAAGAAGCCAGGCGCACTTATATATCACCTGTTATCCAGAGATAAGCTGCATGAGCTAGAGCGCCAACGTAATCACCGAACACGAGAAAGAGCAAAGGGGGATTTTCCAGTGAGATTAAAAACCTATGAAGGTGAACATATCAACATGTGCCGAGGTATGGGCTAACAACAATGCATTATAACATGAGAATACAGATGTGCATGAAAGATGTTAATGAAAAAGAAGTGCGTAACAACATGAAATTATGAATAACAGAAAAATTCCTGACAAAGAAAAGAAGGGAGACGGGGGAAAATCCGTGTAAAGGGCGGCAGAAAAAGTTAAAGGCACATTAAAACTTCTAAAACCAACTAAAATACATACGAGCGAATGGTTTGAGAGATTAGATATAACCGTCCAAATAGGATAGTTAATTCCTAGAAAGGTTAACAGATGGAGTGCTAACGCACTTGTCTTTTCTTAGGTCAATGAAAAAAGCCTCAATTACTTCTCTCTCAGTCTTGTCTAGGGCCTTAGCTAGAAACTTTGTTTCATTAAACTTGGGGTAGCAGTTTTTGCAATTGTTACAGTGTAACAGAAGGTTACTTCCAGATCTGTTCTTCAGGGTGACGTTGTGTTTGCGGGCGCGCTCATTAAAACATTTCCCGGTTTGCCCCACATACACTTTGCCGCACGTCAGGGGGATCTCTTACACAACATTGGCAGTGCATTGGGTGTATACAGTGTGATGTTTGATATTACAGACCTTCTTAACAAGCTTCTTGGTCACCATCGGACATAATTTTGCTAGTTTTCAGGGAGCCGAAAAAACCAGCTTAACCCCGTGACGAGACGCAACTTTCTTCAAATTGTGCGAGAGACTGTGCAGGTAAGGCATTACCTGCACAGCTTTCTGTTCTGTAGTTTTAGCTTGGTCTGAATTTTTCATCTTTTTCAAAAGGTTTTCAGACATGCCGGTGACCAGGTGGCCTGGGTAACCTGCAGATAAAATCTGGTCAGTCTGGGACTGGAAGCTTTCCCCTATATTGTGGGCGCATGATTTTTCTAATGCGGATTTCATGCAAAGGGATACTATGCCACGCTTGACCAGCTTGGAGTGGGCACTGTCATAATTCAAAAGTGGTTTCTTTGAGCGCGGCTGATAAGCCCAACACACATGCGCATTTGTAAATATAAGTTGAAGGTCCAGAAACTGGTGTCGATCATTTTCTGCCCGTTCATGCGTGACACAATGGCACGAAGTAGGCATGCAGGCTTGTGCGTTTTTCCTGAGAAGAAAATTTCTTGCTATCTGGTCTTAGCCGCTTTGACTGCCTTTTCTATTGATTCCAGGTTCATCCCTGCAAACAGTTTTAGTACGGCCCGTTTTTGTCTGAAAGGGTTGAAGTCGACTAGTCTAAAGTTCTTGTCGATGGCTTCAGTGGCTTTTTTGTTGAAGGTATTATTCGGCATGACAACAAATCCACCTTCTTTGTCTGCCTCCAGAACAGCTAGGTCCGACGACTTCATGAATTTGGCAAGGCTATTGAGCGGAGGGTTCTTGCTCGGATGCAATTTGTTGAGGCATGCGACACCTTCCCCAACGATCCGGTCTCTATCTTTGTCATTGACTTTGCAGCCGATTTTTCGTACCATCGCTACCAGAGCCGGGCGGTTCTTCTGAGGCTCAAAACAGTACTTGGGTCCTCTTTGCAAGATGTTCTTGACTCCGCTTGGAAGATCGACGTCACCGAGGGTGGTAACGGTGTTGGCACACTCACTTGGTTGGGCTTTTGGTGGAAGTGATAGCCGCGTTGTCTGCCACAGAAACTCGATGAATCCGGCTGCCAGCTTCTTGTATCCACTGAAGAGGGAGTCGGCCAGCAAAGAATCAGTCCCTTCATAGAGAAGAATTCGGAGCCAGTCATAGTAGTAACGCACCTGACGCCAGGATTCGGATTTCAGAACCTTGCAGATCCTTCGGGAATGGCCCCACGAGGGTTCCAGGCCACCGAAGAGTAATGGAATTTCCCAAGGCACAATTCTCCGCTTCTTGCAGTAAGAAAGAAACCGAGAGAGGCAGGTTGCGACAGCGATTAGATTCACACACAGGGCAGCAGCAGCTTGCCTGGGCTGGTGACAGAGTAAAGAGCCCGGAGTAGGAGAAATGTGATTTAGTAAGTGTCAATGATGCACAGGACAGCTCTGCGCGGTTCAGTGTAGGCTGAAGCTGTAACGGAGGTAGAAGTACAGGATCGCAGAGGCATGGTGACATACGTGTCGATGGTGCACAGGGCCGCTTTGCGCGGTTCGGCGTCGGCTGAAACTGTTACAGGGGTTGAAGTACAGGATCGTGGAGACATTGTCACATCTGTGTCAATGATGTACAGGGCAGCTCTGCGCGATTCGGTGTCGGCTGAAACTGTTAATGGGGTCGAAGTACAAGATCGTGAAGGCATGGTCATATCCATGTCAATGATCCACAGAGCCGCTCAGCGCGGTTCGGTGTCGGCTGAAACTGTTACAGAGGCCGAAGTACAGGATCGTGGAGGCATGGTGACATCCATGTCAATGATGCACAGGGCCGCTCTGATGCGGTTCAGTGTCGGCTGATACTGTTATAGGGGTTGAAGTACAGGATCGCGGAGGCATGGGCACATCCCTGTCGAAGAAGCACAAGGCAGCTCTGCGCGGTTCAATGTCGGCTGAAACTGTTACATGGGTTGAAGTACAGGGTCGTGGAGGTATGGTCACATCCGTGTCAATGAAGCACAGGGCCGCTCTGCGCGGTTCAGTGTCGGCTGAAACTGTTGCAGGCGTCGAAGTACAGGATCTCGGAGGCATGTTCACATCCATGTGGATGATGCACAGGGCCGCTCTGCGCGGTTCAGTGTCGGCTGAAGCTGTTACAAAGGTTGAAGTACAGGATTGCGGAGGCATGGTCTCATCCGTGTGTATGACCCGCTGTGCGCGGTACGGTGTCGGCTAAAACTATTACAGGGGTTGAAGTACAGGATCGTGGAGGCACGGTCATATCCGTGTCAATGATGCACAGGACCCCTCTGCGCGGTTCAGTGTCGGCTGAAACTGGTACTGAAGGCGATATACAGGACCGCGGAGGCATGGCCACATCCGTGTCAATGATGCACAGGAACGCTCTGCGCGGTTTTGTGTCGGCTGAAACTGTTGCAGGTGTTGAAGGACAGGATCGTGGAGGCATGGTCACATCCGTGTCAATGATGTACACGGCCGCTCTGCGCGGCTCGGTGTCGTCTGAAACTGTTACAGGGGTTGAAGTACAGGATCGTGGAGGCATGGTCACATCCGTGTCAATGATGCACAGGGCCGCTCTGCGCGGTTTTGTGTCGGCTGAAACTGTTGCAGGTGTTGAAGTACAGGATCGCGGAGGCATGGTCACATCCGTGTCAATGATGCCCAGGACCGCTCTGCGTGGTTCAGTGTAGGCTGAAGCTTTAACAGAGGTTGAAGTACAGGATCGCGGAGGCATGGTGACATCGGCGTCGATGGTGCACAGGGCCGCTTTGCGCGCTTCGGTATCGGCTGAAACTGTTACAGGGGTTGAAGTACAGGATCGTGCAGGCATAGTCAGATCTGTGTCAGTGATGTACAGGGCCGCTCTGCGCGGTTCGGTGTCGGCTGAAACATTTACAGGTGTTCAAGTACAGGATCGCGGAGGCACGGTCACATCCGTGTCAATGATGCCCAGGACCGATCTGCGCGGTTCAGTGTAGGCTGAAACTGTTACAAGGATAGAAATACAGGATCGCGGTGGCATAGTCACATCCGTGTCGATGATGCACAGGACCGCTCTGCGTGGTTCACTGTCGGCTGAAGGTGTTACAGAGGTCGAAGTACAGGATCGTGCAGGCATGCTCTCATCCGTGTCAATGATGCACAGGGCCGCTCTGCGCAGTTCAGTGTCGGCTGAAACTGTTACAGGGGTTGAAGTACAGGATCGTAGACGCATGTTCACATCCGTGGCAATGATGCACAAGACCCGTCTGCGTGGTTCTGTGTCGTTTGAAACTGGTATTGGGATCGATATACACGACAGCAGAGGCATGGTCACATCCGTGTCAATGATGCACAGGACCGCTCTGCGTGGTTGACTGTCGGCTGAGGGTGTTAGAGAGGTCGAAGTACAGGATCGTGCAGGCATCCTCTCATCCGTGTCAAAGATGTACGGGACCGCTCTGCACGGTTGCACGGTTCAGTGTCGGCAGAAACTGATACAGGCGTTGAAGTACAGGATCATGGAGGCATGGTGACATCCGTGTCAATGATGCGCAGGGCCACTCTGCGCTGTTCGGTGTCGGCTGAAACTGTTACAGGGGTTGATGGACAGGATCGTGGAGGCATGGTCACATCCGTGTCATTGATGTACACGGCCTCTCCTCGCGGTTCGGTGTCGGCTGAAACTGTTACAAGCGTCGAAGTACAGAATCTCGGAGGCATGGTCACATCCGTGTCGATGACGCACAGGGCTGTTCTGCGCGTTTCGATGTCGGCTAAACTGTTACAGGGGTTGAAGGACAGGATCGTGGAGGCATGGTCACATCCGTGTCAATGATGTACACGGCCGATCTGCGCGGTTCGGCGGCGGCTGAAACGGTTACAGGGGATGAAGTACAGGATCGTGGGGGCATGGTCACATCCGTGTCAGTGATGCCCAGGGCCGCTCTGCGCGGTTCGGTGTCGGCTGAAACTTACAGGGATCGAAATACAGGATCGTGGAGGCATGGTCCCATCCTTTTCAATGACGCACAGGGCCGCTCAGGGCGGTTCGGTGTCACCTGAAACTGTTATAATTGTTGAAGTACAGGATCGTGGAGGTATGGTCACATCCGTGTCGATGATGCATGGGGCCGCTCTGCGCGGTTCGGTATCTTCTGAAACTGCTCCAGGGGTCGCAGTACAGGATCGCAGAGGCATGTTCACATCCGTGCCAGTGATGCACAGGACCGCTCTGCGCGGTTCAGTGTAGGTTGAAGCTGTTACAGAGGTCGAAGTAAAGGATCGCGGAGACATGGTGACATCCGTGTCGATGGTGCACAGGGCCGCATTGCGCGGTTCGGTGTCGGCTGAAACTGTTACAGGGGTTGAAGTACAGGATCGTGGAGGCATGGTCACGTCCGTGTCAATGATGCACAGAACCTCTCTGCGCGGTTCAGTGTCAGCTGAAACTGGTACTGGGGTCGAAATACAGGACCGCGGAGGCACGGTCACATCCGTGTCAATGATGCACAGGAACGCTCTGCGCGGTTCAGTGTCGGCTGAAGCTGTTACAGGGGTTGAAGTACAGGATCGTGGAGGCATGGTGACATCCGTGTAAATGATGTACAGGGCCGCTCTGCGCGGTTCGGTGTCGGCTGAAACTGTTACATTGATCGAAATACAGGATCGCGGAGTCATGGTCACATCCGCGTCAATGATGCACACGGCCGCTCTGCGAGGTTCAGTGCCGGCTGAAACTGTTACTGAGGTCGAAGTACAGGATCGCGGAGGCATGGTCACATCCATGTCGATGATGCACACGTCCGCTCTCCGCGGTTCGGTGTCGGCTGAAACTGAAGCTGTTACAGGGGTTGAAGTATAGGATCGCGGAGGCATGGTCACATCCGTATTCGATGATGCACAGGGCCACTCTGCGCGGATCGCTGTCAGCTGAAACTGCTGAAGCGTTCGCACTACAGGATCGCGGAGGCATGGTCACATCCGTGTAATTAATGCACAGGTCCGCTCTGCGCGGTTCAGTGTAGGCTGAAGCTGTTACAGGGTTTGAAGGACAGGACCGCGGGGGCATGGTCATATCCTTGTCAATGATGCACATGAACGCTCTCCGCGGTTCAGTGTCGGCTGAAACTATTACAGGCGTTGAAGTACAGGATCGTGTAGGCATGGTCACATCCGTGTCAATGATGCCCAGGACCGCTCTGCGCGGTTCAGTGCAGGCTGAAACTCTTACTGGGGTCTAAGTACAAGATCGTGAAGGCATGGACACATTCATGCTAGTAATGTACAGGGCCGCTCAGCGCGGTTCGGTGTCGGCTGAAACTGTTGCAGAGGCCGAAGTACAGGATCGTGGAGGCATAGTGACATCGATGTCAATGATGCACAGGGCCGCTTTGCACCGTTCAGTGTCGGCTGAAGCTGTTTAGGGGTTTAAGTACAGGATCGCGGAAGCATGGTCACATCCGTGTCGATGATGCACTGGGCCGCTCTGCGCGGTTCGGTGTCGGCTGAAACTGCTACAGTGATCTTAATACAGGATCGCGGAGGCATCGTCACATCCGCGTCAATGACACAGGGCCTATATGCGCGATTCGGTGTAGGCTGAAACTGTTACAAGGATAGAAATACAGGATCGCGGTGGCATAGTCACATCCCTGTCGATGATGCACAGGACCGCTCTGCGCGGTTCACTGTCGGCTGAAGGTGTTACAGAGGTCGAAGTACAGGATCGTGCAGGCATGCTCTCATCCGTGTCAATGATGCACAGGGCCGCTCTGCGCAGTTCACTGTCGGCTGAAACTGTTACAGGGGTTGAAGTACAGGATCGTAGACGCATGTTCACATCCGTGGCAATGATGCACAAGACCCGTCTGCGTGGTTCAGTGTCGTTTGAAACTGGTATTGGGATCGATATACACGACAGCAGAGGCATGGTCACATCCGTGTCAATGATGCACAGGACCGCTCTGCGTGGTTGACTGTCGGCTGAGGGTGTTAGAGAGGTCGAAGTACAGGATCGTGCAGGCATCTTCTCATCAGTGTCAAAGATGTACGGGAACGCTCTGCACGGTTGCACGGTTCAGTGTCGGCTGAAACTGATACAGGCGTTGAAGTACAGGATCATGAAGGCATGGTCACATCCGTATTCGATGATGCACAGGGCCGCTTTCCGCGGATCGCTGTCAGCTGAAACTGCTGAAGTGTTCGCACTACAGGATCGCGGAAGCATGGTCACATCTGTGTCAATGATGCACAGGACCGCTCTGCGCGGTTCAGTGTCGGCTGAAACTGTTGGAGGCATTGAGCTACAGGATCGTGGAGGCATGATCACATCCGTGTCAATGATGTACACGGCCGCTCTGCGCGGTTCGGTGGCGGCTGAAACTGTTACAGGGGTTGAAGTACAGTATCGTGGAGGCATGGTCACAGCCGTGTCAATGATGTACACGGCCGCTCTGCGCGGTTCGATGGCGGCTGAAACTGTTACAGGGGTTGAAGTACAGGATCGTGGAGGCATGGTCACATCCGTGTCAGTTATGCACAGGGCCGCTCTGCGCGGTTCGGTGTCGGCTTAAACTGTTACAGGGGTTGAAGGACAGGATCGTGGAGGCATGGTCACATCCGTGTCAGTTATGCACATGGACGCTCTGCACGTTTCAGTGTCGGCTGAAACTTACAGGGATCGAAATACAGGACCGTGGAGGCATGGTCCCATCCGTTTCAATGACGCACAGGGCCGCTCAGCGCGGTTCGGTGTCGCCTGAAACTGTTATAATCGTTGAAGTACAGGATCGTAGAGGTATGGTCACATCCGTGTCGATGATGCATGGGGCCGCTCTGCGCGGTTCAGTGTAGGTTGAAGCTGTTCCAGAGGTCGAAGTAAAGGATCGCGGAGGCATGGTGACATCCGTGTCGATGGTGCACAGGGCCGCTTTGCGCGGTTCGGTGTCGGCTGAAACTGTTACAGGGGTTGAAGTACATGATCGTGGAGGCATGGTCACGTCCGTGTCAATGATGCACAGAACCTCTCTGCGCGGTTCAGTGTCGGCTTAAACTGGTACTGGGCTCGAAATACAGGACCGCGGAGGCACGGTCACATCCGTGTCAATGATGCACAGGAACGCTCTGCGCGGTTCAGTGTCGGCTTAAACTGTTACAGGCGTTGAAGTACAGGATCGTGGAGACATGGTCACATCCGTGTCAATGATGCCCAGGGCCGCTCTGCGCGGTTCGATGCCGGATGAAACTGTTACAGAGGTTGAAGGACAGGGTCGTGGAAGCATGGTCACATCTGTGTCAATGATGTACATGGGCGCTCTGCGCGGTTCGGTGTCGCCTGAAACGGTTACAGGGGTTGAAGTACAGGATCGTCCAGGTATGGTCACATCCATGTCGATGATGCACAGGGCCGCTTTTGCGCGTTTCGGTGTGGGCTGAAACTCTTACAGGGGTTGAAGTACAGGATCGTGGAGGCATGTTCACATCCGTATCGATGATGTACAGGGCAGCTCTGCGCGATTCTGTGTCGGCCGAAACTGTTACTGGGGTCGAAGTCAAAGATCGCAGAGGAATGGTAACATCCGTATTCGATGATGCACAGGGCCGCTCTGCGCGGATCGCTGTCAGCTGAAACTGCTGAAGTGTTCGCACTACAGGATCGCGGAAGCATGGTCACATCTGTGTCAATGAGGCACAGGAGCGCTCTGCGCGGTTCAGTGTAGGCTGAAGCTGTTACAGAGGTCGATGTAAATAATCGCGGAGGCATGGTCACATCCATGTCAGTGATGTACAGGGCCGCTCTGCGCGGTTCAGTGTCGGCTGAACCAGCTACAGGGGTCGCATTACAGGATCGAGGAGACATGGTCATATCTGTGTCGATGATGCACAGGGTCGCTCTGCGCGGTTCGGTGTCGGCTAAAACTGTTACAAGGATCGAAATACAGGATCGCGGTGGCATAGTCACATCCGTGTCAATGATGCACAGGACCGCTCTGCGCGGTTGACTATCGGCTGAAGGTGTTACAGAGGCCGAAGTACAGGATCGCGGAGGCATGGTCACATCCGTGTCGATGATACAAAATGCTGCTGTGCGCGGTTCGGTGTAGGCTGAAACTGTTGCAAGGATCGAAATACAGGATCGCGGTGGCATAGTCATATTCGTGTCAATAATGCATAGGAGCGCTCTGCGCGGTTGACTATCGGCTGAAGGTGTTACAGAGGTCGAAGTACAGGCTCGTGCAGGCATGCTCACATCCATGTCAATGATGCACAGGGCCGCTCTGCGCGGTTCAGTGTCGGCTGAAGCTGTTACAGGGGTTGAAGTACAGGATCGCCGAGGCATGGTCACATTCGTGTCGATGATGCACAGGCCCGCTATGCGCGGTTAGTTGTCAGCTGAAACTTACAGGAGTTGAAGTACAGGATCGTTGATGTAAGGTCACATCCCTGTCGATGATGCACAGGGCCGCTTTGCACCGTTCAGTGTCGGCTGAAGCTGTTTAGGGGTTTAAGTACAGGATCGCGGAAGCATGGTCACATCCGTGTCGATGATGCACTGGGCCGCTCTGCGCGGTTCGGTGTCGGCTGAAACTGCTACAGTGATCTTAATACAGGATCGCGGAGGCATCGTCACATCCGCGTCAATGACACAGGGCCTATATGCGCGATTCGTTGTAGGCTGAAACTGTTACAAGGATAGAAATACAGGATCGCGGTGGCATAGTCACATCCCTGTCGATGATGCACAGGACCGCTCTGCGCGGTTCACTGTCGGCTGAAGGTGTTACAGAGGTCGAAGTACAGGATCGTGCAGGCATGCTCTCATCCGTGTCAATGATGCACAGGGCCGCTCTGCGCAGTTCAGTGTCGGCTGAAACTGTTACAGGGGTTGAAGTACAGGATCGTAGACGCATGCTCACATCCGTGGCAATGATGCACAAGACCCGTCTGCGTGGTTCAGTGTCGTTTGAAACTGGTATTGGGATCGATATACACGACAGCAGAGGCATGGTCACATCCGTGTCAATGATGCACAGGACCGCTCTGCGTGGTTGACTGTCGGCTGAGGGTGTTAGAGAGGTCGAAGTACAGGATCGTGCAGGCATCTTCTCATCAGTGTCAAAGATGTACGGGAACGCTCTGCACGGTTGCACGGTTCAGTGTCGGCTGAAACTGATACAGGCGTTGAAGTACAGGATCATGAAGTCATGGTCACATCCGTATTCGATGATGCACAGGGCCGCTCTCCGCGGATCGCTGTCAGCTGAAACTGCTGAAGTGTTCGCACTACAGGATCGCGGAAGCATGGTCACATCTGTGTCAATGATGCACAGGACCGCTCTGCGCGGTTCAGTGTCGGCTGAAACTGTTGGAGGCATTGAGCTACAGGATCGTGGAGGCATGATCACATCCGTGTCAATGATGTACACGGCCGCTCTGCGCGGTTCGGTGGCGGCTGAAACTGTTACAGGGGTTGAAGTACAGTATCGTGGAGGCATGGTCACAGCCGTGTCAATGATGTGCACGGCCGCTCTGCGCGGTTCGATGGCGGCTGAAACTGTTACAGGGGTTGAAGTACAGGATCGTGGAGGCATGGTCACATCCGTGTCAGTTATGCACAGGGCCGCTCTGCGCGGTTCGGTGTCGGCTTAAACTGTTACAGGGGTTGAAGGACAGGATCGTGGAGGCATGGTCACATCCGTGTCAGTTATGCACATGGACGCTCTGCACGTTTCAGTGTCGGCTGAAACTTACAGGGATCGAAATACAGGACCGTGGAGGCATGGTCCCATCCGTTTCAATGACGCACAGGGCCGCTCAGCGCGGTTCGGTGTCGCCTGAAACTGTTATAATCGTTGAAGTACAGGAATCGTAGAGGTATGGTCACATCCGTGTCGATGATGCATGGGGCCGCTCTGCGCGGTTCAGTGTAGGTTGAAGCTGTTCCAGAGGTCGAAGTAAAGGATCGCGGAGGCATGGTGACATCCGTGTCGATGGTGCACAGGGCCGCTTTGCGCGGTTCGGTGTCGGCTGAAACTGTTACAGGGGTTGAAGTACATGATCGTGGAGGCATGGTCACGTCCGTGTCAATGATGCACAGAACCTCTCTGCGCGGTTCAGTGTCGGCTTAAACTGTTACAGGCGTTGAAGTACAGGATCGTGGAGACATGGTCACATCCGTGTCAATGATGCCCAGGGCCGCTCTGCGCGGTTCGATGCCGGATGAAACTGTTACAGAGGTTGAAGGACAGGGTCGTGGAAGCATGGTCACATCTGTGTCAATGATGTACATGGGCGCTCTGCGCGGTTCGGTGTCGCCTGAAACGGTTACAGGGGTTGAAGTACAGGATCGTCCAGGTATGGTCACATCCATGTCGATGATGCACAGGGCCGCTTTTGCGCGTTTCGGTGTGGGCTGAAACTCTTACAGGGGTTGAAGTACAGGATCGTGGAGGCATGTTCACATCCGTATCGATGATGTACAGGGCAGCTCTGCGCGATTCTGTGTCGGCCGAAACTGTTACTGGGGTCGAAGTCAAAGATCGCAGAGGAATGGTAACATCCGTATTCGATGATGCACAGGGCCGCTCTGCGCGGATCGCTGTCAGCTGAAACTGCTGAAGTGTTCGCACTACAGGATCGCGGAAGCATGGTCACATCTGTGTCAATGAGGCACAGGAGCGCTCTGCGCGGTTCAGTGTAGGCTGAAGCTGTTACAGAGGTCGATGTAAATAATCGCGGAGGCATGGTCACATCCATGTCAGTGATGTACAGGGCCGCTCTGCGCGGTTCAGTGTCGGCTGAACCAGCTACAGGGGTCGCATTACAGGATCGAGGAGGCATGGTCATATCTGTGTCGATGATGCACAGGGTCGCTCTGCGCGGTTCGGTGTCGGCTAAAACTGTTACAAGGATCGAAATACAGGATCGCGGTGGCATAGTCACATCCGTGTCAATGATGCACAGGACCGCTCTGCGCAGTTGACTATCGGCTAAAGGTGTTACAGAGGCCGAAGTACAGGATCGCGGAGGCATGGTCACATCCGTGTCGATGATACAAAATGCTGCTGTGCGCGGTTCGGTGTAGGCTGAAACTGTTGCAAGGATCGAAATACAGGATCGCGGTGGCATAGTCATATTCGTGTCAATGATGCACAGGAGCGCTCTGCGCGGTTGACTATCGGCTGAAGGTGTTACAGAGGTCGAAGTACAGGCTCGTGCAGGCATGCTCACATCCATGTCAATGATGCACAGGGCCGCTCTGCGCGGTTCAGTGTCGGCTGAAGCTGTTACAGGGGTTGAAGTACAGGATCGCCGAGGCATGGTCACATTCGTGTCGATGATGCACAGGCCCGCTATGCGCGGTTAGTTGTCAGCTGAAACTTACAGGAGTTGAAGTACAGGATCGTTGATGTATGGTCACATCCCTGTCGATGATGCACAGGACCGCTCTGCGCGGTTCACTGTCGGCTGAAGGTGTTACAGAGGTCGAAGTACAGGATCGTGCAGGCATGCTCTCATCCGTGTCAATGATGCACAGGGCCGCTCTGCGCAGTTCAGTGTCGGCTGAAACTGTTACAGGGGTTGAAGTACAGGATCGTAGACGCATGTTCACATCCGTGGCAATGATGCACAAGACCCGTCTGCGTGGTTCAGTGTCGTTTGAAACTGGTATTGGGATCGATATACACGACAGCAGAGGCATGGTCACATCCGTGTCAATGATGCACAGGACCGCTCTGCGTGGTTGACTGTCGGCTGAGGGTGTTAGAGAGGTCGAAGTACAGGATCGTGCAGGCATCTTCTCATCCGTGTCAAAGATGTACGGGACCGCTCTGCACGGTTGCACGGTTCAGTGTCGGCTGAAACTGATACAGGCGTTGAAGTACAGGATCATGAAGGCATGGTCACTTCCGTATTCGATGATGCACAGGGCCGCTCTGCGCGGATCGCTGTCAGCTGAAACTGCTGAAGTGTTCGCACTACAGGATCGCGGAAGCATGGTCACATCTGTGTCAATGATGCACAGGACCGCTCTGCGCGGTTCAGTGTCGGCTGAAACTGTTGGAGGCATTGAGCTACAGGATCGTGGAGGCATGATCACATCCGTGTCAATGATGTACACGGCCGCTCTGCGCGGTTCGGTGGCGGCTGAAACTGTTACAGGATTTGAAGTACAGTATCGTGGAGGCATGGTCACAGCCGTGTCAATGATGTACACGGCCGCTCTGCGCGGTTCGATGGCGGCTGAAACTGTTACAGGGGTTGAAGTACAGGATCGTGGAGGCATGGTCACATCCGTGTCAGTTATGCACAGGGCCGCTCTGCGCGGTTCGGTGTCGGCTTAAACTGTTACAGGGGTTGAAGGACAGGATCGTGGAGGCATGGTCACATCCGTGTCAGTTATGCACATGGACGCTCTGCACGTTTCAGTGTCGGCTGAAACTTACAGGGATCGAAATACAGGATCGTGGAGGCATGGTCCCATCCGTTTCAATGACGCACAGGGCCGCTCAGCGCGGTTCGGTGTCGCCTGAAACTGTTATAATCGTTGAAGGACAGGGTCGTGGATACATGGTAACATCTGTGTCAATGATGTACATGGGCGCTCTGCGCGGTTCGGTGTCGCCTGAAACGGTTACAGGGGTTGAAGTACAGGATCGTCCAGGTATGGTCACATCCATGTCGATGATGCACAGGGCCGCTTTTGCGCGTTTCGGTGTGGGCTGAAACTCTTACAGGGGTTGAAGTACAGGATCGTGGAGGCATGTTCACATCCGTATCGATGATGTACAGGGCAGCTCTGCGCGATTCTGTGTCGGCTGAAACTGTTACTGGGGTCGAAGTCAAAGATCGCAGAGGAATGGTAACATCCGTATTCGATGATGCACAGGGCCGCTCTGCGCGGATCGCTGTCAGCTGAAACTGCTGAAGTGTTCGCACTACAGGATCGCGGAAGCATGGTCACATCTGTGTCAATGAGGCACAGGAGAGCTCTGCGCGGTTCAGTGTAGGCTGAAGCTGTTACAGAGGTCGATGTAAAGAATCGCGGAGGCATGGTCACATCCATGTCAGTGATGTACAGGGCCGCTCTGCGCGGTTCAGTGTCGGCTGAACCAGCTACAGGGGTCGCATTACAGGATCGAGGAGGCATGGTCACATCCGTGTCGATGATGCACAGTGTCGCTCTGCGCGGTTCGGTGTCGGCTAAAACTGTTACAAGGATCGAAATACAGGATCGCGGTGGCATAGTCACATCCGTGTCAATGATGCACAGGACCGCTCTGCGCGGTTGACTATCGGCTGAAGGTGTTACAGAGGCCGAAGTACAGGATCGCGGAGGCATGGTCACATCCGTGTCGATGATACAAAATGCTGCTGTGCGCGGTTCGGTGTAGGCTGAAACTGTTGCAAGGATCGAAATACAGGATCGCGGTGGCATAGTCATATTCGTGTCAATGATGCATAGGAGCGCTCTCTGCGGTTGACTATCGGCTGAAGGTGTTACAGAGGTCGAAGTACAGGCTCGTGCAGGCATGCTCACATCCATGTCAATGATGCACAGGGCCGCTCTGCGCGGTTCAGTGTCGGCTGAAGCTGTTACAGGGGTTGAAGTACAGGATCGCCGAGGCATGGTCACATTTGTGTCGATGATGCACAGGCCCGCTATGCGCGGTTCGGTGTCTTCTGAAACTGCTACAGGGGTCGCAGTACAGGATCGCGGAGGCATGGTCACATCCGTGTCAGTAACTTTCTGACGGGCTAGTTGGTACATATTCATTTCTGGAGGCTGTGCGCTAAAAAAAAGACGTTCACAGGAGAAAGGAGACAACAGGAAAGAAGCGGAACTTTCAACTTTAATGACGACAAAAGAAGCCAGTCGCACTTATATATCACCTGTTATCCAGAGATAAGCTGCATGAGCTAGAGCGCCAACGTAATGACCGAACTCGAGAAAGAGCAAAGGGGGATTTTTCAGTGAGATTAAAAACCTATGAAGGTGAACATATCAACACGTGCCGAGGTATGGACTAACAACAATGCATTATAACATGAGAATACAGATGTACATGAAAGATGTTAATGAAAAAGAAGAAGTGCGTAACAACATAAAATTATGAATAACAGAAAAATTCCTGACAAACAAAGAAAAGAAGGGGACGGGGGAAAATCCGTGTAAAGGCCGGCAGAAAAAGTTAAAGGCACATTAAAACTTCTAAAACCAACTAAAATACATTCGTGCGAATGGTTTGAGATATTAGATATAACCGTCCAAATAGGATAGTTCATTCCTAGAAAGGTTAACAGATGGAGTGCTAACGCACTTGTCTTTTCTTAGGTCAATGAAAAAAGCCTCAATTACTTCTCTCTCAGTCTTGTCTAGGGCCTTAGCTAGAAACTTTGTTTCATTAAACTTGAGGTAGCAGTTTTTGCAATTGTTACAGTGTAACAGAAGGTTACTTCCAGATCTGTTCTTCAGGGTGACGTTGTGTTTGCGGGCGCGCTCATTAAAACATTTCCCGGTTTGCCCCACATACACTTTGCCGCACATCAGGGGGATCTCTTACACAACATTGGCAGTGCATTGGGTGTATACAGTGTGATGTCTGATATTACAGACCTTCTTAACAAGCTTCTTGGTCACCATCGGACATAATTTTGCTAGTTTTCAGGGAGCCGAAAAAACCAGCTTAACCCCGTGACGAGACGCAACTTTCTTCAAATTGTGCGAGAGACTGTGCAGGTAAGGCATTACCTGCACAGCTTTCTGTTCTGTAGTTTTAGCTTGGTCTGAATTTTTCATCTTTTTCAAAAGGTTTTCAGACATGCCGGTGACCAGGTGGCCTGGGTAACCTGCAGATAAAATCCGGTCAATCTGGGACTGGAAGCTTTCCCCTATATTGTGGGCGCATGATTTTTCTAATGCGGATTTCATGCAAAGGGATACTATGCCACGCTTGACCAGCTTGGAGTGGGCACTGTCATAATTCAAAAGTGGTTTCTTTGAGCACGGCTGATAAGCCCAACACACATGCGCATTTGTAAATATAAGTTGAAGGTCCAGAAACTGGTGTCGATCATTTTCTGCCCGTTCATGCGTGAATTTTAGGCCCCTTGATAAAGAACCAAAGGCCGTGAGAGTTTGATTTATAAGTGTATCTGCGGCACAGTGTGTAGGCACAATAAGGATAAGATAGTCATCGACGTATCGAAAAATACGTGCTATCCCTGTTTCCTTCAAGCTGGCTTCAATGCGACGGTCAAATGACGCCACAAAGATTTCATATTGGACCGGAGCAACTGACGAACCTATACATATTGCCGCCTTTTGTAAGTAAAATTCTTCCCGGAAGCAAATAACAGTAGAATCCAAATAAAACTCTAGGAGGTCCAGAAATTTAACAGTTGTGACACCAGTGGAATTCTGAAACCTGACTTCGCCATATTCTTCCAAACGTTCTCGGACAGCAGAAAATAAAGTGTCGTGAGGCACACAGTAAAATAAGTCCTCAACGTCAATAGAAAACGCGGTGGAGGCTGACACCTTGCCTCTTTCCTGGACCTGCACGACTTCCGTTGAGCTTCGAACGCGGTAAGGGTCACCACCAGCTATCCTGTCCAGCTGGCGCTGAAGGAAGTCGCTCACCACTTTTTGCCACGTATATTTTTCAGACACAATGGCACGAAGTAGGCATGCAGGCTTGTGCGTTTTTCCTGAGAAGAAAATTTCTTGCTATCTGGTCTTAGCCGCTTTGACTGCCTTTTCTATTGATTCCAGGTTCATCCCTGCAAGCAGTTTTAGTACGGCCCGTTTTTGTCTGAAAGGGTTGAAGTCGACTAGTCTAAAGTTCTTGTCGATGGCTTCAGTTGCTTTTTTGTTGAAGGTATCATTCGGCATGACAACAAATCCACCTTCTTTGTCTGCCTCCAGAACAGCTAGGTCCGACGACTTCATGAATTTGGCAAGGCTATTGAGCGGAGGGTTCTTGCTCGGATGCAATTTGTTGAGGCATGCGACACCTTCCCCAACGATCCGGTCTCTATCTTTGTCATTGACTTTGCAGCCGATTTTTTGTACCATCGCTACCAGAGCCGGGCGGTTCTTCTGAGGCTCAAAACAGTACTTGGGTCCTCTTTGCAAGATGTTCTTGACTCCGCTTGGAAGATCGACGTCACCGAGGGTGGTAACGGTGTTGGCACACTCACTTGGTTGGGCTTTTGGTGGAAGTGATAGCCGCGTTGTCTGCCACAGAAACTCGATGGATCCGGCTGCCAGCTTCTTGTATCCACTGAAGAGGGAGTTGGCCAGCAAAGGATCAGTCAATTCATAGAGAAGAATTCGGAGCCAGTCATAGTAGTAACGCACCTGACGCCAGGATTCGGATTTCAGAACCTTGCAGATCCTTCGGGAATGGCCCCATGAGGGTTCCAGGCCACCGAAGAGTAATGGAATTTCCCAGGGCACAATTCTCCGCTTCTTGCAGTAAGAAAGAAACCGAGAGAGGCAGGTTGCGACAGCGATTAGGTTCACACACAGGGCAGCAGCAGCTTGCCTGGGCTGGTGACAGAGTAAAGAGCCCGGAGTAGGAGAAATGTGATTTAGTAAGTGTCAATGATGCACAGGACAGCTCTGCGCGGTTCAGTGTAGGCTGAAGCTGTAACGGAGGTCGAAGTACAGGATCGCGGAGGCATGGTGACATACGTGTAGATGGTGCACAGGGCCGCTTTGCGCGGTTCGGTGTCGGCTGAAACAAGTTACAGGGGTTGAAGTACAGGATCGTGGAGACATTGTCACATCTGTGTCAATGATGTACAGGGCAGCTCTGCGCGATTCGGTGTCGGCTGAAACTGTTAATGGGGTCGAAGTACAAGATCGTGAAGGCATGGTCACATCCATGTCAATGATCCACAGAGCCGCTCAGCGCGGTTCGGTGTCGGCTGAAACTGTTACAGAGGCCGAAGTACAGGATCGTGGAGGCATGGTGACATCCATGTCAATGATGCACAGGGCCGCTCTGATTCGGTTCAGTGTCGGCTGATACTGTTATAGGGGTTGAAGTACAGGATCGCAGAGGCATGGGCACATCCCTGTCGAAGATGCACAAGGCAGCTCTGCGCGGTTCAATGTCGGCTGAAACTGTTACATGGGTTGAAGTACAGGGTCGTGGAGGTATGGTCACATCCGTGTCAATGAAGCACAGGTCCGCTCTGCGCGGTTCAGTGTCGGCTGAAACTGTTGCAGGCGTCGAAGTACAGGATCTCGGAGGCATGTTCACATCCATGTGGATGATGCACAGGGCCGCTCTGCGCGGTTCAGTGTCGGCTGAAGCTGTTACAGGGGTTGAAGTACAGGATTGCGGAGGCATGGTCTCATCCGTGTGTATGACCCGCTGTGCGCGGTACGGTGTCGGCTAAAACTGTTACAGGGGTTGAAGTACAAGGTCGTGGAGGCACGGTCATATCTGTGTCAATGATGCACAGGACCCCTCCGCGCGGTTCAGTGTCGGCTGAAACTGGTACTGAAGTCGATATACAGGACCGCGGAGGCATGGCCACATCCGTGTCAATGATGCACAGGAACGCTCTGCGCGGTTTTGTGTCGGCTGAAACTGTTGCAGGTGTTGAAGGACAGGATCGTGGAGGCATGGTCACGTCCGTGTCAATGATGTACACGGCCGCTCTGCGCGGCTCGGTGTCGGCTGAAACTGTTACAGGGGTTGAAGTACAGGATCGTGGAGGCATGGTCACATCCGTGTCAATGATGCACAGGGCCGCTCTGCGCGGTTTTGTGTCGGCTGAAACTGTTGCAGGTGTTGAAGTACAGGATCGCGGAGGCATGGTCACATCCGTGTCAATGATGCCCAGGACCGCTCTGCGTGGTTCAGTGTAGGCTGAAGCTGTAACAGAGATTGAAGTACAGGATCGCGGAGGCATGGTGACATCGGCGTCGATGGTGCACAGGGCCGCTTTGCGCGCGTCGGTATCGGCTGAAACTGTTACAGGGGTTGAAGTACAGGATCGTAGAGGCATAGTCAGATCTGTGTCAGTGATGTACAGGGCAGCTCTGCGCGATTCGGTGTGTGCTGAAACTGTTACTGGGGTCGAAGTACAAGATCGTGGAGGCATGGTCACATCCATGTCAATGATGTTCAGGTCCGCTCTGCGCGGTTCGGTGTCGGCTGAAACTGTTACAGAGGCCAAAGTACAGGTTCGTTGAGGCATGGTGACATCCATGTCAATGATGCACAGGGCCGCTCCGCGCGGTTCAGTGTCGGCTGAAGCTGTTTAGGGGTTGAAGTACAGTATCGCGGAGGCATGGTCACATCCTTGTCGATAATGCACAGGGCCGCTCTGCGCGGTTCAATGTCAACTGAAACTGTTACAGGCGTCGAAGTACAGGATCACGGAGGCATGGTCACATGCGTGTCGATGACGAACAGGGCCGTTCTGCGCGGTGCGGTGTCGGCTGAAGCTCTTAAATGGGTAGAAGTACAGGATGGCGGAGGCATGGTCACATCCGTGTGTATGATCCACAGGCCCGCTCTGCGCGGTTCGCAGTTGGCTGAAACTGTTACAGGCGTTGAAGTACAGGATCGTGGAGGCATGGTCATATCCGTGTCAATGATGCACAGAACCCCTCTGCGCGGTTCAGTGTCGGCTAAACTGGTACTTGGGTCGAAATACAGGACCGCGGAGGCATGGTCACATCCTTGTCAATGATGCACAGGAACGCTGTCCGCGGTTCAGGGTCGGATGAAGCTGTTTCAGGGGTTGAAGTACAGGACGGGGGGGGGCATGGTCACATCTGTGTGTATGATACACAGGCCCGCTCTGCGCGGTTCGCCGTCGGCTGAAACTGTTACAGGGGTTGAAGTACAGGATCGTGGAGGCATGGTCATATCCGTGTCAATGATGCACAGAACCCCTCTGCGCGATTTAGTGTGGGCTGAAACTGGTATTGGGGTCGAAATACAGGGCCGCGCAGGCATCGTCACATCCGTGTCAATGATGCACAGGGCCGCTCTGCGCGGTTCGGTGTCGGCTGAAACTTTTACAGGGGTTGAAGTGCAGGATCGTGGAGGCATGGTGACATCCGTGTCAATGATGTACAGGGCCGCTCTTCGCGGTTCGGTGTCGGCTGGGCTGCAACTGTTACAGTTATCGAAACACAGGATCGCGGAGGCATGGTCACATCTGCGTCAATGACACAGGGCCGCTGTGTGCGGTTTGTTGTCGCCGGAAACGGTTACAGGTGTTGAAGTACAGGATCGTGGAGGTATGGTCACAGCCATGTCGATGGTGAACAGGGTCGCTCTTCGCGGTTCGGTGTCGGTTGAAACTCTTACAGGGGTCAAAATACAGGGCCGCGCAGGCATCGTCACATCCGTGTCAATGATGCACAGGGCCGCTCTGCGCGGTTCGGTGTCGGCTGAAACTTTTACAGGGGTTGAAGTGCAGGATCGTGGAGGCATGGTGACATCCGTGTCAATGATGTACAGGGCCGCTCTTCGCGGTTCGGTGTCGGCTGGGCAGAAACTTACAGTTATCGAAACACAGGATCGCGGAAGCATGGTCACATCCGCGTCAATGACACAGGGCCGCTGTGTGCGGTTTGTTGTCGCCGGAAACGGTTACAGGTGTTGAAGTACAGGATCGTGGAGGTATGTATGGTCACATCCATGTTGATGGTGAACAGGGTCGCTTTTCGCGGTTCAATGTCGGCTGAAACTGTTACATGGGTTGAAGTACAGGGTCGTGGAGGTATGGTCACATCCGTGTCAACTAAGCACAGGGCCGCTCTGCGCGGTTCAGTGTCGGCTGAAACTGTTGCAGGCGTCGAAGTACAGGATCTCGGAGGCATGTTCACATCCATGTGGATGATGCACAGGGCCGCTCTGCGCGGTTCAGTGTCGGCTGAAGCTGTTACAGGGGTTGAAGTACAGGATTGCGGAGGCATGGTCTCATCTGTGTGTATGACCCGCTCTGCGCGGTACGGTGTCGGCTAAAACTGTTACAGGGGTTGAAGTACAGGATCGTGGAGGCACGGTCATATCCGTGTCAATGATGCACAGGACCCCTCTGCGCGGTTCAGTGTCGGCTGAAACTGGTACTGAAGTCGATATACAGGACCGCGGAGGCATGGCCACATCCGTGTCAATGATGCACAGGAACGCTCTGCGCGGTTTTGTGTCGGCTGAATCTGTTGCAGGTATTGAAGGACAGGATCGTGGAGGCATGGTCACATCCGTGTCAATGATGCTCAGGAACGCTCTGCGTGGTTTGGTGTCGGCTGAAACTTTTACAGGTGTTCAAGTACAGGATCGCGGAGGCATGGTGACATCCGTGTCGATGGTGCACAGGGCCGCTTTGCGCGCTTTCTGTATCGGCTGAAACTGTTACAGGAGTTGAAGTACAGGATCGTGGAGGCATGGTCACATCCGTGTCAGTTATGCACAGGGCCGCTATGCGCGGTTCGGTGTGCGCTGAAACTGTTACAGGGATTGAAATACAGGATCGCGGAGGCATGGTCTCATCCGTTTCAATTATGCACAGGGACGCTCAGCGCGGTTCGGTGTCGCCTGAAACTGTTATAATCGTTGAAGTACAGGATCGTGGAGGTATGGTCACATCCGTGTCGATGATGCACGGGGCCGCTCTAAGCGGTTCGGTGTCTTCTGAAACTGCTGCAGGGGTCGCAGTACAGGATCGTGGAGGCATGATCACATTATTGTCAATGATGCACAGGAACGCACTGCGCGGTTCAGTGTAGGTTGAAGCTGTTACAGAGGTCGAAATAAAGGATCGCGGAGGCATGGTGACATCCCTGTCGATGAAGCACAGGGCCGCTTTGCGTGGTTCGGTGTAGGCTGAAACTGTTACAGGGGTTGAAGTACAGGATCGTGGAGGCATAGTCACATCTGTTTCAATGATGCACAGGGCAGCTCTGCGCTGTTCGGTGTCGGCTGAAAATGTTACAGGGGTTGAAGTACAGGATCGTGGAGGCATGGTCACATCCGTGTCAATGATACACAGAACCTCTCTGCGCGGTTCAGTTTCGGCTGAAACTGGTACTGGAGACGAAATACAGGACCGCGGAGGCACGGTCACATCAATGTTGATGATTCACAGGGCTGCTTTGCGCGGTTCAGTGTCGGCTGAAACTCTTACAGGGGTTGAAGTACAGGATCGTGGAGGCATGGTCACATCCGTGTCAATGATGCACAGGGCCTCTCTGCGCGGTTCGGTGTTGGCTGAAACTGTTACAGGGGTTGAAGTACAGGATCGTGGAGGTATGGTCACATCCGTGTCGATGATGCACGGGGCCGCTCTGCGCGGTTCGGTGTCTTCTGGAACTGCTGCAGGGGTCGCATTACTGGATCGTGGAGGCATGTTCACATCCGTGCCAATGATGCACAGGACCGCTCTGTGCGGTTCAGTGTAGGTTGAAGCTTTTACAGAGGTCGAAGTAAAGGATCGCGGAGGCATGGTGACATCCGTGTCGATGGTGCACAGGGCCGCTTTGCGCGGTTCGGTGTCGGCTGAAACTGTTACAGGGGTTGAAGTACAGGATCGTGGAGGCATAGTCACATCTGTGTCAATGATGTACCGGGCAGCTCTGCGCAGTTCGGTGTCGGCTGAAACTGTTACAGGGGTTGAAGTACAGGATCGTGGAGGCATGGTCACATCCGTGTCAATGATGCAGAGGGCCGCTCTGCGCGGTGCAGTGTCAGCTGAAACTGTTACAGGCGTCGAAGTACAGGATCTTGGAGGCATGATCACATCCGTGTCGATGACGAACAGGGCCGTTCTGCACGGTTCGGTGTCTGCTGAAGCTGTTACAGGGGTTGAAGAACAGGATGGCGGAGGCATAGTCACATCCGTGTGTATGATCCACAAGCCCGCTCTGCGCGGTTCGCCGTCGGCTGAAACTGTTACAGGGGTTGAAGTACAGGATCGTGGAGGCATGATCATATCCGTGTCAATGATGCACAGAACCCCTCTGCGCGGTTCAGTGTCGGCTAAACTGGTACTGGGGTCGAAATACAGGACCGCGGAGGCATGGTCACATCCTTGTCAATGATGCACAGGAACGCTGTCCGCGGTTCAGTGTCGGATGAAGCTGTTTCAGGGGTTGAAGTACATAATGGGGGAGGCATGGTCACATCTGTGTGTATGATACACAGGCCCGCTCTGCGCGGTTCGCCGTCGGCTGAAACTGTTACAGGGGTTGAAGTACAGGATCGTGGAGGCATGGTCATATCCGTGTCAATGATGCACGGAACCCCTCTGCGCGATTTAGTGTGGGCTGAAACTGGTACTGGGGTCGAAATACAGGGCCGCGCAGGCATCGTCACATCCGTGTCAATGATGCACAGGGCCGCTCTGCGCGGTTCGGTGTCGGCTGAAACTTTTACAGGGGTTGAAGTGCAGGGTCGTGGAGGCATGGTGACATCCGTGCCAATGATATACAGGGCCGCTCTTCACGGTTCGGTGTCGGCTGGGCTGAAACTGTTACAGTTATCGAAACACAGGATCGCGGAGACATGGTCACATCCGCGTCAATGACACAAGGCCGCTGTGTGCGGTTTGTTGTCGCCGGAAACGGTTACAGGTGTTGAAGTACAGGATCGTGGAGGTATGGTCACATCCATGTCGATGGTGAACAGGGTCGCTTTTCGTGGTTCGGTGTCGGTTGAAACTCTTACAGGGGTCAAAATACAGGGCCGCGCAGGTGCGCCGTACTGCCGCGCAGGCCGCGCAGCAGTACGGCTACCCGTACTGCTGGCAGTTCGCCAGCAGTACGGGTAGCGCGTGTCTTGCGGCGTTGGCATGAGGCACGAGCGTACGTATTTCAAAAGGAAATTGTACATGCCGCGCCAGTAGTAGCGGAGGCGGAGGCGCGTGTAAGTCTTGAAAAGGCCTGCGTGACCGCATTGCAATTCAGTGTGAAAACATGAGCAGATATAGGACCGTAGGTGGCGAGGAATGACGAGGAGCCATTTTCGTCCATCAGAATTATAATTACGGCGATAAAGCAGGTTATGTTGGATCTCAAAATGGAAAGCTTGACGACGCAGTGCGCTGGATGGTTTAACCGCCGATGGGTCGGAGAGAAAGTCCAGAAGAGCACGAATCCATGGATCCTTGCGCTGTTCAGAAGGCATGTCACTGACGGTGGGAGATTGCTCAGGGGCTCCGATTTCGCAGAGGCTGGCAAGTTCAGCGGGGAACGGGGTGCGAGACAAGGCGTCGGCGTCCTGATATCTGCGGCCCGACCGGTACACGACTCGGATGTTGTATTCTTGAAGACGCAGCGCCCATCGCGCCGGCCGCCGGAAGGATCTTTCAAAGAGGAAAGCCAAAAAAGGGCGTGATGATCCATAACGACGTGGAAAGGACGGCCGTACACGTAAGGGCGAAACTTGCCTAAGGCCCGCACAATGGCGAGGCACTCTTTCAGTCACAGAGTAGTGAGACTCAGCCTTTGTAAGTGTGCCGCTGGCATAGGCAACGACATATTCGTCGTATCCATATTTGCGCTGAGCGGGCACTGCACCGAGACCAATACCACTGGTATCCGTGTGAACATCAGTCGGGGCCGCTGGGTCGAAATGACGCAAGATGGGAGGTGCCGTGAGGAGGCTACGTAAGGTGTTGAAGGCGTCGTCGCAGGCGGGTGACCAAGCAGAAAAATCGACATTGGCGCCGAGGAGCTGAGTCAAAGGGGCAGCAATTGACGCAAAGCTGCGAATGAAACGCCTAAAATAAGAGCAGAGCCCTAGGAAGCTGCGACGTTCCTTAGTGGTGGAAGGTTTAGGAAATTCAGTCACGGCACGAAGTTTCGCTGGGTCAGGGCGTACACCGTCTTTCGACACAACGTGACCTAAAATTGTCAGTTCACGGGCTGCAAAGGTGCATTTTTTTTAAAGTTTAGCTGCAGGCCTGCGTTTTTTAGGCATGTCAAGACGTCCCGCAGACGAGATAGATGCGTTTGGAAGTTAGGTGAAAAGATAACGATATCGTTCAGGTAGCACAGGCACATCTTCCACTTGAGGCCACGCAAAACGGTATCCATCATTCGCTCGAAAGTAGCAGGAGCGTTGCACAGGCCGAAAGGCATGACGGTAAACTCGTAGAGGCCGTCAGGGGTCACGAACGCGGTTTTGGCACGATCTGCAGCTACCATTGGGACCTGCCAATAACCAGAGCGCGAATCAAGGGAAGAAAAGAGATCCGCGCCTTGTAGACAGTCCAGGGCGTCATTAATACGGGACAGAGGGTAGACGTCTTTGCGTGTGATCTTATTAATGCGGCGGTAATCGACGCAAAACCGAACGGAGCCATCCTTCTTTTTGACGAGGACAACCGGGGAGGCCCACGGACTTTTGGAAGGCTGAATAACGCCGCTCTGAAGCATGGTGTCTACCTGTTGTTCAATAACCCTTCGTTCAGCGGCGGAAACACGATATGGGCGCTGTCACAGAGGGGCATGGGCGCCGGTTTCAATGTGATCCTTGGCAGTCGACGTGCGCCCCAATCCGCTTTGGTGGCAATCGAAGGACGAGCGAAACTCCCCAAGTAGCGCAAGAAGCTGGGTTCGCTGAGTTGTAGGTAGAGTGGCGTCGACAGAGCGAAGGAATAGGTCGGTCAACAATGGGGCGGGCGCAGGAGTAGGTGAGCTGAGGGCGCCCATGGCGACCGGCGGTGATTCTGCGGCAGCGTCGCGATGGTTGAAAACAGAATCAGAGAGCTGCATGGTGCCGACGCATTCTCCATGGCGCAAAGTGAAGGGGCTTGAAAACGGGTTGAAGACCCACAGTGCGGTGAGTCCGGTGGAGAAAGTGAGCAGGGCATAAGGCAGCGGCAGGCAATGGCGACGCAGAAAAGTGGGAGACGGCGTGAAGAGGACACTGGCATCGCGAACACAAGCACAGGAGAGAGGCACAATCACGAAAGAGCACGCAGGAATATCGGTACTGTCGGCGACAAAAGCTTTAGCAGGAACAGGGACACAAACCATGATGAGGGACGACCATGATGTTGAGGATTGGCTCGCATCGTATGAGCGGGTGCGCGCATACAAGTGGGACGCGGAAACCAAACTGAACAATGTGATTTTCTATCTTACGGGCGTTGCGAATCTGTGGTATCGGAACCACGAGGCGGCCATTACATCATGGTCTGTTTTCAAATATAACTTCTCAGAGGTATTCGGCCGCCCGGCAGTCAGAAAACTCCGTGCCGAACAGCGCTTGCGTGCGCGGTCACAGCAGGTTGGCGAGAACTTCGCGAGTTACATCGAGGATGTCGATCTGTGCAAGAGGGAGAACGCTCAGGTGACCGCAGCCGACAAGATCAGACATATTCTCAAGGGCATTGATGACGACGCCTTTCAGATGTTGTTGGCGCGAGACCTGCGCACCGTCGCGGAAGTCGTCGCCCTGTGTCAGAGCTTCGACGAACTACGCAAGCAGAGGGCTCTGCCACGCGAACACACCACGAACGTCGACTCGCTTGCTGGCCTGAACGATGCAAGAGACCAGTCATCGCTCCTACCGCACATCAAGAGCTTCATCCGAGAAGTCGCTCGCCATCTCTCGCTTATTTCCCGCCCGCCATCAAGAGCCATCACCACACATAACTCCGAATTTGCGGCACATCATTCAAGAGCAGGTCGCTGAAGCTCTCCCGCAGGCCCCTCAGCCCACACCTCTTGCGTCGCCGCTGACATATGCGGACGTTGTTGCGCGACCTCGTCCACCTACCTATGCTCCGCCTCCTGGTCCCGTTCGAGAGCCCGCTGCTTTTATTTCGCCGCCTGCTCATCTGCGAGCCTCCCGGGGCACGCCTGATAATAATCGACCGCCTGCTCAACTGGGAAACTCCTGGCGCACGCCTGACAACCGCCCGATTTGCTACTTCTGCGGCTTGCCAGGTCATGTGGCGCAACTTTGCCGTCGACGCATGAACATCTCACGAACACCTCCTGAAGTTTCCGGTTACTGGTCCCAGCATCAGTACTCACCTCCTGCTGAGCCGCCCCTAAGCCGTTCTCCGTCTCCTGAGCGCACCTTCTTCTCTGGACACCATGGCCTAGTGGGTTGCCGCGCTGGGGAACACTATCAAGTTTCGCTTACACCCAACAAACATAAATACCCATGAGAGCAGCAGATTGGACAGCCGTCGCCGTAGCTCAGTTTTTAGGGCACCGGACGCGATATTCAGAGGTCAAGGGTTTGGATCCCGGCGGCATGGTTTTTTCTGCTGCTTTATAAGTAATTTTTTTTAAGCGATAGATTTATGTAAGTATTATTATCGCAGTGATAAGCACAACACAATAAAAAAATTAACATTCCCCTATGCACCTTGGTTGCAGTGACTTTTGGGTTCCTTCATTTATTTATTTTATTTATTTATTTTTACATACTGCAGCCTTATTGGGCTATTGCAGGGGTGGGTATAAACAAAACAACGTAGAGAAACAAGGAGCACAACAATGGCGAACAGCAGAGACAATGTGAGTAGAGAAAAAAACATATGCAAGAAAAGGCAATACTATTCAATAGCCTCTAAAAAAAGTTTTAAGGGAATAGATCGCGTACAACCAGGTAAAGAATTTCAGCATTCTAATCCACGCAGAAAGAAACTGTACTTAAAAAAGTTCGTATGGGCAAAATAAGGAGTGATATTTAGGCTGTGGTGACTTCTAGATTCAGATGGTATAGCTGGGATTAGATAATCATTTGAAGAAGTCCGGCAAGAAGAATTAACGATATAATGCAGAAATTTTAAAGACTCAGCCATTCGTCCAGCTGAGAGCAGTTGCAGGCCCAGTGATGGAAGTGCTGTGGAAGGCGAGAAATCCCCATCAAACCTGTGGTATATAAAGCGAATGGCTTTTTTCTGGGCTGCCTCGATTTGGTTCATTTCGCGTTGTTTATGGGGGTTTCAGACAGGAGAGGCGTATTCAAGTAGCGGACGGATTAGCGACTTGTATATTAGTAGTTTAGTATCTCTAGGAGCAGCTTTTATTGCGCGACGCAGGTATCCTAACTTTTTAAGTGCCTTTGAGGTTATTAAGTCTACATGTTCGGACCATGACATGTTCGGTGTGAAAGGAAGACCAAGGTATTTGTATTGATTTACGCTCTGGATAGGAGTATTGCTTGTGTTGTAAGTAAATACGGAAGGTGCTGTTCTGTTAGTGGAAGTCATAACAACGGTTTTGCGGATGTTAATCGTCATTTGTCATGTGTCGAACCAAGAGCTAAATTCTGAGAATGATTTCTGAAGGTGTAAGGGGTCATCGAGGCATGTTATTTTGTGATATAACACGCAGTCATCAGCGTACAGATGTAGGTTAGAGGTGATGTCGCAAGGTAAGTCGTTAATAAAAATCAAGAAAAGCAAGGGACCCAATACAGAACCCTGTGGAACTCCTGAGGGCACGTCTGCTATTCTAGAATTACTTCCGTTGAAAGACACAAATTGAGAACGATTAGAGTTTTAAATGCAGTTGAAAAGGCGGGGGCTGTTCAGGATGGCGTTAAGTTTATACATTAATTTCGAGTGGATCACTGTATCGAACGCCGTCGAAAAATCCATGAATTTTGCGTCTATTTGATTGCCCGCATCCAGGTTATTGCAAATATCATGAATGAATTCATTAAGTTGTGTCAAAGTGCTGAAACCGCGTCTGAAGCCATGCTGAGCATTCGTTAATAAATGATGTGATTCCAAGTATTCTATAATGTGTTTGTAGATGATGCGCTCTAAAATTTTACATGCATGAGAGGTTAGAGAGATTGGTCTATAATTAATTGGATATTGTTTGCTTGTCACCGCTCTTGAATAAAGGGACAGCTTGAGCCATTTTCCAGTATAAAGGAACTTTACAGCAAGCTAGAGATATGCGAAATATTACAGCAAGGTATCGACAGGCCCATAATGAGTAGCGTACCAAAAACAAGTTCGGGATGCCATCAGGTCCAGCAGGCTTCTTCGCGTCAAGTTTCAATATTAGGTTCAAAACACCTTCTTCACTAATATTAATATCGTCGATTGGCACGGCACTACGAGCAGTGATGACTGGCAGGATGACGTTATTGTCACAAGAAAATAAGGAGTGGAAGTACTCATTAAATGCATTGGATATATAAAATGGATCGTTTGTAGATTCATTGTTAATCCTCATTGCAGTAGCTGTCGTATCACGTGGAAAATCACATGACCAAAATTTGCGCGGGTTAGTCTTTAGTAGATCCTGCGGCTGCACGCGGATGAAAAAATCCTTAGCGGAGTTATGTTTCAATCGAAGCTCTTCTTTCGCTTTGACGAAACGTGAAATGGCTGCCTGATTACCTGAGCGCTTCGTACGCCTAAGTCTTTGTACACGCCGTGTGAGATGTAATATATCTCATGTCATCCAGGGAATTTTCATGCTTTTCTTCTTAGTTTTGAGAGGAATAAAAGAGTGAATACATATTTTAACTAAGAATTCGAAATAGCTCACTAATGTGTTAACATCACATGTAGAGCTCAGTGCAACAAATTCATCATAGCCATCAGCTAGGTTGTCTGTTATTGAAGTGTCGTCAGCTTGATTGAAAGAGGGAAATGTGGGAAAAACGAAATTCTGTTTAGTTTTCGAAAAGTTTAAGTAGACAAGAACGGCCTTATGGTCGGAGATTCCTTCAAGGACGTCACATTTGTAGCCCTTTCCAACAAAGTTAGAGCTAACGAAAACCATATCGAGCAGAGCATCACTTCTTGTAGGGTTGTTGGCGACCCGGATAAGGTCAAATGAAAGCGAAAAGGAAAGTACTTCTCTATTTCTATTTATGGAGGTTTCTTTCAGAAGGATTAAAGTACGCCAGTTGATGCCGGGGGCATTAAAGTCACCCATGCAAATAAGGTTGCCCGCATTGAGTTGCTGGTCGTTAATATACTAAGAGATTGAACTTCATTTACAAAGGAACTTGGAGGACGGTAGAAGACACCGATTACGACATGACTTTTGTCCACATAAAGTTTGCACCATACTGATTCTATGTCATCTGGCGGTGACATTATTGAAAACTTGAGGTCAGAACGAAAAAGCAACGCAAAGCCGCCACTTTTAGTGTGGTGTCTGTCCGTGCGAACCGCAACGTAGCCAGGTGGCGTGAATTGTGAGTCTAATATGTCGTCATGCAGCCAAGTTTCTGTGATGCCAACTACATGAGGTGAGTGCGCAGTGATTAAAGATAGAAAATCTGCGAACTTTTTAGTTGTGCTTCTGGCATTTAGATTCAGAATGGAAAGGTTACAGTCCGAATTATTCGGCTGTCAACGGGGAGAAGCGGAACGTGGTGACTCAGAAAATTTATCTTGAGGGGAAGAATAGCGAGATGGTGATCGGAAAGTGCGAGTAATCGAAAACTTTGGGTATCTGATAAGAACATTTTAAGCGTCGTCCCAAATGTAGCAAACCTTGTCGATAAAATCGTGATCATAGCGCAACTTTACCCCAGAACCCTGGCTTCATAAAAGTGCTGAAGCATCCCAAATTTTTTCCCTAATATCGCGGACAATGGCTGAAAAATCTTCAATAATGTAGTAATCAGACCCTTTAAGTTTCGAGACGTTTTTCATCACCAACAACTTTTCCTGGAAATCCAGCAACTTAAGAATGACTGGGCGTGGATGCCCTTTTCGTTTACGACCGATTCTGTGGCAACGAACAATGTGGGTGGGGGGCGTAATTTGCAGTTTATCGGAAAATATCGATGTAACCCAATCTAGCAGAGTCCTCTCATTTTCATCTTGCTTTTCGTCCAAGCCGTGTATGATAATGTTGCTGCGACAAGGACGGTTATTAAGGTCGTCATTCTTTGCAACCAACCGAGCTACAGTTCCACTTAATGTTTTTAGTTCGGAGGGCAAAGAATCAGACTCACTGGTATTAGCTTTCCGACTAGATGGAGACGATTCAAGTGCAGCCACACGGGTTTCAAGCACATCAAAACGTGAGTTCACGGAAGCTTGGAATGACTTAATATTGCTAAGGTCTTCGGCCATTTGCTTTTGCTTCTCAAGGACTTCAGTAAGCATGGTGAAAATATCAGTTTCGGTTGAACTTACAACAGTAGCCGAATGATGAGTGGCAGAGCGCGTAGGGCGCACAGAAGGGCTGTCCTTAGGCTCACTGCACTTTGATGAATTGCCGTTATTTACCTGGCTTTTACCGGGCTTCAGAATTAGGGAGGCCTAGATTGAGCTCCACGTCTCCACTCAACAAAAGACGATTGATACAGTACAGTACATTTGAACACAAGTCAACCGCGTCTTGTGGGCAGAGGAACAGCAGCAATGATCGATTGTCTGATTTCAGGCATCGGGAATTCTCAAGGTAACATACCTGCACAATGAAGAGACAGTGCTTTAGCATCGTGCCGCCGCTGCTGTTGCCCTGCCCACTGAAGAACGAAGCCTCAGGTGGCGTTTTTATACCCTTGACTGGTGACGTCGCGGTGCTGCCGATGTCAACGGTGCGCGCATAGGTATCAAAGCTCCATGGAACACGCAGGAGCCAGGCCGTTGATCCCCCTGGCAAGCCACAGCTATCGCACACAGGGCCGATAGGGTAGTCGGGCGTTGCACGGGCGAAGGTCCACGCGTGCTGCTCGTAGATCGGTGACTCGTCTGGGAAGCATACGCAGATGACGTCACTAGGCACACAGTCCCACGAGACTGGCTTGACGACGCATCCGAGGATCATGCACAGCAAATAGGTCCGTCAATCAGAGTGGCCGTGGGGCAGTGCCGATCACAGGAATCTGACGAAAGTGGGAGCTGTCCTCGCGCTGTCACAGGTTGGTCAAACGAGCACATCCTTTCCTTTACCTTGTCTGCTTATATATATATATATATATATATATATATATATATATATATATATATATATATATATATATATATATATATATATATATATATATATATATATATATATATATATATATATATATATACGTACATACAACCAGGTTAAGCCGATTTATTGTCAACCTTTGAACCGCGGTGTGGTTTTGAGGACTGCAGTGGTATCGCATCAGATTAAAGTTTTAGGTTGGTGAGCTGCAGAGGAGAGCGAAAAGGAATGTAACCCGCAAATAGCACCAACAATTGAAATAAATTAACTAAAAATTGGGGTGAGCGGTATAGACAAGAACAAGATTGATGGAGGAAGACAAAAGAGTAGACAGGAAAGATAAAAAAGACAGAAAAGAAAAACTAGCGAGGAAAGAAAGTAAAAAAAAGAGATGGCGAAATGAGAGAACCAGAGAGGAAGGCGGGTGGGGGACATGGGCAGCGCTGGAACGACAGGCGTACAAAAACAGAACAAGCAAGCAAAATGCACAAAGTACAAAGTAGGGCGCCGGTGCGCAAATGACACTGGCAGCGACGAACAGGCCGAACCAGGCGCCTTTTGATGGGGTTTCACTAATTTCCCGTGAGCCGACAGTTTGGGTGTTAGTGAAGGAATCGGCTACGTTGTCACAAGCACGTGGGTAAGAACGCACACAAGGGGTCTCGGTTTCAGTGAACAATGCATCCTCCGCGCGGCTCAGGTTGATTCTCCCCGGGAGGGTCGTCGAACCAACTTCGTCGGGAATACCAGTTCGAAGTGGCGGAGGGCCGGGCTGTGTACAAAGCTTTCAAGTTCTCCCAAGAAAAAAAAAGCAAGGGAGGACGGTCAAAGTTTACCAATACACCACGAGGAAGGATAGTTTGAGTAAGGAGTGGTATGAATACCTAGGATGTACACAAATATAGAGTAGATCAATGTTAGCCAATTAAGTAGAAGTTTGTTTTATAGGGATTTAACGTCCCAAAGCGACTCACGCTATGAGGGACGCCGTAGTGAAGGGCTCCGGAAATTTCGACCACCTGGGGTTCTTTAACGTGCACTGACATCGCACAGTACACGGGCCTCTAGAATTTCGCCTCCATCGAAATTCGACCACCGCGGCCGGGATCGAACCCGCGTCTTTCGGGCCAGCAGCCGAGCGCAGTAACCACTCAGCCACCGCGGCGGCTTAATTAAGTAGAAGTGTAGGATTGTTTTGTTTGAAGGGCGTGTATAAAAGAAAGAGTACCAGTCTTTTCTTTAAGGCCTTCTTGAATGGTATTAAACTGTTGAATAAAATAGGATTCACGTTGTTCACGTTATGGCGTGTTTTTGAAGCCCCCTTGAAGAATTGGTACTTTAAATTGGTCAGATGAGTGTCCTTCTGAGTTTACATGCTTGGATAAGGGAAGATTTGGGAGAGACTGTGTGTGCGCTGTGATTGTTAAACAGAATGCGGAATGCAGTGTCTGTATGTACTATGTATTGCTGGTTACACAGAGTGCATTCAAGGATATAAATAATGTTTAATGAGTCGCAGTCAAAGTTGCCGGTAATTGAATGTCGGAAACTGCACGTCGTACTCGTTGCGGAACACGTAGTCTCCATGTTTTTGCACACTTTGCAGCGACCTTTACCACAGGGGAGACATCAATATTTTGGGCTTTTGTGTTCCTTGGAGTGCACTAGATAGTTCTGAATGATTTTGGCACGCCTGTATATCACGTGGGGGCCGCATGTAAATATATTAGATAGTCGCTGACTTTGCTGGAGGATATTAGTGCTTACTAAGAATTCTGTTTATGATGGGTGCGCTACTGTTAAATGTGAGAATAAGATTCGTAGTGTAATCATTCCGATTATCTTTTCGGCGCGCCTGGAGTATTTGATTACGGTTCAGATTTGAAGCTCTTCTTATGGCGTCATAAAAAGGGAAGGTAGAGGGCGCTGTGTTAAGAGCACGTTGCGCATGTGTTCAGAGTTGTTATGAACGCATTAGAGCAGATTCTTCTAAAACGATGGGCCTACGAATAATGGATGCTGGTTTTGCTGTGACGGAGATGGCAGCTTTGAAAATGTAGATATTTTGGGGATTCGCTTGGTTTTCTATAAACGCTTGTACGAACTAACACCTTGTCCGCCAGAATGTCAACATCAAGAAAATTGAATTCACTGGTTGAGTTGGTGTGCGTAAACTTGAGGCTTGGGTGTACGGAGTTCAAACTGTCAAAGAAATTATTAAGTTGTTGCTCTGTGTTTGTTCATATTTTGAAATTATCATCAAATACCGCTTGTAAAAAGACGACCGAATTGGACAAGAACAAAATTTTGACTCTGTGATGCTTGAAGATGTTCGCATAATTTGGGGCCATTACTATTCTCATAACGGTGCCACTTAGTTGTAGATAATGTTGAAGTTCAAATTCGAAGCTATTTTATTGTAACTCAATTTTGGCTAATGTTTCTAAGACGTTTCGATTTGGTTATTCATGAGGTTTCTGATTAAGATCTTTACTATATATATATTCTAAAGAACTCAAGTTCAAACGCGGTCGTTCGTTCGAACACCTAGCCTTTATACGTCATCCCCCTGGTCTTCGCTACCGCTTGACGAATGACGAATAAAGGCTAGGCATTCGAACGAACGGTCTTCCTCCTCATCTTCGCTGCCGCTTGACACTCGACCTCGACTGCAGATCTGGAAAAACACAAGCGCCACCAAACAGCACATTTTCCATTTTGCCAGATGAGTCTCTTCGTTAAAAGCGACACGCGCACTGCGAAGTTCATTCTTCAACGTCTGTCGGAGCCCGCCTCAGAAGACGAAGTGCACACACACCACGTATTGTCCCCTAAGTGTCCGATGATGCGTAGGCCCCTTCGAATTTCGCGGCCTGCTTTCTTCCCGCTCTCTGAAGGTCTTGACGCACCCACACCCCATCGCCAACCTTGTAGCAAGGTGCTGGCCGACGTCGATGGTTGAAGTTACGCTTAACTGCCTCTTGCGCACCAGATGCTGTCTTCTGGGCAGCTGACCTAATCTTCTTGCAGGCTTCCCGTCGTGCCACGGGGGTTACAATGTTAATTGGAGTGTCCAATTTGGACGCTGCTGTCAGCTGAGGCTCCTGGCCGCATGCAACCTCATTAGTGCCGGTTGAGCTTTGTATACGGGTGTGTTAACAGAGTAGGCTGCCTGCCGAAAACAGCTTCCCGACATCTTTGCTCCTTCGGTGTGCGCGTTTCGCGTCGGGTATAGTGAAGTTGGCAGCCCTACGACCCTTTGCACAACCAAGAACTTCGAACTCTACCACCTGCCCTTCCCGGATGTGATGAACCTCCCTCGGCCTCCGCTGTTCCATTGCGGTATGGTGGAAGAAAATGTCCTCAACGGTGTCGGTGCGATGAAGGAAGCCGCAACCGCCCTCCACAATGAACCATTTCACCGTACCTTGCGCACGCTCCCGGGAAAATGGGGCGCTCGTTCGCCGCATCACCTCCCCGTATCGATACTGCATGCATGTGCCCTCGGCAGGCGGCGTAGAAGGAGAGCATCCAGCGCCGGCGCGAGGTGTCCTCCAGTACAACGGCCAGGCGCACGAAGGCGTGGACGGAGTCGGTGTCCCAAGTGGCTAGGATAGCCACATGGATGGCTTCATGAAGGCCGCCGACGACATACTGTCTGACGGCAGGCGCCGGCCATGAGATGTTGCAGGCCTGAAGTAGACCGAGTTTCGCATAAAAGTAAGAGGAGACGACCTCATCAGGAGCACATGCGCCGCCATCGCATGCGCATGTACTTTGCATCATGCGCGCTTAGAAGTGGGGCGGAAGCGGCCAAGAGGCCTGCCGTCCAAGCCGACCGGAAGAAGCAGTGACGACCTTAATACTGGTGCCAATCCTGGGCGGCGCCGCGGATGCGGTCTTCCGCCATGGCCAGAGTGGTCTCTGAGAATCAGGAAGAGTGCCAGGCAGCCGTTTAGATGGCATCAACCCAATGAATTGGGTTATCAGGAAAACCCCCGTCTTCCGGCGGCGACGCTGCATGGACGGGGGTTAGGCACCGCGGTGCGGCCAGTCGTAGCTGCGGGGACGAAGGTCGTGAGGTCGATCAGCGGCTGGCAGATGGCGGACATGAATGCGGGAAGAGGGCCTCCGAAGAGGTGTGGGCCTGTCCCGGTTCCACCAAGGAGGAATTGACTCTGTCTGCGGGAGAAAAGGAGGCGGCAGGCGCCCAGATAGCCGGCCGTGGAACTTGCCGGCCGTGGAACTTGCCGGCCGTGGAACTTGCCGGCCGCCGCGAAGGACGAACTCATGGGAGGGTGCCGTCGGATCGGGATCGCCGTCCGTGTCGACTGCGCCATTGTACAGGACTCAAGCTGAAACGCGGCCGTTAGAAGGAAGGAAGGAAGACCTCAGACGTTGCTGGCACATACCCACTACGGGGGAGTGGCCAAGACACAAGCGGTTAGTTCGAACGCCTAGCATTTATTTGTCTTCATCGTCTTCTCCTCCTGCTGCATTCTCACTTCCTCCTCGTCTTTGCTACCGCTTGATAATAATAATAATTGGTTTCGGAGGAAAAGAAATGGCGCAGTACCTGTCTCATATATCGGCGGGTACCTGAACCGCGCCGCAAGGGAACGCATAAAGGAGGGAGTGAAAGAAGAAAGGAAGAGAGAGGTGCCGTATGAATAATTTCGACCACCTAGGGATGTTTAACGTGCACTGACATCGCACAGCACATGGGCGCTTTAGCGTTTTTCCTCCATAGAAACGCAGCCGCCGCGGTGGGGTTCGAACCCGGGAACTCCCGATCAGTTGCCGAGCGCCCTAACCACTTAGCCACCTGACAATATGTATATATATATTGGACAGCCGTCGCCGTAGCTCAGTTGGTAAGAGCACCTGACGCGATATTCGGAGGTCGTGGGTTCGGATCCCACCGGCGGCACGGTTGTTTTTTCTGCCACTTTAAAGGTAATTTTCTTTAAGCGATAGATTAAACTTAGTATTATTATCCCCCTGATTAGCACTACACAATAAAAAAATTAAACATTCCCCTATGCACCTTGGTTTCGGTGACTGTTGGCTCCCTTCATGTTTGTCAAAACGAGCCCCTCATTTCCTTTACCTTATCTGCTAATTATATATATATATATATATATGTCATCAACCTGACTACACCCACTATCGGGCAAAGTCCTCTCCCATGTCTCTCCAATTAAGCATGTCCTATGGCAACGATGGCGTAGAGGTACAGCATCCGCCTCGCGTGCAAGAGGACCGGGGTTCAAATCCCGGTGCCGCGCAATTCACCACCAGGTTTGTAAAAAAAATCTCCGGGTGTCGATGGAACTGCATAAGCAGGCCTGGGGTGCGGCCTGATCTCGGTGACCAGAACCGACAACGCACTCCCTCAACAGAACAGGATTTGGCCACCCTGTTGCAGTACTTGGCCACAGCCTTTCATGAACAAACATATATATATATATATATATATATATATATATATATATATATATATATATATATGCCCTGGTGCAGTACAGTTTTACAAAGCAGACGAAAGGAGAAATAAATGGAGCGACGCTGAAGCGAAAGTAAGCGATGAGAGGGAGCTCAGCCAAGATTTATGCCGGCCAAGAAAAGTGCAGCGTTTCTTTTTTTTAAATGTATCGCCAACCTTTCTCTAGGAACTGCTGTTGCCCTATACATACGTAGCATAAAAGGGAACAAAAATGAGGCACTCGCTTTGCATTAATATGAAGGAAGTCAATGGCCACCAAAACCAGGTTGCATAAGAGAATTTTTCTTATTTTTAATTTGTGGCGTTGATCAATGGGAGAATAATACTGTATTTATCACTTGAAGACAATGATTTATAAAGCAGAAGAAAACACAACCATGCCGCCGTTGGTATATGAACCCATTACCTCTGAATTCTGCACCCTGAGATCTACGAGCTGAGCTACGACGACGGCTGTCCAGTCTTCAGCTTTCGGGGGTATTTATGTTTTACGTGTAACCGAACCCTGAGAGTGCCCACTAGCGCCGTCCTCCACAGAGGCGGGCGTAGTACGTCCAGTATTACCACTAATGCGACGGTGAACGTCATGGACCAATAGAAGCAATACAAAAAAGTGGGGAGGGCGAGAAGAAAGCAGTGTTCCATAGAAGAATGGAGCAGGCACCTCAAAGACATTCAGCAGCAATACACCCAATAGGTGGAAAGAACAGAGCAGACACCGGTCGTGGACTCACGGCTCCTCAAGCTATGGGAGGCAAGACGGGGCCTCACTAAAAGGTGGAACAAGCAGAAGCTAAACCAGAAACTCAAAAAGAAGATAGCAGAGATAACCAAGGAGGCAGAGGAGTATGCGACCCAACTAGCAAGGCAGAGCTGGCAGCAATTTAGCGACTCCTAAACGGGACTCTCAGCACTGCAAAAACATGGCTCATCCTCAAGGCCCTGGTGGATCCAACAAAGACCAAATCAGAAAGAAACAAGGCCATCCAAGAACTGGTGCACCACATCGAAGGAGCAGAGGAAGAACTGTTAGAGAAAGTCCGTATAAAGTGCTACGGGCAAGACAAACCCGAGGCGTACACGGGAAGATACCGAGGCAAAGAAAACCCACACCTGAACAGACCCATCCCCAGGGACGATTTTTTCGCAGCAATCGGGGCATAAACCCGGAACACAGCGTCAGGCGCGGACAAAATCAAGAACGCACTACTCCGCAACCTGAGTGATGAGGCAGTCACGCAGCTGACAGACTTCCTCAATAAACACTGGGAAGCGGACACAGGGACGGAGGAGTGGAAGCACGTGGAAGTAGTGATGATTCCCAAGCCAGGAATGGAGCTGCAAGTTGAAAACCTCCGACCTATATCACTCACCTCGTGCATGGGCAAGTTATATGAACGAGTCGTGACAAGGAGGCTACAGCAACATATGGAAGACGAGAAGATTTACCCCCACAGCATGTTCGAGTTCCGCACCAAACTATCAAACCAAGATTCCCTACTACAAATCAAAGAAGTATTCAGCAATATCCCATTCAACGGAGAAAACATAATAATGGCTTTGGAGCTAAACGCAGCGTTTGACAACATTAACCATGCGGCCATCCTCAAGGCACTGGACAACGTGGACTGCGGACGGCGAATCCACGGCTACGTAAAAGCGTTCCTGTCCAACAGAACAGCCACGGTGGGATTAGGAAACCTGCGCTCCGAAAAGTTCCTCACACCGAACTAAGGAATCCCGCAGGTGTCCGTAATCTCACCAATCCTATTAAACATGGCAATGATTGGATTGGCCCAGAAGCTGGAGAAGATCGAAGGCATACAACACGCCATCTATGCCGACGATATCACCGTCTGGACCAACCACGGCTCCCTCAACCACAAAGAAGAACAACTCCAAGCTGCAGCAAAATGCGTGTAAGATTACGTCAAGGCAAGAGGTCTCGCCTGCTCGGCGGAGAAATCCGAGCTCCTGAGAGTCAGGCGGTGAAAGCGAAACGAAGAAACCCTCAACGTTACCCTAGAGGGTTAACGGATACCAGAGAAGGAAGTCATCAGAATCTTGGGTATGTGTGTGCAAAGCAACCAGCGATGCACACGCACTATCAACCTTCTGAAGCAAGCGACCACGCAGGTGGCTGGCATGATCACCCGCGTGTCACAGAAACGAAGTGGCATGAGGGAGGAAGATACGCTCAAGCTGGTTAGGAGCCTCGTAATCAGCCGAATCACGTACTCCCTCCCCTACTGCAACAACAATTGCGAAAGAGAACAGATCGATGCCATCGTACGCAAAGCATACAAGACGGCGCTACACCTCCCAAACAATCCTCAACGGAGAAGCAGCTGGCCCTCGGGCTACACAATACGTTCGAGGAGTTGAAAGAGGCGCAACTGGAATTACAGCTACTCAGGCTCCAGCAGACTGCCACCGGCAGAAAACTCCTGGCCAGACTAGGCAATCAGGAATTAATCAGAGAGGAACAAAGAACGGCGAACCTACCGGATTAGTTCCGCAGCTCTATCAAAGTAGGACCACTACCAAAAAACATGGACCCAAATTTACATACATCCAGGCGAAACGCCAGGCCAAAATATGCAGAGAAATACCTAGCAGCCAATGCTAACACGGTCTACACGGACGCCCCGGTTTATCCTTGGAAACGAGGAATTAAAGAGCAAAAGGTCGTAGCGGCAGTGATAGGCTCGGCTTTTAAGGAAATCACTTGCGCGTCGGCACGGAATTGTACAGTAGCCGAGGGGGAAGAGATGGCTGTTGCTCTAGCGGCCGCGGAGGCCTGCCGCACAAATACATCCCTTGTAATACTAACAGGTTCTAAGGAAGCATGTCGTAATTATACAAATGACAGAATTGGCCGCAAAGCAGTCCAGATCCTCCTACGCGCTGGCCAGAATAAAAATTGAGTCAGACACACCCTGTTTTGGATAACGGGACACACCGACATTGAAGGCAACCAAAGGGTCGACAAGATATCTCGAGAGCATACAAACCGAGCTGGCTTGGACGGAGACACCGAGGACATTATGACGGTGACCTCGGCGTATTCAGATCTACTAAATTATTATAGAGGAACGAGGATAACATACTCCGCACCCCACAACTTACTAAACCAACCTGACGCAGTACACTGGCGGAAACTGCAAGCCGGAACTTTCCCAAGCTTAAACATACTAAGCAAAATGTTCCCTAGGCAATATAGGAACTCATGCGCATGGTATGGCGCAAAGCCTATCCTTTACCGCATTAAATGGGAATGCAGCAAAAACAAAGCATTCAATAGAATAGAAAACCCGAGAGCGGAAGAGTGGGAGAGGGTGATCTCCAGCGGCGGCCCGTGTATACAACGGGCGCTAATACATCATGCCCGAAGAGCAGCCACCCTCAGTGGAGCCCTGGAATAGGCACATCAGCCATGCCAGACATAAAATATCACCATCAGGAAGATGGAAGAACTCTATCGCACCACTGAATGACCTTGTAATTAGAGCAAATAAAGTTTATCCCATCGCATCCTATACTCCACTGCTTGACAATCTCGCCGCCCCGGAATGGTGGCAGCAGCACATGATGCGCAAAAAATTACACAGACATTGACTGATGTGTAAGCATTCAGGAGTAGAAAATTGAACGACATTCGCTAGAAAATGACTCGGCATGACCGCAACATAAAGACGAACGCGTCATATATTGTTAATACCAATGGCTACTCTAGAAATAGCAAAATTACAGAGTACATTCTTATACTATCACAAACAGCATTTCATGCATGGTGCTTTCCGGCATAAACAATGTTTCAGTTAACAGTGCAGTTAGATGTAAAGGCTGCGACATTGACATGGACATAGTACTAAGTTCGTTAGACAAAGATGTGTTTCGAAACCGAGACAACATAGACCCGAGCATCATGAAACAATAGTTGGTTCTGATTTGCGGGTTTGCATACGAGTCACAGCTTCTAATGTCATAAGAAGATTGGCGATGTGAAGGTGTAACAATGATAGAAATGTAGGTGCTATCACTCGATATTTTACGCTTATAAAAGCATGCAAACCTGTAATCAAACAAATGTCTCAAGCACGCAATCCGGCATATATATATATATATATATATATATATATATATATATATATATATATATATATATATATATATATATATCTGCAAAGTTGAAAACGCTTCATTTAGCCATAGATTAATTTGAGTCGACGTTTCGGGGAGAGCCTGTCCTTTCTCAAAACTGGCTGTCTTGAGGAAGGACAGGCTCTGTCCGAAACGTCAACTCAAAATAAATCTATGGCTAAATGAAGCGTTTTCAACTTTGCATTTTGCCTCCAGCAACCAAATACGTTTATCGTTCTATATATATATATATATATATATATATATATATATATATATATATATATATATATATATATATATATATATATATATATATATATGTATATATCAGCAGACAAGGTAAAGTAAATGAGGGGCCCGTTTGACAAACTTTTAAAGGGAGCCAACAGTCACCGAAACCAAGGTGCATAGGGGAACGTTAATATTTTTTTATTGTGTTGTGCTTATCAGTGGGATAATATTACTTAGATTAATAAATCGCTTAAAGAAAATTACTTATAAAGCAGCAGAAAAAACAACCATGCCGCCGGTGGGATCCGAACCCACGACCTCCGAATATCGCGTCCGGTGCTCTTACCAACTGAGCTACGGCGACGGCTGCCCAATCTGCTGCTCTCGTGGGTATTTATGTTTATTATTTGGTGTACGTTTATTTGGTGTACAGATTAGAAATATTCCCCTATGTGCCTTGGTTTCGTTGACTGTTGGCTTCCTTAATATATATATATATATATATATATATATATATATATATATATATATATATATATATATATATATATATATATATATATATATATATAAAGACAGACGCTTAAAAACATAAACTTAAAAACACCGACGCCGAATTCGTCCACTACGACGTCTGAGCCAAAGCCGCGCTAATCCCTGCAGAGCAGCAAAGACGTCTTCCAAAAGGCATCAAAGAATTGACTATCTGCTGAAGAGAAAGGTGAAATGATCGATAATACTTCAATATCGAAAAGTTTTTAACATTAAGAACTGTTGCAGAAAGAACTAGATATGAACATCATGGGGAAACCTAAGACCTGTATAGCTATGCAAATATCATTTCGAAAGGCATGTGAATAGATTTAAAGTCAGCCACATCGGACTTGTCCCTTAATCTAAAAACGCATTGGCAGGATATACTTCAGAAAGCGTCAGGAGAACTTATGGATTTTGTAATCCAACATGATAAGTCTTGTCTGGGTGCTTTGAGGCTCAAAGAAGCTCAGCTACGCAAAGTTCTTCTGACTGATCGGGAAACTGCACATTTAGAGCTGTTTCTAAACAAGAAACCGCATTTACACATAACTCAGAGGGAGAAATTCCTTCGGGACGAGGTTCCTCTGGCGCTCCATTCGTCATATTTATAAATTTGTCCGCTCTCTCCAACCTGTAGTCCAACGTCTGCATCAGGTATAAAAGTCAGTTCACCCGCTTCAGGCTCATGCCAATCAACCTTAACAGTCACGAAATCTACACCGAACAATGTTGTAAATTTCTCGTCGGTAACTTTGTCATGATGCTTTCGAAGGGCCTGAACTTCTGCCCCACCAGCGGTATAATTAATGAACTTCAACTTTATAAAGATCTGGATCATTTCTCCCGAAACCTTAGAGTGAGGGAATACTACCACAATCGGCCCCAAAAATCAGACCCTGGTCCAAAACATCCATCTATTACTCATTGGACATAACCTCCGTAGCGCGAGAAGTGTCTAGATTTACACATAAAGGCGGTGCAAAAGGATATCTTTTCCGAATTTCAGAAACGACGCTCATGCCGCCTGAATCTTACAATCCTTGAACGCAATTCATTGCAGGCCCTCAGCAGCCGATCTGGCATTGAAAAGGACTACCTTTATGAGGCCCAAAGGCAATTAAGCGATTCCTCATTTTATAAGGCTTTCTCTATTGAACCCCCTCCAGAGTACAATAAGCAGTTTTCAGAATCTAGTTTAAGTCAGGCAAAAATAACAAAATTGAGGACAAGATCGCACGAGCTCTAATTCCGTTATATTCAAGTTGAGGACGTTTTTATCTTCTTTCAAAGATTCATAAACAAAAACAACCCGCGAAGACCAATTGTCTCTGGAATTGGAACCGCCACTGAAAACATTTCGAGTTATGTCGACAGCCTCATCAGAGATAGCCCTACCTTATATCAATCCTATGTTAAGACACCACCCATTTTTTAAGTGAAATTCTCGACTTATTTTCCAGCTGATTCCCTACCAGTGACCCGGGATGCCGTTTCACTGTACACCAGCATACCGCATGCTGATGGCATCAAAGCAGTCGTCTATGCTTATGAGCGCTTAGAATCCAAACAACCGATGGAAGGCAGCACTGCAGAGCTGTTAAAACTGATACTTGAGTTAAACAACTTTGAGTTTAAGGCCAGCACTACGTGTAAATAAGCGCAACGTCAATGGGAAAAAAATTGGACCAAATTACGCTAATGTATTCATGGCTGTACCTGAGACGAAATGCCTCAACAGTTCTTGATATGAAGCAATATTTTACAGAACATTCATCGATGACATACTTATTGTCTGGAGACATGGTGGAGAAAAACTCGCCAAGCTTATTTCCGACTTCCACAGCGCTCACTTCTTCTTCTTCTTCTTCTCCTCAAGTAATATGGCACATACCAACGTGGGGGGGATTGGCCAAGGTATAGGGTAGAATGCCAATGAAGCATTTGCGCGGGGAAGGAAACGTCAGAAGACTGAATCAAGATTTAAAAAAAATTGGGAAAAATAAAATGAATTCAAGAGGTATGAGTCATCCGGAATAGAATCAATCTAGCCTTTTTTGGACATGCGAAAGAATTTTGTGTATAGCTAACAAGATAATCGATTAGTTGCACTTATGTAATCGTGAAGGTAGCCGCATACACTGCTTAACGGGAATCCCTTGGCACTCGCACCGAACGATAGAAGAACTGTAAGAGACAGAGGCAGTCCTAGTCTCGAAAGAGGAACCTTCAGATATTGCTTTCTCTGAACCGCGAACCGCCTGCAAGAGAGGAGAAAATGATCGATTGATTCAACTTGCCCACATGATACACAAAGGTTTGTCGCAGCGAACCCGCACCTGCATAAGTACAAGTTTAAGTGAGGTATTCTACATCGCAGGAGCGTCATGGACACTTCACAAAGCCTTGACTTACACCACCGGATATTCCATGGGTACTTTAGGTGTTGAAAGTCCACGGTATTCAGCAACGGATCACTCAAAGTGGCTGAAATATGTTGAAACCGCTGGAAACGTGAAGCTGCTAACAGAATGAGGTGAGGGACGGGATATATTACAGGTGCGCTGAGAGCTGACCTTGCCAATAAATCAGCCACCTCGTTAAAATAGACGCCTGAATGCCCAGGTACCCAGACCAAACGGATCTCGCGCACTGTGCTCGGAACAAAAAACCTAAGTGAACGAGTCAAGAAAGATTTTTCCGAATTTTGGAGAGAGACAATAACTGAAAGGCAGTCTGTGAGAATAAGAACCCGTGCGACATGTCTGGGAATTTTGAGAAGAGCCAAACCAATGGCCAAAAACTCTGCGAAGAATATAGGAGTATAATCAGGGATACGAACGGAGTAGCTCCAATCTAGATCCCGCGAATATATGCCAATCGCCGCCTTCTCACAGCTGCCGGAGGCATCAGTGGAGAGAACAGTATGATGTGGAAAATTCTGTAGGTGTTCAGAGAGAAGACCATTTAGGGTATGGGCGGGCATATGCTTCGCATGGGACGGGAAAATAAAGTCGTAATAGAAGACGGGATCAGCCTGCGTGTCAGCAACTCGTTGCAAGGAGATCAGATCAACCTGAAGCGGAGCTAACAGATTCTGCGTGAACCTAACTTGCGGAAGCTGATAACGTGGCCAGTGATTAGTCAAAAAAAGGTGTGGTTGGGATACAAAAATTGGAATACTAACGCCTGGGGCCGGGTCAAAAGACTTGAGGAAAGTACGCACTGTTAGAAGTTGGAAGCGGGAATAGAGGTTGGGGATACGCGCTTCCAGATAAAGGACAGCGTTGGAAGCTGATTTTGGGAGCCCGAGGCATAGCCGTAGGGCACGTCTTTCCAGTAAGGCTAATGGCTGCAGCTTGTAGTTCGCGCTACCAGAGAACAAGGGGCAACCAAATTCCAGAATCGGTCTCATATAAGCCTTATAGAGCAACAGTAGCGTGTCACGACGCATGCCAAACTTTTTATTGCCAACTCGGGTCAAACGGCCCAGTGCACGTTCCCCTTTAATAACATTATTCTTAATATGGTGTCGCCAGTCCAAATTTTGGTCATAAGTAACACCTAGGTATTTAACCGACTCCACCTGCGGAATTGGAGTGGAGCGGTAGGCTAGCGAGATGTACATAGGAGCGTCGGGTGGAAATACCAGCACGCCGCATTTGCTGACATTAAGTGATAAATTGATTTGGTCCAACCAGACTTCAAGAGCATTCAGATATGCCTGCAAATACCCGTAGAGCATATGAATATCATTTGCTGATGCGAAAAAAGCTATATCATCTGCGTATACATAAACTGTAACGTTAGGATGAATGGGGATGTCCCGAACTAATATGTTGAAAAGCAGCGGAGAAAGAACAGAGCCTTGCGGCACACCTCTTGATTGACCATAGGTATTAGAACAAAAAGATCCGTCTGTACAGAAGAAAAATCTATCTTTTAGAAATTCACAAATCCAGGCGTAGAGGTAATGCGGTGGTTGTAGTTGAGCAAGCTTGTTAATGAGGACTGTGTGCTCCACGCTGTCATAGGCCTTCGCAACGTCAAGCGTCACCAAGGCCGAAACTTCTCTCTGGCGCATTGAGAGTCGTATTCGGCTCTCGAGATCCACATGCGCGGACCATATGGAACAACCGCGACGAAAGCCAATCTGTGCGGGGCTGAGGCCGTTAATGTGATGAACATGCTTTGTGAGGCGACTGTGTACTACTCTTTCTATTAGCTTTATTAAATTTGAGGTTAAAGCAATCGGCCGAATATTGTCTAATTGAAATCCATTGTCTGCATTTTTTAAAAGTAAAATTATTTTCGCAATTTTCCAACTGTGAGGAATCCAAGAGGTTTCCAATGACGCATTTACAATATCTAGAAGGTGAGTTGGAAAGTCGTGCGCTAAAATCTTTAACATGCCCACAGTAATCCCGTCAGATCCCAGAGCAGCAGAGTGCATCGAGGAAACAATTTGCAGGAGCTCCGACACGTCGACCTCAGGATAGTCCGAGCTGGGGGTGAGAGTGTGCAAAGGTTCTGCTTTCTGTACCTGGAAACGTAAGGCCAGCCCCTGCGCGATGCGTTCAAGGTTTTGCTTAGCCTCCTGCGGAGACATTACCATTGACCTTATGCGATTGGAGGCCGGAGAGCTGTTATTCTGCGCCATGAATCTATAGAGAGCCTTCTTATTCTGGGGTTTTGAGAGATACGTGTTTAAATTTTGATTATAATCCTCCTTTGCCTTTTTAACAGTTCTTTTGAAACATGCAGAGAAGAACTTATAATTTATCCAATTAGCTGGGCTCTGATTATATGAAAGGCTTTTCCAGGCTGCTTTTCTACGACGATAAGCTTTCTCACACTCCTCCGTCCACCAAGGAGACGGCTGTCTGGCAGGAGCAGTAGTGCACACCGAGAATACAGAACTCTCAGCAGCATCTTGCAGAAAGGTAATTGTCCGCTTAGCTCTTTGTGCTCGACCTGAGCTAACTATGGAGGGGAGTGAGGCAGATATCAATTTTTTGTACATAATGTGGTTTAGAAATTTCATGGTTGCACCACCTTTTCTGATAGGCGAGGATATAATAGAAAAGCTTATTGGAAAGTGGTCACTAGATGTACCTGATTCTTCAGTTGACCATGCAGATACGCCAACCCCACGAGATGCTAATGTTAAATCTATGATCGAACGGGATCCTCCACGCATAAAGGTTACTGCTCCGGAATTACAGCAGCGCACTGCATTCATTGACATCCAGGACCACAGAAGCTGGCCGCAGGAGTCAGAGCGACTATCCCAGGCACTGTGGTGCGAATTAAAATCTCCTGCAATGACTGTGCTGTTTGCGCCGCTCAGTAAGGTGTCCAAACAGTCTGTCCTGTGAACACCGATTGGGAAGTAGACGTTAGCAATATTGACTTTGGCGCACTGTGGAAGGGAGATTTCAACCGCCAACAACTCACAGTCAGGGCGCATAACTGTCTGCGAGATTGATGCCCGGTGACATATTTTCGTAGAGATCATAGTTATTAACCCACCACCCCTGCCATTAACGCGATCTACCCTGAAAACACGAAATTTTTTAAATGTGAATGATTTAAGTGGAGAGAGCCACGTTTCTTGTAAAATCACAATATCTGGATTATGTTTATGAACAAGTAATTCAAGATCCGGTAAAGAAGAAAGTACGGAGCGACAATTCCACTGCATAACTTTTAGACCCGCCATGATTATCGACTGGTTAAAGAGGCATCAACAGCCTCCTTCAGCACATCAGTCTGGGGAATTAATTTGGGGGGTCCTTTCTTTGCTTTGACTTGCGGAACAGCTGACTTCGAGGGTGAGGAAGAAGCTCGACGCTTCTGGGAAGTGGTGAGCATTTCAACGTCCATGCTACAAGGATCTACGTGAGCGACACTGTCAGGAGCGCTGTTGGCAGGCGGTACTTGGGGCACGGTAGGAGGCGACATGGAATGACTCTTACTAGCAGTACTCGAGAGTGATGCCGGCGTAGCCGCCGAAACATGTGATTCAGTAGGCAGAGATTGGTCAGCAACAAGTTGAGATAGAGCCTCGGTGAAACTGCCCAGCATTCGCTCGACCACCACAGAAAGAGCCTGTTCTACTGAGGACACTATTGAAGTAGTCAAACTTGACGGTATATCAGCAACAGAGCTTCGCGCACGGCTGGCATATGTATTATCCCTCCGATCCAGAAGTGCATAAGCATCTGCTCTCGAACATCGTTTCGCTTGAATAATATCGAGCAGGCTTTGTTCGTCGGCTCGTTTCGAGCAGTTGACATCATCAGCTGAGTGGTTGCCCTTGCATAGGCAACACTGGGGCTGATCAGAGGCGCAGCTGTCATCTGAATGCCCTTCTCCACAAACCCGGCAGCGGGTCGCCGACTTACACGCTTTACCACTGTGACCGAAACGCCAACAGTTGTTGCACTGAAGAGGACGGGGCTGCAGAGGGTCCACACGATACACTATCGGCCAAACCTTGAGTTCAGAAGGACAGGAGGAACCAGCAAACGTAGTGATAACTGACTCTGTCGCAACACGCACACCATTGAATTCTCTACTGCACCGGTAGACAGAAAGAACCCCCACACCTGCATCCTGAAACTCCTCCAGTATATCCTGCGGGGAAGATGCTGGGTCCACGCCACGAACAATACCTTTGGAACATGCGAGCTGTTCCGGGATGAAGGCTTTAACCGCTAAGGACTGAAATATTTTGCACTGGAGCAGGTCTGTGACACAATCAATGTCAGCGGACCTGCAAACAATGCCTCTCCGGCCGAACGGTCGCACCTCAGAGATCTGGAGGTAGTGGGTAGTGAGAGATCTTAGCTCCTGCTGAAGGACCTTGGGGCTTTTCATCTTGATCGTTCCCTCACCGATCGGCACGAGAGCCACAGGGATGATGTCAATTCCATTTTTACGAAAATTTTCTAGCGGCAAGCTTTGGGTGGGCAAGCTGGCAAACCAGGTTGCCGTCCCTCCACCCGGGGAGGTCAGCGACATACCTGAGCCAAACGCACCCTCAAATGCACATTAACCTGGCCTACAGACCTAACCTGAGACCTGGCCAAATCCCCCACACAGAACGGCCTCACCAGAGATGACCACGTAGGCACCACCAGGACACCACAGTTGAGCTCGAAGCCAAGCACCAGCAAGAACACGTCAGCACCGTCCAACACTTCCCACTTCACTCGAGACGAGCCTTCCCGAGTTCTCGAGATTTCCGCATCTCACCCTAACATCTCGTTTTCCTCGTCGCATTCAGCCTCGACAATGAATTTTCTTGACGTCCAGGTGACCATCACGGAAAAAAAATGAAACAGTCAACAGAAAACCCACAGACCGACACCAGTACTTATACTACCAGAGCAGTCGCACTCGCCATTGTAAACCCTCCAGCGCTTACAGTCAGTCCCTTCGTTTCCGTAAGATTTGCTCTAAAGGATGTGACTTTGAATCAAACTGCAAGCAACTCCATGTGGACTTACCACGGCAGAGGCAGCCCTTGTCAGTCATCGACGATTCAGTCAAGAAAGCTTCGAAGCATGACCGGCGTGAACTCATAAATGGCAAAAAGCAGCTACTCCCGGACTATGAAGTAAATCTGGTTCTTACACATTCGGCATCAATCCCCAATGTTAACGCAGTTCTTACGAAACACCCCAACATCCTTCTATAGAGTTAAAGGATAAAAGAAGTTATCCCTGCTTCCCCAAGTCATGTGTATAGGCGTGCAGGGACCATCCTTGATATGATAACATTGTCTACAATCGGCAACTGTAGCTTCAGAGGATCCGCGCCATGCAATAAACTTAGGTGCAAACTCTGTTCGATGATGACAACTACTAGTGCTAAAGGCACGATGTCATCCTTCTCATTTCCGATAAAATGTAACTTCTCATGTCACAGAACTAATCTTGTCTACCTCCTGGAATATTGCACCTGTAAAGCTCAGTACGTGGGGAAAACAGTTACACCGTTCAGAATTCGCATCAGCAATTAGTCTCAGGTGGCGCATGAAGGGTGACACCGTTGAAGTGTCTCACACTGGCTTGCTGCCGGATATTGTCTGTCTTCAGAGAAGTGTCGCCGTGTCTTCCGCGATATTTTAGTGTAGGCGCTGCGTGACGATCTCAGACTTTGTTCCATACTCCTCCGCGCGCCGTGGACTCCAGTCATTTGCCAGTCGACACCCCTGTACGCCCGGATAGCCGGAGAAACCAAGGCCTGCCTCCCGAGCACGGGTCTTTGGAGTCTACCCCGGCCTTGTCTTGCAGGCTGCGTCCCACTACAGTTTACAGAACCCGCGACTGCCCAAACAGTCAGCTCGAAGACGTCGAAAACTGCCTTGTCCAGATATACACAGAACTTTAATGAAACGCAGGCAGGGAAGTCGGCCAGGGACATACGGCCTGCTACTTTGTACCGGGGAATGGGAGGAGGAGAAGAAAGAGGGTAACTCCTTCAACCAGTGGCCCGGTTCTTCCGGTAAGCGGACCCGGCCATGCCACAACATAAAAAGGTGCGCCACTTTTGCGCGGCGTTAAAAACTGTTCGCTGGCCTCTTCTCAAGGAAGTGGTCACGATGGACAAGATACTCCTGCAGTGGTCTACCACTTAGGGCAGACCGGTAGTAGCCGCTTCGCTTACAGAGCCGCTTCCTGCCTTCGGGACAAACCCTGACCTTCTCATTCATCTGATTCGCATCGTTGTGTCCGAGGAACTCTAGACGCTTCTTAGTGCTTCCCAACCGCGGCAGGCTTTCTCGCTAGCTTAGTCCGCGAAGAGGCCCAAGCACTTAGGCCTTCGTTACCATCGGCTGACCCGCCGCCTTTTCGCACGGAGTACCGTCGCCCGGCGCATTTCCATCTCTCTAATAAAGTCTCGCTTTTTTCCGCAAACCTCGACTCGTACATCCTCAGCGGAAGACAGACCTATGGCGTGCCCCAAATCGGCGGCGTCTGTGCTTTCACTGCGGGGAACCCGGTCATCTGTATCGTCAGTGCCCATGTCAACACCTGGGACTGCGGGGATTTCCCGTCGATATGTTCTGCCCTCTATTAGGTGAACGACCCCGTAAGATTGAGGACTACAATGCCCTGATGTGCATGGGGACAATTTCGCAGCGGCAGTAACGATCTCCGTTTAAACGCTGACCATCGCCACAACCGCAAACTTCCCCCTGGATGGCGCAGCGACGGTCGCCAAACCTCCGCCGGGAAAACTAAAAGCAGCGGCCTCCGGGGGCGAGGCCGTTGACAAACGACGCGATCAAGGCCCCCCGACCACAGCGACTTAAAGGGACACTGAGGAGAAATTGAAGTTGGCTTGTATCAATAGAATACCAGCTCCTGATAACAAAAACGCCACTCTTCCTGAAAACAAAGCTCTTGTAATGTAGAAAATAGCAAGAACCAAAATACAGGTATCGCCGCAACAGGCCAATCTCGCAAGTACAAGCGTGATGACTTCCTACGACAAGAGGCGCCACCATGGAGGAATTTTCGTTACTTCATGGAAGCCACGAATCTCTGAGGCTTGCAAAAGAAGGTAGCGCACCGCAGCGGAGTCTCCGTTTACGTCACGTTTCACGTCACTCCGTGATAAGAGTTCTCCGTGTCGTCATAAGAGTTCTTGAGTTTGAATCGGAGCGGCAGGAAAAAATGTTTCAACTTCGAATCCAAATTTCTTTGAAATAAATGCATATCTTTCGCTCCCGGACAAGCGTCAACAAAGCCATGAAATGCCGTACTATCAGATATTGCTAACAAACAAATTTTCATAGGGTTCTCCTCAGTGTCCCTTTAACGGTGCCGACAGCAGTTCCTGAACTCGGAGATCGATTATCGCATGACATACCCGTGCTTCTAGACAGCTATAACGTTAGCGCATTGGTGGACACTGACGCTGGTTTCTTGATTTTAAGCGGAAAGCTAGCGGCACTTCTTAAAAAGGTAAAAGTCTGGCAAGCAGATCTGCACAACTGGTGGACATGTCGTAACTCCTCTTCGTCTGTGCACGACGAGAATCCAAAGTCATAGCTACAGATCTGCTGCCATTTGCTGCCCAGTTTCACCTGACCACTCCTCGTTGATTTTCCCCGAGAATGTGGTGTTGTTATCGACCTCCAAAAGTACACTGTCAGATTTTCGGCCAAGAAAGCTGAAGTTCACGCCGAGGACCGCCACCGTCGCACCATCCTTCGAATTTCCGCCGAGAGAATTTGGATTCCGTCACGCGCCAGTGTTTTTGTGAGTGTTCACTGCGGCGGACTAGGTGACGGGACAGCGACGCAGGAGGCAACCTGTCCCTTTTGCTCATAGACGGCATCGTACTCAGTGCGACACATCATTCATCTTCGAGACGGCCAGTCTGATCTCCTGGCGACTAACTTCACTAACGAACAACGGCATCTTTTTCCTGCTACTGCCATCGCATTCGCTGACCCCACAGCAGAGATTTAAAAATATTTCTCATTTGAAGCTGTTGGACCTTGTGGGGACTTTCCCTCACAACATCCCTTTTGGTTTGCTTTCTCGCGATCCACCCTCCAACCGCCTCGCCTCGAGGAGGGGCGCGCCCCGTGGCTATCCCTAGCTAGTTGCCTTAGTTGACAAGTTAAGGCGCCGGCATCGCAGCGACACGAGCGCCACGCACTTGCTCCAACCAACGAACCGCCTCGGACGCTTTGACCAAGTCCTCATCGTCCTCCTGGGCCCATTTCCTGCGTCATCGGAGGTCAGAAATGGATTATAATCGCGACCGACTATTTAACAAGGGATACGGAATCCAAGGCGGGGCAGAGTGGTATGTCATCTGAGATCACCATAGCTTCACTACGCCCCCGCCGCGGGGG